>NW_012139636.1:564590-577996 GCF_000956105.1 Propithecus coquereli
GCTAATTTTTTCTATATATTTTTAGCTGTCCAATTAATTTCTTTCTATTTTTAGTAGAGACGGGGTCTCGCTCTTGCTCAGGCTGGTCTCTAACTCCTGAGCTTAAACGATCCACCCGCCTCGGCCTCCCAGAGTGCTAGGATTACAGACGTGAGCCACCGCGCCCGGCCAAGTGTCATAAGTTTTTAATCATATATCAGTTCCTCTGGGCCGTGTTAACAATTGTGCTGAGTAGTGCTTCTCAAACTGTCAGTGTGTAAGAGTCACCTGCAAGATTTTTAAAGAATCCTTTCTGGACCCCAACCTCAGAATTTCTGATTCAGTAGATATCATGGTGGGTTCTGAAAATTTGCATCTAACAAGCTCCCATGTGATGCCACTGGGGTACAGACCACACTTTGGGTTTGCATAGTCTAGAGACATCAGAATGCCAAGATAAAGAAGACACAATGGTGTCTATATGGTAGATAGGATTAATATTAATGCTCCACAATGGGCTAATATTAACCACATTGTATCACTGTGTATGTGCACACTGTGCATGTATTTTAAAAGCATTTCAGAGAACACAGCATGTGCAGAGGCTTAGAAAATGAAACCACATGACACACTTGGGGATGTGGAGTTTGCATTCTGTAGCAGAGAGCACATGGCTGGCCAGGGGAGTCTGGTGGAGGTGGGAAGGAGAGGAACACGTGGCAGGAGAGATGCCAAGAACTAGCCAGAGCTCCGATCATAATGAAGGGGCTTGTGTGCCCCAAGGAATTTTTCCTAACCTGGTAACAAAAGGAATGGAAAAGAGAAAATTAAAGATTCACAAGACATCTCAAGGAGGTAGAGTTAATGATAGCATAGAATTTGGCCAAAGATAATTTAGTTAACCCAAGAATCCTGCTGAAATGCTACTTTGGTTGAGAGTTAATCTCTCGGGTATTTGGTTTCTTCAGTTCTCGTAATTTTTGTGCACCATGTGATGACTTACATGTTCTTAAATGTTCCCTGATTTCCATTATTTTCCAGGTTCTTTTTCAATCTAATGAATTGTCAGCTAGTCATCCTTGTCCAAAATTGATTATAATAATGAACAATTGAAATACCAAGATGTTGACAATAAAAGTACCTTACCAAAAAACAGATGTTCTTTTTATAAAAGCCATACATGCTTGTTACAGAAGCTATAGATGAGCAAAAAAACCTCACATAATCCCACCCACATTTAGAAAATCACTGCAAAATCCCCTGGAGACTAACTTGTTAGATTCTTTTCTATGTATATATGCATTCTTCCCTACCAAAGTAGGATTACACCATATATGTTTTGAAAACTAGCATAGTTTGTTTAACCAATCTGCCAATTTTTAGACATTTGTACAATTCTAACTTAATTCCCATTGTTTGACATTTAGGCTGTTCCAAGTAAATTCCCTATGGCTGATGCCTAAACTGAAAGTTGAGGAACAAGAGTCAGCCAGGCAAAGATGCAGAGTGGAGGGATAGATGTTCTAGGCCAAAGTACTGCCTGCACAGAGGCCTAGAGGCAGGTGACCATAGCATTCGTGAGAAGAGAAAGATGTACAGTAAAGCTGGATCATGGAGGACAAAGGTGATGGGAGTGGAGATTGATGAGTTTAACACCTTGCAACTAATAGCCTGTAGTTGGACATCCTGGGGACTAACTGGCCAAAATTAAGTTAGGAAAAAAGTAGAGGAAAAAAAGGCAAATAAAAAGAGAAAAAATCTGCAGCCTATCACTGAACACTATTCCTTTTCAACCCGATTGTTTTAACACGTTGTTTTTACCAACTTGATTTGGACTAAGTTGATTTTGGCAAATGGCTTTCAATCAGTGTCATAGATCCAAATTAACAGGATTTGGGGGCTTATTGACTCAGTGGTGTGCTGGAGCCAGCTCATGCAGGCTCTCAAGCCAGTTCTGCCCATCTTTTCAGTGATGTCACCTTGGTAGCTTGAAATCAGCAAATTCTACAAATCAGGGATTTTTTTTTTTCTACTTTCATGAGAGCCAGTTCTCCAGCACACCACTAGCTGAGTGAAAGGAAAGAAGTCCAAAATAAATGTTCCGGGTTTTGGCTTGGGAATTGAACATCAGTGTTATACATCAGCACTAGGATTCATGAATGTTGGAGTCAGAAAGACTAGGGTTTGAATCCAAACTGCCATTTCAATCAGAGTAATTAACTTCTCTAGGCCTCAGTTTCCTTATATGTGAAATGGGGTCACTAATATTTAACTTACAGGATAGTTATAAAAGTTAATCCTTGAGATACAGAGCTATAATGAGTATTACTGAAATGGAGGAGGAACACAGGGCATTAAGTTTATTTTTTGATATGTGAAGTTTGAGTTGCTTTGGGAAGCTTTAGGTAGAGAATTCTGTAATAATAACAACAATAGCTAACATTATTGCATGTTAACTGTGTGCTTCTACGTGCATTATCTTATTTAATCCTCGAAAGAACTGTGTAGGTAGATACCAATAATATGACTACTCCCATTCTGAAGCTGAAGAGACTGAGGTTTAAGTATCTTTCTCAAGGCAAGACAGCTGGTAAGTGCAGAGAAAGAATTTGAAAGGCAAGTCTGTTTGAATTCAGAGCCTGCCTTAACTGATATGCATATGGGATCTCCACTCAGCAGAGACATCTGAGCTAGATGGTATCAGTTTGTGAATCCCGTGAGTGGTTGAAGTCTTAGGTTTGAATGAGGTCACACTGGAAGGGTCTATACAGTGAGAAGTCGAGGGCAAGGATACAATCCTGGGCAACACTGGCATTTGAAAGGCGAGATGAGAGTTTAGACAAAGAATGAATGACCAGAGGTTTCATATGCCACTAGAAGATCACAAAAGGTAAGAATTAAAAAGGTTCCTTGGATTTGACAATGTGAAGAACATTGATGATCTTAATGAAAGCAGTTTGAATAAGACAATGAAAGCAGAGGCCAGATTGCTTTGTGTTGAGAAGTGAATTGATGATAAGGAAGGGTAGAGGTTCTGCCTCTATTTTATGGATGAGGACACTGAAGATTAGTGAGAGAAATGGTATAAACTCCTTTTGAAGAATAAGACACTAAGGAAGCAGCTTGGAATCTAGGGAAATATTTAAGAACTTAGATGTGTTGGGAAGAAATAGTGAGTACAAGTGAAGGTATAGGAATATGATTGAAGGAACCAAGACTCTTCTTTCGGAGATAGAAGGAATGAGATCCAAAGGCTGGCAGAAGAATTAGGACTGGATTGATCTCAGATTTGGGTTTTATAGGTTGAGTGTGATAGAAGAACAAGGAGGCAGAGAACTGAGGATAATGGTCAGTATGACCAAAAGCATGGCACCAGGGGCTGTTAGGCTAGGGAGAGATTAAGTAAGACCAGGAGGCCACTCATAGACTGAGAGAATGTAGAGTGGTCAGAGTCCTGGGAGTCTCAAAGATGTCAAAGGGAAATTGGAAATAAATGAATAATAGAGTTGTGAGAGTAGGGAATTGTGCACGATATTCCTGACACTGGGATCTTGACATTGAACCATAATGCTCAGAGAAATCTGGATAGTTGACAATGTCCCTGGTCTGGCCATTGAAAGTCAATTTTTGAAGCCTAGTGAAGATAAGGTTATCAGAATTGAGGAGATCAAGGAACCCTCAGCATAGAATTGTGGTTGAGACCTTGCACAGGTATCTTTTTGCATCCCCATCTAACAGACTACGTATTTTTATAATACTTCATTAATAACCCAAATGTTATATCTAAAGAGGTCCTTCTCAATTATGGTAGAAACATTCCTGATGGTTAGTGACATATTCTTTAATTAGTGCCCAAGATATCTAATAGAATCTTCAACTTTTTCTCAAGATCTTCATCCTGAGATTAGTAGGGAAAGAATATGAAAGTCCTAGGTTTATTTCTTCTTCTAGAGAATGTACAGCTTATGCTTTCAGAAGTATAATGCTAATAATAATAATAGCTATCATTTGTAAAGCATTTACTACATGCCAACCACTGTGCTAAGCATTTTATGTAGATTGTTAACTCCACAAGATAGGTGTAGGTTCTGCCTCTATTTTATGGATGAGGACTCTGAAGATTAGAGAGGTTAAGTCTCTTGACCAAGGTCACTCAGCTTGAAAATGACAGAGCAATATTCAAATCCAGATGGTTTGCCTCTAGAACTCAAGGTCCTAGTGATGAAAATCTGCTTCTCAACTTCTGGGGAGACCTAGGTCAGCCTCATGTGGAAGGTTAGTGTATTCCTGTTTGTGAAGGAAGAGGAAAGTGGCCATCCTTGGGATACCTGCCCAGCAACACAGCATTAGACCAGGGGCTCCTGACTGCACCTTCATCTCCCTGTTGCCCATCTTCAAGCTGCTTCTCCTAGATCACAGAATCACAGTGTCTTTGGGGCATTTCATCACCCCATACAGTACTGCTTTCCCAGGACAGTGCCCCTCACTGCCAGAGGAAGCATGAGACTTCTTCCCAAAGTCCCCTAGGAGTTAAACCTCTGGGGCTGGCATATCATTCTACCACTGACTCTTGGAAATATCAGAGGGTTGTTGCATACAGACACATTACTGTGATGGAGCTTGGCTGTTTAAAGTGCGAGAAGGTGGTTGTGCTGATGTGAAAACCTTAGTTCAAGAATGCTCAGAAAAGTAATATAAGAGGAATGCAAGAAGAAAGCATTTTTTTTGTAATGATAAAAATGAGTTACTCAATAGGAAGGACCTCCTTGAAAATCATGTTAATTTGCTTCTAAATTAATTTGCTATTTGCTGAAAGCTATTTTCAGAAAATGATACCTTGTCCTCTGTATGTCTAACTCCAACTTTCATATTTAAATGGTGCATTTACCAAGGTCTCATACTTGGATGAATTCCTGATGCATATTCAGAAAGTACTAATGGAAGAGAAATGGATGAACATATACTTTAAAAACTGCTGTATGTTATATATTTCTTTTAGCTTATGTTCATTGACCAAAGACATTTTTATCCTTATCTGCAAGAGTAAAAGAATATTTCACCTTATCTTGCAAGATGTAAAACAACAAAACAGATTTGTTTTACTTTTAAAGTTAGGTATTAATATATTCCTAAACAATATAAATTTGTACCAAATTCCTAATCCCTGTAACTCCCCTCCCCCCACTTCCTCCTCCAACATACACACAATGCAAGACATAGAGCCAGTAAGAAGTTCGCCTGGCAGTCCACCTCATAGTGCTACAGAAAAATAACAAGGAGGGTTTACCTGACTCCTGATCATGGGCCCTGAGGACAGAGAGCTGATACCCAAAGCCAAGTCCTAGAAGTGATAAGAAAAATAAAGCCAGGAAATTGAATTCCAACGAGGACTTAGTTAAGGCCTAGGTATTAGCACTCAGGGGTTGAGCCAACACTGGGTGTTGGGTGTGGGATGTGGGTGGGAGGAAGCAACTGGGAAGGCTGAGAGTGTAGAAAGGGAGGGGTAGCCATGAAGAAGGTGCTCAGGATGGATTTCAGACCAGGAGGGCCAGTGCCCAGGCAGCATCATCACAGGAACCCATGCTGAGTCATTGTGGCCTTCCTTGTATTCATTCATCTACCCAGCAGTTCCCTACTTACCGATCCATGGCCCCAGGGGTCGGTAAGGTCAAAACTATTTTCACAATACTAAAGCACTGTTTGCCTTGTTTCTCTCTGTAGACGTTTTGCATTGATGGTGTGAAAGCAGTAGTAGGTAAAATTGCATGAATCAGACAGTAGCACCCAACTGCAGTAGTAATCATTGTATTCTCTACCACCTTGCCCTCGCAGCTTAAAAATGTTGCCAATTTTACTTAAGATTATTCTTGATGAAGCATTAAAAATTATTAAATCTTAATCCTCAAATGCACACCTTTTTAATATTCTGGGAAGCGTCCATACGGCATTTCTGTTGTATGCCGAAGCACGGTGTTGTCTCCAGGAAAAGCATTTGCATGACTGTTGTAGTTGAGATCTGAACTGGCCACTGTTTTAGTGGAATACTATTTTTATTTGAAAGAATGACTGACAGACAAACTACGGTTATTCAGACTTGAGTATTTGGTCGACATTTTCTCAAAACTGAACGAAGTGAGCCTGTCATTTCAAGGAAAACAACTGACAGTATTTGTTGCCAATGATAAAATTCAAGCTTTCAAGTGAAAATTAGAATTTGGGAAACTTGTATCCACCACTGTGAGCTTGACAGCTTCTCAATACATAAAGACTTTTTGTGATGAGTTCAGTGGTGATATTAAATATGATTTTTTTATATTGTATAGTGAAATATGCTAATGTTTAGAAGATCTGTATAAGTCAATGAATAAATATTTATTGATGACCATTGTATGACGTTACAAAATCATGACTCTTGCTTGGGTGAAAGATCCATTGAAAGTACAAGATATACCAATGTATTTTAATGTGATAAAGTATATAATTGGTATGGTTTCAAATTCTACATTGCAGCTAGCCTTTAGAAAATACCACTTATTAAGTTACAATATAGTATTAAAAAAGAATATCTACAATTGTCTGAAAAGGCTATTAAAATACTCTTCCCCTTTTCAACTACGTATCTATGTAAGGCCACATTTTTCTTTACATACTACAGCCGTATCTCTACAAAGATGAGTCAGAAGCAGGTATGAGACTCTAGCTATAATTTATTAAGCAATATGTTTTAAAGACTTACAAAAATGTAAAATCATGATATTCTTCTCACTTTTTTGTTTTGGAGAATGAATTTTCACAAAAACATGTTATTTATGTTAAAATGCAGTAGATTTATTGTTATTTTAAAACGAATTAGTATTTTAATATTTTCTCAGTTTTAATACTCTTCTAGTATGGTAAATATTGATAGATATAACCCACATAAACAGAAGCTCTAGGGTTCTCAATTTTTAAGGGTGTAAAGGAATCCTAAAGCCAGAAAGTTTGAGAACCACTGCTCTAGTACATACAGAGTCCTGTGTACTGGGCCTGGGCTGGCGCAGAGATAGCACTCCTCGCCCATGGAGCTAATAGTCACCTATAGTTCAACAGGTAAGTCCCATAAAGTGTGGTAAGTGCTGTGATAGGAGAAGCACAGGGTGATGTGGGAGCACATTACGGGGCACCTGGCCCTGTTTAGGGAAGACTTCCAGGAGGAATTAATGTCCCTACTGATTCTTGAAGGCTTAATAAGAGTTAGGCAAAAGAGGCAGGCAAAGAGGAGGCAAAGAGGAGAGAACGATTGCTCTGGGTATATGGAAAAGCATGTGCAAAGCTGTCCATGCAAGAGGTCTTGGCTTCATTGCAGAAATAAAAGAAGTAGGGTGTACCCAGAGCACAGGATGAAGGAGGATGGTGCGACATTAAGCTAAACTAGAGAACAGCAGCCACATCATGAAGGGCCTCGTGAGGTCAGGAGTTAGGACCTCCTCTTAGGGAAAACAGAGGATATTGGAGGGTTTTAAGGCAGGAGAGTAACATCAGATCACATTTTATATCCCTCTGGCTGTACAGAGCGGATGGCTAGAGGCAGGGGGGCCCATTAGAGGTCATTGCAGCCATCAGAGAGATGGTGGAACCTAGACTAGGGTGTGGCTGGGGTGTTGGAGAGACCGTGTAAAAAGATAGGGTATGGAGAGATGTGGGAAGATTTAAGAGAGACTTGTGCGGAGCAGTTTACAGATCTAGGTAAATAGACTGGACATGGTTAAAGAGGGAAAGGTGGGCATCAAGGTTGAACCTAGGTTTCAAATTCAGCACCTGGGAGTAATGATGATGTTCACGGACAGAGCAAACACAGGAGGTGCAGGTTTAGGGAAGAGCAGGAGGAATTCTGTTTGAGTTGACTGGGGGATATCTGAGAGGAGATGCACAATCAATCAGCACTGAGATATATGGTTCTGAAGCTAAGGAGGAACATCTGGACTAAAGACGTAGATTTGAGAGTCATCAGCATATAAATCGTAACTGAAGCCATGGGCTGAGTGAGATCTCTCAGAGAGAGGATTTAAACAAGAAGAGAAGACTGCCTAAGAGAGAAGCCTGGGGAGTACCAGTGCCAAAATTTAAGGGATAAGCAAAGAGAGGAGAGTATGTAACTATTGCTGAAAATAGTGCCCAGAGAAGTAAGAAAATCCAGAGACTATGTGATCATTGAGGCCAAGTGAATCCAGTTTCAAGAAGCGGGAGGGGGAGGGGTCAGCAGTGACCAGTGCTATCAAGAAGTCAGTGAAATGAGGATTAAGAAGGTCTATTTGATTTAGCAACAGAGGTAGTCGTTGAATCATTGATCGTTTCCAGAACAATGTCAATGGAGCGGTAGGCTCCAGCAGGTTAAAGAGTGAGGAAGAGGAGAGAGGAGGGGGAGAGAAGACAGCAGATGGAAAGGGAGAGGGGAGATGAAGCAGCTGGGGGAGAGATTGAGACTGATATGAGACTGCTTTAATTCAGGGGGTTTTGGGGAAATGTGGAGAGAGCCATGCCTCCAACAAGGAACCAAGTTCCTAATCAAGACATGAGGTGAATGAGCATTAGTTGAAGAAGTTGAGGATGTAAGATAGTTTACAATGTTCCGTGGTGCTCAGTGGAAAGGTTTAGGAGGAAGAGAGTGTGGGAGTTGAGATCGAAGGAGGAAAAGCACAGAGCAGTGTGAGGAAGAAGATATGGTGGATTGGAAGGCCAGAGGGACTCACCAGAGTGACCACACATAGCATTTTGTGAGGACACAGGCGGGATATACAGAGAGCTGAATCTTACTTTAGATATTGGTATTGAATTTCAGCAATCTTATCTTTTTACACATTGATGCATTTATATCCCAACCTAAAATTTGTCCTCAAAAATAGTGATTCTTTTTTTTTTTTAACCAAAACATCATTTTCTGGCCAATTCAAATTATTCTTGTATGTTTCTGTTGTTTACTTTTATGTTCACCAGGTTAAATCTTCAGTTATGCCAGTGCCATTAAGAGTTCCCTATGTAGAAAAATCTCTTCATTATGAACACATTTATTGCTTCATTGAGTTGCCTATTTAAAATGCAGAGAACCACAAATTAAATGTAGTGCTTTTCCATTTTGAAAAAAGCGGATGAATGGGTACTGTTTTCTTGAATACATCATGTTTGTCTTACATAATTAATAGTCCAGATTCATAGGCTGACAGATGCCAATCCCTGCTTGTTTTGATATTTGTTCCTCAATGGTCATTATTAAAAGGGATGCTGCCTAAGACTTGAACGTGCCATGTTCTTTATCAGGGAAGTGATAAGACAGATGTAATGGAGATAATTGCTTTTGGGGGACAGCTAAGTGGTCTCCAAAGTCTATTTCTCTAAGGTTAATTATGCCAAGTATAAAACAATTTCTTCATTGAAATTATAAAATAAAGTATTTTAAGTAGCTTTAATATAAGAGCAATCTGTTAAATGCTTCTAGACCCCAAGTTTATAGCCCTCTACTAAATATTATTAATATATTTAAGACTTAGGTGTTTGTTCCAGATACATGCTTTACTGCCATGCCATAATTCCCTAGATTTCTAACATTGATAAATTTTAATATACCTGTGTCGGATATATACGTGTAGGCTACAATATAGTACAAGGGCACTTTAAGTAAAAATCTGTGAGTAATGCATAGTGGATCTAATCTGGAAGTCAGACTTGACTTTGTTGTTGCCTTTTGACTGAACTAGGCCATTTGAGCTGCTTGCTGAGCCACCTCATTCTGTTTCCCTTAGTATTTCATATATCTTGTTTTTATTCATTGCACTGCCTTTAATCATGCTGCATATCCTTGTATATTTTGTAATTTCCTTTTATTGAGAGCTTAACTTCCCTATGGATTTATCCTACAAGGGTTATCATTGAGGGGTTTTGGGATTGCCTCAACCCCAGGCCCATGAGTTTCTTAGCTCTGAAACAAGTCATAAGTTAGGCATGGCTTGGGTTTCGTCCTGCAGGGAAGTAATTTTTATGCCCATGTGAAATGCAGATTCAGATGCTAGTTATGCATAGACATCTCATCTTCATTTCTAATCATAGATAATTTGGGGCCTTGACCTTAAGTGAAAAAAAAAAAATGAGACTAATATTACCCCCACAGCTCCCCACCCCACCCCTGATATCTGTGGGGCATATTCATTACTCATATCCTTTTCTCTTTTCAGACCCCAAGCCTTTCCAGCATCTGCCCCCACCTCCGATCTCACAATGGCCACAGAGTCTTAGACATCACTACCAGCATGGGTTTATTATCTTTTTTTTATTCACAGAGACTTTCTTTCTTGTTTTTAAAAATGATTATATCAGTCAGGGCCCCAGCAGAGAACAGACTATTATTCAGATACTTAAATTTAAGAGATTTGAATGAAGGTACTATTTACAGAAGTATGGGCAGGGATAAAGAATCCAACAAGGTCATTTGGGATACCCAGAGACTAAGAAGAGCGGGAAGCTGTTACCACTCCTAGTCCTGAAAGGGCAAGGGAGGAAATGTTGTTACTGTAGGCCAGGGAGAGCTGGAGCTGTGGGGAGGGGCTGCCTGGTAGAAGCTGAGTTTGGAGGGAAGTAGCCACCACCAGAAGGAAGGCATGAAGCAGGGAGCGGGGAGGGAAGAAATATCCCATCCTCTCTCCTGCCACCCACCTGTCTCTTGCTGGTAACTTCTGTTGGCCAAACTGAACTGGAAGGGAGCCCAGGTAATGTGGTCCAGAGGGGCACAGGGCAAGGCAGAGGATGGATTGGCTGGATATGCAAATAGAAAACAAATAGTACAAGGCTTATGTGGCTTAAATAAATATTTTATCTGTTATTTCTATATGTTGTAGAGGGATGAGAATTTTCAGCAAGTGTTTACTCTGCCATGTTGACCAGAAGTTTGATAATCCCTACTCCAACTTCTCGCCCAGCTGACTCCCTCATTCAGGCACACCCCTAACATTTGCAGGGCCTGGGGCAAGTGTACAAATGGAAGCCCACACACTATATGTCTATATATTTAAAAAGTATAAATCAATATAAACTATTAAAATCTGTTTTATCTTCCTAGCTTGACAAATATATGTTAATAATGAGCTAGAAGGCAAAGGTTTCATTTATAATTAATTCATCGATTCCTTGGAGGTTCACATGGCACATCCATGGCACAGGGGAGTGCTGACCTGTGGTCCCCAGCTCTGCTCCACATGGTGAGGAGCCTCACACACACTGTGTAAACACCCAGCCCCCACATCCAAGCCTAGTCTACATCCCCTTCAAACAACCACCCTTTGGGTAGACTCTCAGGAAGAGGCCTGCACAGACACTAAACCAGGCTCAGGGCTGTCTGGGAAGGTAATTGTAGGGTCCCACATACCTGGAATGTGGTCTAAAAGGTAAGGGGTGTTGGCTCTGGGTGTGCATATCCCTGGTCTTATAGAGTCCTTGCACTGTGGAGAGGAGTGCAGCAAAAGGGAGGGCCAGAGTCAAGCCCTGAAATGCAGGGGCCCAGGGCAGGGTTCCCTGTGGCCTGAGTCTGCTGCTGGTCCCATTACACTTGGTCTTCAAGTTCATCAAGACCTGTAGTCCCTTGACCTGTCCATGTCTTTCTCAGACTGCAAACCTCTTTCCCTGTCTAGCCTGGAGCCTGTGGTCCATCAAACTGTCAGCAATGCCCTCAACTTCCTAGCCCCCTCGTTCTTCCATCACTCCTGCTTCACAAGATCTCAACCCTGGGTCAGCCCAACTCTCCATCTTCTTACACTTAGGTTGTTGAGTGTCTGCAATGTAAATATACAGGTTGAGCCTCTCTAATCTGAAAATCCAAAATCTGAAACATTCCAAATCTTAAACTTTCGAGTGCTGACATGATGCCACAAGTGGAAAATTCCACACCTGACCTCATGTGATAGTCACAGTCAAAATGCAGTTGAAACTTTGTTTCATAAGCAAAATTACTAAAAATATTGTATAAAATTACTCTCAAGCTATGTGTAGAAGGTGTTTATAAAACATAAATGAATTTCATGTTTAGATCTGGGTCCCATCCCCAAGATATCTCATCATGTCTGTGCAATTCTGAAAAAATTCTGAAATCCAAAACACTTCCAGTCCCAAACATTTTGGATACGGGATACTCAACCTGTATAAATGGTATAAACATGTCATCCCAGCTGGACCTCTGTGCCACCAGGCATCCTGTGTTCTCCCAGGCGGCTCTCTGGTTGCCATAGAAGCAATTTTAAACCTTTGCCACCTTTTTCAGTCTCCCACCCCACCATCTTTCCTGTCACTCTCAGCTATAGCCACTTCTCTGCTTCTCATATCTGAATCTTTCAATCCACTGTCATCTTATTTCTATCCCAGGAACTCTGCTGAAACTGCCTGACCAGGTTCAACAATAACCTCGTTGTTGCCACCAATGGGTACTTCAGTCCTCGCAGTATGTGACCCAGCTGAGCCCGCTTTCTAAACATGCTCTTTGCCCCGACATCCATGCCCTTCCTACTTTCCTGACCAGCATTCCAAGTCTCCTTCCCTTAAATGTTGTCTTCTGCGAATTTCTGCCCACAGCTGCTTCTCCTCTCATTCCTTATCTTCTCAGTGCCTTGCCTGTAGAAGGTGCTCAGGCATATCAAATTATGTATGCAAATCCAGCTGCTGGTTTCAAATTCAAGCAATAGACTCAAAAGTCTTTAAAAGTTTAAGCAAGAAGGAGCAAACTTTTTTTGAGGGCTACACATTTCCAATTATAAATGATGTATTACCTATTGCATCTGGAGTTCACTGAGGGGAAAAAACCATAATAGCTTATTTCAGAACTAATATGGCTATATGTTAGCAACAGAAATGGTGTAGCTATCTTATTAGAAACACAATAAAGAGATTACTTAGCAACTGTCTCCCCACACCCTCATTTCATTTTGCTTTGCAGTTTTTGGAAGAGAATCTGGAAAAGAAAAAAGTTAAGCCCCACACTAATGTTTTCCTGGACTAAATGATTACTGCTGTTCTGAGAAACAAATCTTAAAAGGCAGTGTATGTTCCTTGATTATTGAAAATAGAACATTTTCAAAGTTTTTTTTTTCCCCTAGAGATATGTGATTCAACATTATGGCCTTTTCTCTTTCATATCTTGTAGTAAAGTTTCTCGTAGCTCCATGTTCCTTCCTCAGAACTTGAGTGCCAGACTCCATCCAGCCTAGAGGCCATCTGAGAGATCTTGAAAGAATTCAGTGAGATCTGTTTACGGCTCTCTTTTCATTGAGATAAAATGATGCCACAGATAGAGCTTTTATATGTTTATTCATTCATTATTCATCCAATAAATAACTATGTGGGGGTGGGTATATATACACATAATGAGTACAATGCGCACTGCCTGGGGGATGGACACGCTTTAAGCTCTGACT
>NW_012139636.1:578401-588580 GCF_000956105.1 Propithecus coquereli
AAAAAACCAGCCGTGTAAAGAAATCTTAAAATAGATATTTAATGTGTATAAAGATGCCTTCCAAAAGAAATGCTGAATTTATTTATTACTCTATTTGGTCTTTACCTACCAAGGTTTCTTTTCCTAACCTTCAGACTGTGTTAGTCAAGAAGTACCTACTTTGCACAGTCACAGATTTCAAGGATCATATCATTTTGATTCTATCTGTTCCTGCCACCGATGGTTTAATAACAGTATTCATCATGTTATCTTTATATGCTACTGTATACTTAACAAGGGAAAAGTCTTTATCAGTCCAGGAGAAGAAAGAATTGTCAAAATTAAATCAAAGGCAGGATTCTATTGCCTGCTGATGTGTATAGTTCACAGTTTTTACAAAATAAATAGAAACTTAAAACGTGACATTGTAACCACTTTAATTTTTATTGATATCCAAGAAAATGAATATGGCTAAAAGGGAGATAGGTGAGACATAAGCAGATTTCATAGGGAAAATTTTGTGTATATATCCACATTTTTCTGAGCACATAAACTCATGTATACATGCACATACATATTAGATTATATAGAGATATCTTATTAAACTGATCAAACTGCTTTCATACCATTCTGCAACTTGCTTTTTCATGTATTTTAGATAAAATTTTGTTTTGGTATAGTTATATCACATTCTTTGTAATGACTATTCTTTCAGCAGTCATATCAATGTGCCATAACTTATTTCAGTCCCTATTAATGACAATGACATTGTTTCTATTTTTTCTGCTGTTATTCTGGTCTTACTCAACTCTGTACATGGATGTGAGATAGGCATCTACATGTTTAAAACCAGACTCCTGCTCTTCTCCCCCAAACCTGCTTCTCTTAGCGTTTTCTGCCATCTTAATTAATGGTAACTAAATCCTTTCTGTTGCTTCTGCCAAAAACCTGGGAATCATCCCAAGCTCCCTTCTTTTTCTTACACTCCACATCCACCTCGTCAGCAAAGGCTGGCTCTTACCACTTCCCAGCACCTCCACCATCCCAGCCCTGGGCAAGCTTCTATCTCAGCCTCTTACCCAGCTCTGAGCCTCTGCCTTTGCTCTCAGAAGTCTACTCTCAAGTCTGTTCTCTGCTCGAGGGGGCCTTGTAATTAACCAAGCAATGATGCCTGTAAAGTAGACATCAGGCCAGGCCCGGCCTCTGTTCCAAACTTTTCAGAGCTTCTCATCTCATGTATTAAATAAAAAGACCAGATCACTCCCTAAGTTCCAGACTCATCTGTATTTACCATCTCCATTTGGATGGAACATCCCAAAATTAACATATACAAACATATTAACATATACTATCAACACATAATTAACATATACTATTTCAATAACTGGCATCGCCATCCACCTATTGACTCAGGTTAACAATTGCCCAAGGGTCTTCTTGGAATCCTCCCTTTCCTTTGTCTACCCCCCTCATCCCACATCCCTAGTGCAGTCCATCAGCAAATACTGTTGGCTCCACCTCCATAATACCTCATGACAGTGCTACTCACAGTGTGGTCTGCAGGTTGGTGCTGGTCCATGACAAGTTAGGATAGAAATAGGGTGTATTAAAGCTTTTATAGCAACTTGACATTGTCATGATGACCAAGTTCACGAGGGTGGACTCATCTTATTGAACAGGGCACAGGCCACTTCAGTATCGTCAAGTTTCAGTGGTGAATCATATGTGGTGGAAGTCGTGTAATAAATAATCATGTGCAGTAGGACCATATTATAACATACGATTTTTATGATTGGTTTGTCAACTATATCCTAAAAGTATATAAAAATCTGTGAAAATGAAAAAATATATGTAAGGAATTGATTGCATAATAAAAACAAAAAATCTGTGAAAATGTAAGAATATATGTAAGGAATTGATTGCATAATAAAAACAAAAAATCTGTGAAAATGTAAGCATTTATTTTTATAACTTATTTTTACAAGTTTCAATTTTTAATGAGAATTTTTAACTCTGTGGTTTAACATTATTAGCTAATTAAAGAAATACAATTTATATTCGTTGTTTTTACCCTCAATGTACTAAAGGTGAAACAAGCTTCCCTGGACTCTTTTTGGTGAGAAAATACTTATCTTTTCTGAGTGTGCCAGGAGTAGAAACCAACTGGTGACGATGGAAGTGATTCTGAAGAAACAGATACCCAAAGAGTTCCTGTTGGTTTTCTTCAGAACTATGTTTTCTAATATGCCGAGTTCAGTTTATAGCTGTAATTGATGCTGACATGCTAAAAACGTGGTGTTTTTGTAGAGATGTACTGGCTATGAAGCAATGAAACCATCAAAACTTATGGGGTGTTTACTTACAAAAATTAAGTTAAAAACCACAAGATTTTTTGAAAGAATATTGGATTAAAAAGCTGATTGAAGCAGATGTTCAATATTTCACATATAAACATTAGGGCTTTACAAGCTTCTTAATAAATAGCATTTCAGCTTGCCAAGACAAAAATTCATACACAGTTGCCGAAACATTAGATAAAAGATGGTATCAAAGATATTTGTTTGGGCCGGGCGCAGTGGCTCACGCCTGTAATCCTAGCTCTCTGGGAGGCCGAGGCGGGCGGATTGTTTGAGCTCAGGAGTTCGAAACCAGCCTGAGCAAGAGCGAGACCCCGTCTCTACTAAAATTAGAAAGAAATTAATTGGACAACTAAAAATATATAGAAAAAAATTAGCCGGGCATGGTGGCTCATGCCTGTAGTCCCAGCTACTTGGGAGGCTGAGGCAGGAGGGTCGCATGAGCCCAGGAGTTTGAGGTTGCTGTGAGCTAGGATGACGCCACGGCACTCTAGCCCGGGCAACAGAGTGAGATTCTGTCTCAAAAAAAAAAAAGATCTATACCTAAAAAATTCATGGATCTAGAATCCATTTTTTTTCACCAAAAGATAATTTAAATTTAACTGTATTATACAGGATATGTTGCTGGAACTGACTTCTGTTGAAGGATTCAAGGATTTTGAAAATATAGTAGCACTTGCTCCATTTTAGATAAAATTTAAAAATGAATAAACTGAACTCACTGAAATTGCTCTGAAATATCTTCTTCCATTCCATTCTGTAAGACTAGTCTATTTTATATTATTATTATTAAAATAAAACATAGAATAAGTTTAGATATACGTTGTCCCTTATAAGTAGCCTTATTGGTAGTTTTACCTAGATTAAATAAGTAGTCAAGTAGGAAGCAAGTCGATTTGTCACATTAAAAACTTACATATTTATGTGTATTATGTTCATTCAAAGTATACTATATAGACATGTAATATGAGGATTCACTTTTTCCCTGAAAATGAAAAAAAATTACAAGTGTAATAGTGAGCCTACTAACTGCCTACATGCACACTTTCAATGAACAAACAACATGTAGAATTTTCATACTTTTTTTCCTTTTCTCTGTACCCTGGTAATATCTATTGCAATATAATTTCCTGTTTGCTGAACTAAAAATACAAAATTTTGTATGTCTTTTTAAAAATTTTCATTTTTCCAGTTAATTCGCCTTTACAACAGTGAGTTAATTTTTACAAAGTATCCGGTTGTAGTAGACCAAAAGTTTATAAAAATGAGTCCTTTTCCACAGGGAGTTTAAGAAGCCTTATAGAACTTAGTATACATTGAGGTTTTTCTTCAAAACATATCCCTCTGAAAAGAATTAGATATCTAACAAAGTATCTCTTACGGCAGCAGTCCCTAACCCGTTTTGCACCAGGGACTGGTTTCATGGAAGACAGTTTTTCCACTGAAGCAGGGGTCGGGGGGTGGTTGAGGGGGGAGCTCAGGCTGTGATGCAAGTGATGGGGAGTGGCTGGTGGCTGTAAATACAGATGAAGCTTCGATTGCTTGCCCACCACTCACCTCCTGCTGTGCGGTCCGGTTCCTAACAGGCCATGGATGGGTACCGATCTGTGCCCAGGGGTCGGAGACTGCAATCTTACTGCCAGGAATGCTTTGTTACTTTATTTTGAACAAGAAAATAGTCATTGAGCCTGAAACAATCTCAGTCAATGCCAGGTTTTGATACTTACCAGAGGTCACCTGATAAAATTGGCAAGAAAATAAAGGAGGAAAGGAATTTAACACAGATGTAGTTCTTACACCTAGTGTTATAAACTCATAATTGCAAATATTGGTTATGATTGTTTAAAAAGCCTTTAAAAATCATTTGAAAAGGAATATAGTAAGTGGTTACATATTGGAGATTACAAATACACATCTCAAGCTGAATGAAAAAAACCCTATAATAATGTTATGCAAATAGCTACTAAGTGGTTTTAGGTAAAAATTCCTACTGTCAGTATCAGGCATGGAATGAAAATCCTGTATTCCAGACAAGTTTAACAGATGTGACAATGATATGTCCTGGAAAACAGAGTTAATGTCTCAAAAAGTGGCTCTGGTGATGATGAAAACATTGATATGAAGATGCATGTCAAGAGTGAATAAAATTGCTCCGTGAAACATGGTCATGGAAAAAGCAGTGTGTGTTGGTATTTCAATGACTATTTCAGACTCCAAACTCACCCTTCTTTATTCTGCATGGTGAGGCTGGGATTAAGACTCTGAAAACCACATTTCTCTTTTCCCAGCCGCCTTCCGTGAGATTCTGTCTCCCCAAGGTACAGAGTCTACAGAACGACTAGAGAAGGGAGAAGCAAGTGTTCCTTCCTGTCTCCTTGCAGTTCCTATGACAGTCACCCCCGTAACAGTTCTTCACTCCAGTTATCTGCAGTTGGTTCCAGTTTCTCATTTTTTCCCACATTGTGCCCCCTCAGAGATAGTAGCTTCAGCCCCCAGCTCCCTCCCCAGGGGTCTGGGTCCCAGCTTCACAGGACCCTCCTGTAGCCTTCTAGGTTTTAATAACCTCTGCCTCTTCCCTTTGTTTCTTCAGCCCAAAGAATGGTAGAGGCTTCATGTATTAATAGTTACTACGTTTTTTTAAACTGCAGAATTCCTCTTTTGCCTTTAAAGTCCTCCAATACCTGTCTAACCTATTCTTAAATTCCCCTTTTTAAAATAAGTACTGTGATTTCTGATTTTCTGACTGGATCCCAACTGATAAAATAAGTGGTACCAGGATTGGTCCCAGGTGGTCCGGGAACGGTTTGGTTGTGTCTTTGGCCCCTGAGCTGAGCAGCTTGTCAGTGTGAAATGGAATGTTACTAATCCACGTCATGCAGTGGCATCATGATTAATCGAAATACCCCCTGTGGTTGACCGTGAAGAGGTGTGTGAAGTAACTTAAAGGACCAAGGGGGTGCTGTACTCAACTATTATATTAATAGTAGTAATGATGACATTTAAAAACCTGGAATGGGGTGGCTATTTCTGCCTGTTCTGGCATGCTTATAGAAAAGAATGACAAGCTCATGTCTTTAAACACTCAGCTCACGTCATATATGGCAAATCTCAAATTATTCCACTTCTTTTTATCTCCACTGCCACCATCCTACTATAAGCCATCCTGTTTTCAACCTGAAGTTTTGCAATCCCTTGTTTTGTTTTGTTTTGAGACAGGATCTCGCTCTATCATCCAGGCTAGAGTGCAATGGTGTCATCATAGGTCACTGTAACCTCAAACTCCTGGCCTCAAGCAATCCTCCAGCCTCAGCTTCCCCAGTAGCTGGGACTACAGGCACATGCTAACACGCCCAGCTAATTTTTCTATCTTTTGTAGAGATGGGATCCTGCTCTTGCTCAGGCTGGTCTCGAACTCCTGGCCTCGAGCAATCCTCCTGCCTCAGCCTCCCAGAGTGCTAGCATTACAGAGTGCTAGCGTGAGCCACTGCACCCAGCCTCAATCCACTTTTTACACAGTGACCAAAGTACCTTAAAACCAACTCCTCTGCTTAAAACCTCCAATGGCATCCTATTACATTTAAAGTAAAATCTAATCTAACCTCTTCAATCTTGTCTCAAGCCATTTCCTCCTTCCTGTATTCTAGTCTCTAGCTCTCTCTGGCCTTGGGCCTCCCACACTGATAGTTCTGTCTTTCTAGAATTCAATTTCCCTGGCATGTATGACTGCTTTTCATCCTTCGTATCTCATATTTCCTAATTCTCCAAGCCTCTCTACCTAAAGCAAACCTTCAACCCTTTTGCCTAGTAAACAAATGTGTCGTTATAGATTCATTTCTTTCATAGCCCTTGTGACAACCTATGTATATCTATATATATCTTATTTATTTGTTTACTTATTTGTCTCCCTACCACGCTGCACTCCATTAGGGCAGAGACCTATCTGTCATATTGGCTACTGTATTTCCAAGACCCTGCTCCAATGCCGATCCCATAGTAGATGATCAATAAAGATTTGTTGATCAAATGATCCTGGGAAATAATTTTCTCTCAATTAATTTACAATTTTTGTTATGAAGCATTTCAAGCACACAGAAAATACCATAACAAACATCCAGGTATTTGTTGACAAAATTTAACAGATTTTGGCATTTTGTCATAGTGCTTCACATTGCACATGTGTGCTGTCTCTCATTTTTTTCAATAAATGAAATGTAAAATAAAATTTTCTATTTCATCTAAGTTCAGAATTATTAGCAAAAATGACATATATTTCCTTATATTTTTAATGACTCTAGGATCTATCTTATTTTCAATCCTGATATAGATGATTTGTGGGTTTTTTCCCCCCATTAGTTTAGCTAGAGGTTTATCAACTTCATTAATCTTTTTAAAGAACTATCTTTTCCTTTCATTCATTTTCTCTATTATTTTTCCATTTTCTAGTGCATTGATTTTTGCTATTATAGTTATTATTTCCTTGTACTTAGTTTGCTTGCTCCTCTTCTGTCTTCTTAAGGTAGACTTTTGATCATTGATTTTCGTCTTTTCTAATGTAAGCATTTAGAGCTATATATTTCCACGTAAGCACTACTTTAACTGCATGCCACAAGTTTTGATATGTTGGGTTTTCATTGTCATTTGATTCAAAATACTTTCTAATTCTTTTTGAGTTTTCCTCTTTGACTCATGGGTTATTAAGAAATCTGTTGTTTTCATTTCCAAATATTTGGAAATTCTCCAAACTTTTTGGTTATTGATTTCTAATTTAATTCTATTGTATAATATTTTAAAATTTATTGTGACTTTTTTTTATGTCCCAGCGTCTACGTTAGTAAATGTTCCATGAGCACTTGGATGGAATGAATATCCTTTAGGGGTTGGGAGTGGGGCTCTATAAATGTCAATTAAGATCAAGTTGATTGACAGTGTTATTTAGTCATATTATTCTCACTGATTTCGTGTCTGTGTGTTCTGTCATTTACTGAGAGGGGAGTGTTAAAGTAACCAGCTATAATAATGGATTTGTCTGTTTCTCCTTTTAGCTTCTTCAGTTTTTTTCTTTATGTATTTTTAAGCTATGTTATTAAATACATATACATTTAGGATTATTATGTCTTCTTGATTAATCGACCCTGTCAGTGTTATGAAATTATCCCTGACAGTATTCCTTATTTTGCAATGACACAGATATGGCCATTCTTTCTTTGTTGTAATTATCTTTTTTTATTCTTTTACTATCATACTTTTTGTGTCTTTATATTTAAAATGGATTTCCTGAGATAACATATAAGAAAGTTGGATAGCATAGTTGAATCTGCTTTTTTATCTTTTATGACAGTCTCTGATTTTTTGATTAGTGTTTAGCATATTTACATTTAATTTAATTATTGATGTGGTTGGGTTTAAGTCTATCATCTTCACACTTGTTTCCTATTTCTCTCTTTTGTCATTTGTTTTCTTTTGACTCCTTTCCTACCTTTGTTTCCAGAACTTTTCTTTCCTTTATGTAGATCCAGTTTTACATTTCATATTATTTTTCAGAACCCTAAAAAACTTCCTTAAAATTAGTTGTCCACTGGTGACAGATTTTCACAGTTTCTGTTTCTCTGAAAAATGTTATTTTATTCATATTTGAAAGATATTTTCTTTTGGTGCTGATTTTCGTTGTTTCTGATGAGAAGTCAGTGGTAATTTATATATTTTTTTTTTTCTCTGAACATATGTGTCTTTTTTTCTGGCTGCTTTTAAGATTTTGTTTTTATTGCTTGTTTTTAGTAATGTACTATTGCTTTTTATACTATTTACTTATCGTTAAAGTTTGTTGAGCTGCTTGGATCTGTGGAATTTTAGTTTTTGTCAAATTTGGACAATTTTTGGCCATCATTCTTTTGAATATTTTTCCTTCTTCCTCCACCTTCTGGTACTCCAATTACACATATGTTAGACCACTTGCTATTGTCCCACAAGTCACTGATGCTCTTTCCATTTCTCTTTCAGTTTTTTCCCTCAGATTTAATTTGGAAGGTTTCTATTTCTGTGTCTTTACTTTCACAGAAGTTTTCTTCTGCAGTCTCTAATATGATGTTGATCCCATCCCATGAATAATTTACTTCAGATATCATACTTTTCAGCCCTAGAAGTTCTACTGGGTTCTTTTTTGTATCTTCCATTTCTTTCTTCATTATGTTCATGCCTTTCTTTAAGTCTTAGAGCATACTTATAGTTAAATGTCTTTGTTTACTAATTCTATCATCTTTTTTGTTTCTGGTATTGTTTCTGTTGACTGATTTTTCTCATGCTTTATGGGTCACATTTTCCTGCTTCTTAGCATGTATAGGAATGTTTTTATTGGATTCTATTATTATATTAGTTTTCTACTGCTGCATGACAAATTACCACAAACTTAACAGCTTAAAACAACACCCATTTTCATTTCAGTCATGAAAGTCAGAAGCCCAGTGGATTCATTGTTTCTGGTTAGGGTCTCAGGAGGTCAAAATCAAGGTATTGGCTGGGATGGGCTCTTATCTAGTAGTTCATGGGAGGAATCTGCCTCCAAGCTTATGTAAGTTGTTGGTAGAATCCAGTTCCTTGTGGCTGTAGGTTTGAGGGCCTCACTTTCTTGCTGGCTGTCAGCCAGAGTCTACTCTCTGGCCCTAGTGGATGCCCACATTCCTTCTCATGTGATCCTCTCTGTCTTTAAAGTAGCAATGGGGTGTCAGATCCTTCTTGTGCTTTGAGTCTCTTAGACTTCTTTTGCTACCGGTAAGAGAAGGTTTTCTGCACATGTCATTAGGTTAGGCCCACCTGGATTATCCACATAGATAATACAACAATCACAGGAGTGATATCTCATGACCTTCACATGTTCTGGGAACCAAGCAGTAGGTAACTTTGGGTGTGATTCCTAGAAAGTCTGCCTATCACAGTTATAAATGTTGTGATGCTGAGTATCAGGATTTTGTTGTTGTCTTTTAAAGAGTATTGAGATTTCTTCTGGCAGTTTTTTAATTTACTTGCAAATCAGCTTGATATATTTTCAAGGCTTGTTTACAGGCTTTGTTAGGATAGCTCTGCAGTAGCCTTTACTCTGTGACATATTAGCCCTAAGGCCTTTCTGGTGTCTGTTGAATAACCTAGGTGTTCAATGAGGTCTCTCCACTCTCTCATCCAAACCTCAACATGTAGAGGCCCTGTGCGAATCCCATGGTTGTACAGCTGCCCTGTGCCTGTGAGTTCTTTTCCCTAAGTTTTTGGATTCTCACCCACTTCATGTCCATAGGATATTTGGCCAGATTTAAGTGAAACCCAGGCAGGTTTCTGGAGCTCTTTCTCTGCATTGCTCCTTCTCTGCAGTACTCTGCCCCACAAATTCATGTACAAGTCTGAATGGATATGTGCTTTCTTGTCCCTTTGATAAATACCATAGAATGGCTGAACCCTGTGTGTTTAATTTTTAAAGAAACTGTTTCTGTTTTCATTTCTGCCAGCAGTGAATAAGAATTCCAGTTGCTCTGCCTCCTCACCAACTTGGTGTTTAGTAAATTTAGCCATTCTTAAAAGTATGCAGTGGTGTCTCTTATTGTGGTTTTAGTCAGTATTTTCCTGATGTTGAATATCTTTTCATCTGCTTATTTTACATATCTTCTTTAGTGATGTGCCTGTTCAAATCTTTTGCCCATTTTTTACTGTGTTGTTTGCTTTATTATTGCGTTTTGAGAGTTCTTTATGTATTGCTTTACCAAGTATATACTTTGCAAAGATTTTCTTCTAGTCTGGCTTGTTTTTCATTTCCTTAACAGTGTCCTTTGAAGAGCAGAAGTTTTTAAAACATGTTTTCTTT
>NW_012139636.1:589925-615354 GCF_000956105.1 Propithecus coquereli
TACTAATTTTTCTTATATGTTTTTCTTGCTTTATGACCATGATAAGACCCTCTACTAGTTTATTACATAAAATGTAAAATAGAGAGTACCTTGTTTACTTTGCTTTTAGAAAACATGCCACTGATATCTGTATCTTTACTAAGGGTTCTGTTTTGTTTAGTTTTTAGAAATTAAAGATCAATAATATACGTTTTATTTTATAAAATTCCCTTTTAGGCCTTTTAACATACAAATAATTATGAGTGCCAGGAAAGTATGCTAGGAATGAATTAACTGTATTATGAGAAGAACATATTTGTTTTTTGGTTACTTTCCATTTTGGTTCACAAATTTTTTATCTTTTGCTCTAAAGTTTCAGAGATTTTCTTTTTGAGGGGACTTCAGTACTTGTTACCCTATTTCTAAAGCTCCTGTAGACTTTGTGTTCTGTTGCCTCAGCTCTGTCTCTAGGTTGCTCATTCTACTTTCCCCTTTATGCTTTCTATTTCTTATTGATACATAATAGTTATACATATTTTGGGGATACATGTGATATTTTGATACAGTATATTATGTGTAATGACCAAATCAGGAAGATTAGGATATCTATCACCTCAAACATTCATCTTTTCCTTCTATCTAACTGTATTTTTGTACCCATTAACCAACCTCTCTTCTCTCCCTCCCCGCTACCCTTCCTAGCCTCTGGTAAACACCAAACAACTCTCTACCTCCATGAGATCCACTGTTAGCTTCCCACATATGTGTGAGAACATGCAGTATTTCTTTTTTATGCATGGCTTATTTTACTTAACATAATGACCTCCAGTTACATCCGTGCTACTATAAATGGCAGAATTTCATTCTTCTTTACAGCTGAATAATGTTCCATTGTGTATATGCACCACATTTTCTTTATCCATTCGTCTGTTGATGGACACTCTGATTCCATATCGTGGCTATTGTGAATACTGCTGCAATAAACATGAGAGTGCAGACACCTCTTCAATATAGTGACTTTTCTTTCTTTTGGATATATACCCATTAGTGGGGTTGCTGGATCATATGGGAATTCTATTTTTAGTTTTTTGAGGAAACCCTCTGCTGTTTTCCATAATGGCTGTACTACTTTACATTCCCACCAACAGCGTATGAGTGTTCCCCTTTCTCTGCATCCTTGCCAGCATCCATTATTTTTTGTCTTTTGGATAAAAGCCATTTTAACTGGAGTGAGATGATGTCTCATTGTGGTTTTGATTTGTATTTCCCTGATGATTAGTGATGTTGAACATTTTTTCATATATCTGTTGGCCATTTGTATGTCTTCTTTTGAGAAATGTCTACTCAGGTCTTTTGCCCATTTTTAAATTGTATCATTTGTTTTTGCTATTGAGTTGAGTTCCTTATATATTCTGATTATTAATCCCTTGTCTGATGGATAGTTTGCAGATATTTTCTCCCATTCTGTAGGCTGTCTCCTCACTTTGTTGATTGTTTCCTTTGCTGTGCAAAAGCTTTTTAGCTTGATATAAACTCATTTGTCTATTTTTGCTTTTGTTGCCTATGCTTTTGAGGTCTTATATAAAAAGTCTTTGCCTAGACTAGTGTCCTGAAGTGTTTCCCCAATGTTTTCTTTTACTAGTTACCTAGTTTCAAGCCTTATATTTAAGTCTTTAATCCATTTTGATTCTATTTTTGCATATGGTGAGAGGGGTCTAGCTTTATTCTTCTGCATATGATTATCCAATTATTGAAGAGAGTGCCCTTTCAACAATGTATGTTGTTGAAATATACATTGGTGTCTTTCATTTCACATACGATTGGAAGTCCTAGCAAGAGAAATTAGACAAGTGGAAGAAATAAAGGGCATCCAAATTGCAAAGGAAGAAGTCAAAGTATCCTTGCTTGCTGATGACATGGAATCATATTTAAAAACCTAAAGATTCCACCAAAAAAACTGTTAGAACTGATAAACGAATTCAGTAAAGTTGCAAGATACAAAAGCAACATACAAAAATCAATAGTATTTATATACACCAACAGTGAACAAACTGAAAAGAAATCAGGAAAGCAATCCCATTTACAATAGCTACAAAAAAATATAAAATACCTGGGAATAAATTTAACCAAAAAAATGAAAGATCTCTACTCGGAAAACTATAAAACACCTGTGAAAGAGATTGAAGAGGATGCACACAGAAAAGGAAACCTATCATCCCATGCTCATGGATTGGAAGAATTAATATTGTGAACCTGTCAATACTGCCCAAAGTGATAACACAGATTCAGTGCAATCCCTATCAAAATACCAATGACATTCTTCACAGAAATAGAAAAAAATAATACTAAAACTTGTATATTTTCTTTCTTAATTTTAATTTTTCCAGTTAAATCTGACAAATCAGTCAAAACTTTAATCTTTAGGATGTTCCAGGAGTACCCACTTTCCTCTAATAGTCTATTTCCTCACCATCGCCCCAAATTCAAACTTACAGCTATCTATGTAGTATTAATTAAAAAGCATTTCATAATGAAATTCCTCTAATTATGATACCAGTGCTTCTGTTAAACTCAAGTTTTGCTAAGGGCTCTTTTCTTAAGCACAACCCAGCATCTGGGGGGGAAAAACATAATTAAGAACTTTAGCAGAAATTTTACCAATGTACACTTACTACATAATTTTCAAGCACTTATATTTTGAGATGTTTTTGTGCTTTCTTTTCCCACCCTTAAAGTATTGGGCTATTCTTTTGTTCTGTTCTGTGAAGCTCTGGGGAGGATGTTCAACATGACATCATGCTTGCTGCATGGTCCAGGCCCAGGTTTTCACATCAAATCCAGCCCCTAATTCTTCATGGCTGTGAAAAGCTTTGGACTAACTGCACAGCAAAGTCATCCTAATCCCAGAGTTTTTCCCTTATCCACTCATAAACCGAAAATGATCAAGTAGTTGGAAATGAGCAGTCCTAAGTCTTGTTCCTAGCGCTGCTTGCAGTTGTGTATACAGCTTTGAGCTGGCAGTATTCTGCAACCTGGCATTTCTCTCTGTATAAAATGGGACCAACATGGATTTTCGACAAAGGCCCTCAAGATCTCAGAAAGTCCAGAATTATTATTAACTGGGCCTAGGACTGTGCTATGAATCAAGAGACCTGGTTTCCCATCCTAGTTAGCAAAACCACAATGAGGTATCACCTAACCCCAGTGAGATTGGCCTCTATCAAAAAATCCCAAAACAACAAATGCTGGCGAGGATGTGGAGAGACAGAACACTCTTACACTGCTGGTGGGACTGCAAATTAGTGCAACCTCTGTGTAAAAGAATTTGGAGATACCTCAAAGAGCTAAAAATAGAAATACCATTTGATCCAGCAATAGCACTATTAGACATCTACCCAAAAGAGCAAAAGACATTCTATAATAAAGTCATCTGCACCTGAATGTTTATGGCAGCACAATTCACTATTACAAAGATGTGGAAACAACCCAAGTGCCAATCAATTCATGAGTAGATTATTAAAATTTGGTATATGTATACAATGGAATATTACTCAATCATAAGAAACAACAGTGATCTAGCACCTCTTATATTTTCCTGGATTAAACTTAAGCCCATTATCCAAAGTGAGGCACCACAAGAGCAGAAGAACGGGCTCCACTTGTACTCACCATCAAATTAGTACTAACTAATGAACACTAGGGTGCTCACATGGCAGTAATACTCTCCAGGGATTAGGGGGATGGTGGGGTAAACCTGCAACTAAAGGACACCGGGAACATTGTAGAGGGGAAGGGCATGCCTCTAACCCTCGCTTGGGTGAGGCAAAGACATAAAATGTAACCATAATGTTTGTACCCTCATAATACCCTGAAATAAAAAAAAAAAAGTCGCTTTATGCATCTGAGTCTCAGTTTCCTCATCTGTAAAATGAAGAGTGGGCTGCGTGATTCGTAAAGTCCTTTGAAAGAAAAAATGACTACATGCTGCTGTTCTGGGCATAGGGTTAGAATCTGGAAGCACGGTGGGCAGGTCAGTATTGGCCTCCCTCCTAGTATGCCAGACCGTGTGGGGCTGGCAGGCGGCAAGTCTGAAGCACTCAATACAGCTCACTTCACCGGAGGACAGAAAAGCAATAGGGTAGGAAAAGAGGACATGGAAAGTTCTCACCTCAGAGTGTTTGTTCTGCACAGTGTTCCAGAGATTGTAACACCAAACTCAAAGTTCAGAGTTGTTTTATACCTGTGGTTTGATTCAAAGTAAAAAAAAAAGGTTTTATTCTCCCTCCCCC
Organism: Propithecus coquereli; assembly: GCF_000956105.1. Lineage (NCBI taxonomy): Eukaryota > Metazoa > Chordata > Mammalia > Primates > Indriidae > Propithecus > Propithecus coquereli. Next base: position 594,194 of record NW_012139636.1, read on the forward strand.
TGGGAGCTGTTTTCAGTAAAACTTCCATATGGGGATATATTTATTACTAAAGAGTGTCAAGTGAGTCAAATAGTCAGACCATGTAGTCACTGAAAGAAAACTGCAGGAATGTGTGCACAGACACCGGGCACCCCTGGAACTGCATTCCTTCTCTGCGGAGTCAAACACAGTTGTTTCTTTAAAAGTTCTGTCCATGACATCTTTTCTTTCATTCCTTTCTTATAAACTCATATTATGTAAGCCCTCTACGTGCTAAATGGTTTTCCTTTGTTGGCCATCACTCTCAAGATGATTTTATGAAACAAATTTTCCCTCAGCTATCAACTGCATACGATGGGAAATTGATAAAATAGAGACGAGGTGGTTGAGTGTGTTATGAGGACTTGGGCATTTCGCTCTGCTGCGGGGTGGAGGTGGAAAGTGGGGGGCAAGGAGGGGATCTGGCTAAAGTAACAAATGCTACTTATAGAATATTTTGTGAATAGAGACAGATAGGAAGAAGAAAAGAAAAACCAACCATATTCCTACCAAAGATAATCACTGTTAATATTTTGGCATTTCTTCTTCTCTCTTTCTCTCTGTTTTTGTTAGGTGAGAGTTTTATACCCCAGGCTTTTTGATCATTTTGCCATTTTCATTTTATAAATAACCCTACAATAAATATATTTGTCTGCACTTTTAAGTCATTTTCTCAGGAGAGGTTCCCAGGTGTTGGGATACCATATTAGAGAGTATGAACTTAGTTTATCATTGTTATGGTTCCTGATTCTTCTTACCCAATTGCCTAATTAAGAAATTACACTCCCTCTAGTTGCATATTCCCTTCTCACCCTGTTCTTACCAATGATTGAATATTATTTATGTTTTCAAATCTTTACTAATCTAACAAGTGAAAAAATAGTATCTCGCTTTTTTGTTTTATTTCTGATTGCTAATAACACTGAACATTTTCACATGTTTATTAGCTCTTTCTATTCCCTTTTCTGTGAATTCTCTATTCATGCCTTTTGCCCATTTTCTGTTCTGTAGTGAGAACTTCTACCTGTTTCTATTTTTATTAGAACTATTTTTCCAATTTATTGTTTTTCTTTTATTTTTATGGTTATTTTTTGATGTGCAGAGATTTTAAGTTTTCATATATTCAAATCTGTAGTCTTTTCCTTCACAATTTCTCTCATTGCCTTTATACTACGAAAGTTTTCTTCATCTAGAGACCAGGTTAATATCCGCTTCCATTCTCTTTGAATTTTATGACTATTTAATGTATTTGGAATGTATTTTATGTACTTTAATGTATTTATGTATTAATGGAATTTATGTATTAATGGAATTTATTTTAATATATAGCATGAAGATCTAAACATTTTTGTTTCCAAATAGCTAGCCAGTTTTTCCATGACCTTTTCTTATATAATCTTTGTTTGTATATAATGCCTTCATTATCATGTGCTGTATTGAGAGTCCTTTTACGTACGAGGGGACTTTTCTGGATTGTCTATTCTATTCCCTTGGTCTCCTTATTCTTACTCCAGGGACACACCTTTTTTCACCTAGTTCTTGTAATATGTTCTAAAACCTGGTATTCTTGTTTTCATATTGTTCTCGTCTTGCCTGTTTATTTTCCAGATATATAGTAGTATCAGTTTTGTAAAGTTCCAAAAAACTTCCTTTGGAGTTTCGATGAAATTTGCATTCAATCTATAAATTAATTGGGAAGAATTTGGCATCTTTACAATGTTCAGTCTTCCCATCCAGGAACACACATATGGCATTTTCAAATATCCTTTTATATGTCTCAAAGGAATTTTGCAGTTTTCTTTATATAAGTTTAACACATTTCTTACTAAGGTATTTCCAGATTATTTTATATTTTAGGTACTCTTTTTAATGGAATCTTTTCCCCCTTTAGTTTAGATCACTATTTTTAATATCATTTTTTCCCCAGTGATTGCCAAGTACTGACAGAAATCTGAGTGAAAACTATATTTGTTCCTTTCCAAGCTTATAAACTCAGAGATTTAGAACTGGAACCAACCTTAAATATATTTTCTTTTTACATATGATAAAACTGAAGTCATGAAAGGTAAAATAATTTAACAAAGATCATATAACTTGTTAGGAGAGTGGTTATAGAGGGATACTTCCAAATTTCCATATTCTTTGTGTCAAAGACTTATAAAACTTAAATATCCAAAACTAAATTCATGATCTTCCCCCTTATATTAGTTTCCTGTTGCTGCTGTAACAAATTACCACAGACTTAGTAGCTTAATACAACACAGATTTATCTTCTTACATAAAGAGGCCAGAAATCTGAAATGGGTCTCACTGGGCTAAAACCAAGGGATCAGCAGGGCTCTGCTCCTTCCGGAGGCTCATGGGGAGAATCCATTTCGTAACTGTTTCCAGCTCCTGCAGGCTGCCTGCATTCCTTGGCTCGTGGCCCCTTCCTCCATCTTCAAAGCCAGCAGTTTAGCATCTCAAATCCCTCTCTTGACTCCTCTGACTCTTCTATTTCCCTCTTCTGCTTTTAAAGACCCTTAAGATCACATTGAGCCCACCCAGATAATCTAGGATAATCTCCCCATTTTAAAGTCAGCAACCTTAATCCCGTCTGCAACCCTAATTCTCCTTTCCCATGTGATAGAAATTATTCACCAGTGCCAGGGATTAGGCTATGGATAACTTTGGGACAGGGTATTATTTAGCAAGGATGAGCTTTCACAAATATGTCTAAGTACGTCAGCCCCCTCTTCGAAGTACTATGATGGCTTCCCATCACGTTTTGGATTACAACCAAAGTCCTTAAATGGACTACCAAGTCCTAAATAGTTTCATCCCATGCACCCTCCAGCCGCACTTGGCTCCGCGCTCATCCTAACTCTGTGTTCTGGCCACATTTGTCTTCACTGAGCTTCCTGAACACACCTTGCTCTCTCCTGCCAGAAGGCCCTTGCACATGCTGTTCCCCTTGCCTGGAGAGCTCATGCCGGCCTGCACTCCCTGATTAGTTCCCTGCTCATCTTCAAATTTCAGCTTGGTCCCACTTCCTCAGGGATCACTTCGCTAACCTTTTGCCCAGTTCACATCCCTTTGTCCTACCCCTCCTTAGCACCTTCTGTCACTTCTTCAGGGCATTTAGCACATTGGTAATTTTGTTTGCTTGTAGAGTTATTTAATTCTCTCCCAGTCTGAACTAAAAGCTCAAAGGGACTCTGACTTTTCTGCTCACCCCTGTGCCTTCAGAACCTAATGCACCTGGTCCATAGTGGGCTCTGTGTGTGTCTGGTGAATAAGTAAATGAACTCAGGGATCCATTTATAAGAAAAAACATTATTACTGAACGTGTTTAGTGATACATTTGTAAAAGTAAAAAGACTGGGGCAATTCAAAAGTCCAACAATAAGTAAATTATTGTAAATCCTTTTGATAAAATTCCATATAGCCATTACAAAAAAAAATTATAAAGACTATAATAATAGGGTGAAAACATCTGTATTACATTTAAAACAGCAGTATCCAAATGTTCTTATGCTGATCAGAAGTGACAAAATCATCATAGCAATTGATTTAAGATCATAGGATGGTGAGTTATATTTCTTTTCTCCAAACTCTCCTATTCAGATATTCATATATTTAGCACATATTTATTGAATACCACTGTGTGCCAGACACTGTGCCCAATATTGGGAACAGCACAGGGAACAAGATGTAGGTGGCCTCTGCCCATTGCAAGTTTACAGGCAGATGAGGAAGAACACTAATAATAATCATATCGGTGGTCCAACATTCATGGATTGCCACTGTATTCAAGAAAACATGGGTTCCTTTACCATAGTGTGTACCGTAGGCTAAAGAAAATACTTTTAAAATCAAGGTCATCATTATTACAGCACTAAAACTTTAAATTATGGGGAAAAAAATGTTGGGGTAATATACCCATTCGCTGTAGTCTTTGAAAGAGATTTTCTAAATTGTCTCTCCAGTCTTTAATCACCACTTATCAAGAAGTAGACTGTATATTCTAGAAGAAAGATGTCTAGGGACAGGATGAACTTTTAGGCAGGTGCCATTTGGTTGCCATTGGTGGGGTGGTGGGGGCAGAATACGTTCCCTGCTCAATTCAGACTCTTTCCCAAACATTTGGAGGTCCCTCAGCCCCCACTTCTAGGAAACTGAAAATGGAGACTTTTCTCCAACATAAATTCTCTTGATTCCGTGGTCTTACACTTCTGTACTCAATGACTGCCTCTGTGCTTGAGCATAATGTAAATACTTCATTTGTTTAATAAATATCCTGAAATAGCCTCTTTGAGTTGTTACTAGAAGGGCACGAACCTTTTAAGTCACTTAGCCAGCACAGATCAACATTTAATGTCTTTAATGATGAGCGTGATCTTTTTTAGTGGCTGAAATGCTCCGTAATCAATGATGTGGCCCTGCCTGGAGGCAGGAGAAACTAGATAATGGGCAGAAAATGTCATGCCGGATCGGGCCAGTAATTTGAATCCCTGAAATCGGTATTAGTGTGGCAATTTATAGAAGAGCACTTTTTTCCCAAGGGTAGGAATAGCTCCCCAACATCCCTAATGTCCCTTGGTGATTTACGTATTATCGAACCCCTCATGAGCCAGTGTCTGTTCTCTGCCTGAACCCTCTGAGGCTCTTTGCCTCCCCCGCCCACGAAGGCGAATGCTGCAGCAGCTACAGCACAACAGTCCCTTGTCTGCCAGTGATGCTTAGTGCTGGGCAGGAGGGCAGGAGCCCCTCAGGATCCTGGTACAAGGATGTCATAGGCAATTTGTGAGATCACCCTCTGGGGTATGTTCTCTTTTCTTCCCCCATCTTCCTACCAACTTTGAGAATTACTGTAGGAATAGAAAACAAATTCTGTTTTCTAGCTGTCATATGAAGAAGCACTTCCAGGTTTCATTCCTTAAACTTGGAGTCCCTTGGTTTTATCCTAGGATTTCATTGATTTGACCATGTTCACGTTCCCTGTGCATTCCTAATTTTCTAAACGCTCGTGTGTGGCCATCTGAACCTTCATCTTTCTTTATATTGAAATTCTCTTGTCTGAAGCCCTCATGGTCATTCCCGTTGGGTGACTTTTTGATTATAGGTGGACTTTATTAATAGAGTACTTCTCATAATTAGAGGGAATTGCTTCGTTATGAAATGTTATTCATCTTTTATGTTGCGTGTTATTGTCCACAGACTCAGGTTTTAAATGCTAGGAGCATGTTGTAAACGAAAACATAAATAATTTATTATAATCATGCTGAACTAAGGCCAAATTTTCTATTGGCTCAATGACGTGCATCAGTGAGAAAGGGACTGAGATGTAAAATCTTATTTTTCTCAAATGGATTATTTAAACCTAAAGTACAAACTGTTAAAAACCATAATTTTTATAAATTTCTGCACTCTCATTTAATGAAAAAAACCTGACCTCACAGAATTTAAAAATAATTTTCCTATAACTAAGATATATAGAGTAAATTACTCACTTACTGGTAAGTCTTTGCTAACATAGTATGAGAGAATCTTTCAGGATTTGGCTGTCTCAACCCCTAGGTTGACTATAAGGTCCTGTGCACTCCTTTGAAATGTTATGCTTTTAATTAGCTGGAGTGATGGATAGTCTTTGTTTCTATATCATTATACTATTAATATTCCATTGCCAGAACTCCCCATCACATCTAATTGCAAGGGAGGCTGGGAAATGTAGTCTAGCTACGTTTCTAAGAATACAGGGCAGTAAGTTTTGTTGAACACACAGCAGCCTCTTGCTGGGGAGTCAAACCCCACCCATTCCAAAATGGATAGCCAGTTATCCCAGCTTCTTTTCCTGCCAACCTATTCCATCCCAAACACTTTAAAATGCCTCATTCGATCTTTGCAGAATTCCTATATATACGTTATTTCCGGACACTATATAATCCCTCTATCACATATTATTAAAAGTATATCCTACTCAAAAACATTATACTATTAGAGAAAATAAGCATTATTTGACAATTGGTGTTTTCTGACTTCAAGGAAGTATGCTTTTAAAAAAAAGCAAGCTTCCTACCAAACAATGGCTAACAATGTAATTAGCAGGGCATTTACAAATGGCTTGATGTTTATAGTTCACATTTCAGCTACAACTCTATTTGTTGCATTAGCAAAATGAAGCTCATTAAGTCCATTATTCTTTTAGCCCATCTTGCCAAGCCTCTGAACCCACTAATACTCAGCTTTCTTGTCTGCAAGTATGTAATCTTTCCTACATTACACTTGAAAGTTCAGCTTATTCCTAAACCTCCAGTCAAGGATATGAACTTGTTGCTTTCAGAGAGGCCACATCTGTACACCGAGCCATTATGCCATCTGTTAAAGTGGTCAGAGTTCATTTTATTGCCTCCTTTGTGGAAGGACTTGTGCTGTAAAAGCGTGTGTTATTGAAAACATAATTTTCTTCATCATTATGCTTTCTTTCTAGCCAGATCATAACCTGCTAGAAATCTATTGAGCATAGAGTGAAAAGCTCTTCAGAATAGCTGTTCTTAAGAGATTAAATGATTGCCATCTCTGTCCCGTTTCTTTTATCTCATAATCAAGTTCAAGATGATACTGGATATCTCAGTTGAAGTGATTATATATTTGAAATAGAAATGGCTTTATCTCCATTCATATTTTACACTGTTGAAGGCAGGATCTTTTTTCTTTCTGTTTACATTTATATATGTTTATGGTTCCTTATAACTGTCCGCAGGGTCAACTATCCAAACTGCTTTTTTAAAAAGGCTAAACATGGCTAACAGGAGTTAGGTTGCATTTTTAAATTTTCTATATGCAAAGACACTAGTTGTATGACTAAGATCCAGCTTAGATTCATCAACATTTGGAACCGGATCAAATCTTAGCAATCATCTAGCCCAACTATTCAACTTGGCAAGTGAGAGGCTCGAAATTCATAGCAGCTAAGAGACTTGCCCAAGGTCCCAAAGCTGGCAGCAGCCTGGCTACGATGGGAGTCCCCTCCTGGGCAGTTTCTGCTGGACCACACTGCCCCTGCCATTTTCAGAGTATGGCTGTAGTAGTCATACAGCTATGGCCTGGGAGGAAGAACGGAAGATCCAGTGACCCAGAAGTATAGGAAGCAGATTTGTCACAATGAGTTCAAAGATGTTCCCTTTGACCTTTTGTTCTTTATCCCGAAAGCTGTTGGATGTGTGCTATTTTCTTACGTTGCAGTTTCTCTTCCAGAGAATCAAACTGAGAAACAAGATCATATCCCTGTTTATTAGCAGCCCTGCTAAAACACTTGAGAGAGTAAGAATATCAAACTGTTTCCTGGAAATGAGGCTTTGGGGTATATGTTCATTGCATTTATCTACAAGTAGTCAATCATCAGGCATACTGAAATACGATTCCTCATTCTTAAAACTTAGTAAATAGGAAAAAGTGAGTCATTATTTATGGTTAATCACTTTTGCCAGCTGTGACTGTATTTTACATCCATTTTTCCATTTTTGAAGAATTTATTCTGTCATTCACTAGGGGAAAAAATATTGGTCCCCTGAATGTCCCTTCTTCAGTACATTAATAAGCACAATTAAGGCATCATAAACAGAACTTTTTGTTGGTTATAGCAAGTAAGTTACTTCTTTAGAATGCAGAACTGAGGGAAATAATCCAGAACCCTGGCATAGTATCTAAGGAGAAATCTGAATTGTTTAGGATTTCTTTCAAAATGGAATAATCATTTCAGAGATACTCTATTTATTTAGTGTCCACTGTCTGTCTATCAAGTTCCAGATATTGCAAGGTTTAGAAAAGATTTCAGACAGGATACCTTGTATGTCAGGCGGCTTTCATTTGCAAGTAGCAGGAAATCCATTTTAGACTGCCTTAAACAACACAGGGAATTTATTAGGTTGGTGACTAAGAGTCTTGACATAGGACAGGCTTCAGGCATGGTTTGTTTAGACTCCAGCTCACTCTGCTATTCTTCTGACTCTTCCTCTCATTGTGTATGGCTCCATTCTCAGACCAATAATTAACACTTAAAACCGTACACAAATTATTGCACCACTGGATCATAGGACTATTGTGGAAACTGCGCCCTTATGGTAGGAAAAGCTATTGCAATACCAAGCCTCACCTGTGCATCCCAGATGTCCATACTGAGGGAGCTTCTCCTTTCTCATCTTGCAAACAAAATTCCTAGACTTCATTATGTTTGTACCAACTCTTTACCAATCAGTAGTGGCCAGGGAAGGAACGATATGTACTGGTTGGCTTAAGCCAATCCATCCTTGAACCAGTCCCTGTGGTAAGGAAGGTGGGATGACAGTGATTGGATTAGGCCAGTCAGATCCCACTTATGGAACTTGGGGTGGGGAATCTGTCCCACCCGAATCATACGGCTGCTGATAGCACAGAGCAGTAGATGGATGGTGGAGAAATAACCAACAATGTCCACTTCCTCATTAGTCTAGTGGGCTGAGCCTAGTACTAATAAGGCCGAAGTTTTGCCTTGGCTTGTATCATTCTTTCTTCCTGGCCTGGTCTGGGCATCCTTTTATCCTTCACAGTTCATCCTAAACAGCCAAGTCCACCACCTGCTCAAGTCAGGTCATAGCTGTACCTCTGAATCCAAAAGGACCCTATAAGAATCTTATAGTCAGGAATGTATTGTCTTCACACTGAAGGAATACTTAAAGCCTAATAATACTATTTGTTGTTAACAGACTAAATATTAATAAGGCATATATATTAGACAGTGAAGAGAAGACTGCTGCTATGTTTTTCTGGTTAACTGGCATTTTAAGTGCTTGGAACTGGAAACTTTGGAGCTCTTCTTAAAGGAAATATTTAATTTTGTCCAAAAAGCATTTTGCAAATAGAGGAACACTGTGATCTATTTCCAGTAGTGAGATCCCTTTACCTGAATGAGACGCTGTTGCTGAAGGCAAGTTCAATGCTCTGTGTGAAGTTTATCTCTAAAAATAAACTTTCCACTATGACTTAACCTAGGTTCTTCCTGAAAGCAGAGCCTGAGCTGAGGACTCATTCGTGAAACAGAGAATGAGAGAAAACTAATGCAAGTGTTTGTCATCAAGTTCATTACTGCTCTGGGTGACTGGAGCGCCATCCCAGCAGAACTCCAGTGAGCCCAAAGAATGACCTCAAAGTTGTCTACCTGAGGGACAGAAGCAGGCAGCAGTCATCCACTGAATCTTCTGACCTCATCGGTCAAGGGGTGCCCCGGGAGGCCTTAACTCCTTTCTTCATACTTGGGATTGTGTGTGTGAGTGAGTGAGTGCCACCCCACGTGTCAGAGCAGTCCCAGCAAACAGCAAAAGATATCGGGGTGGTAGGGTGCATCTGAGCTGAGGCACTCCCGGCAGTGGCTGGAGCCCAAGAAGGGTGGAGAATGCTTGAGGCTGGCACACAGGGAAGGGAATGCTTATGCCAAAGTCAGGTAGGAGCCTGGAAAAGACCAGACTTCATCTGCATATCTCTTTAGTCCTTCCCGTGCATCTGAATGGCTTTTCTTAACACATGTCTTTAAAAAGGTAAAATGAATAAACACATTACCAACCAAATTGCTGCAGAGCCCTGCAGGACTCTCATCAACAAAAAGGCAAGCGCACCAGTGGAAAGAAGCAGCCGGCTCCTTGGAAGAGAAGGCTGCTTGCGGGAGAAGCTGTCATCATTACAGCTTCACTTGGCGGGTCCTCTCATCCACAGCAGGGGCTCCTTGCTTGAAGGGTAATTTTTACTCTCCCTGTTCAGTCAGTATGACAGCTTTGTCCCTAATGTAATGGCAGTTGTGACTTTAGTTTAAATTATTCCATAAAGAATCAAAGAGAAAGAGATTCTCTCTCCCTTTTCCCCACCCCAAAAATTCCACTAAGAAAACTTTTCTCATTTAAGTCCTTGCCTGCACATTCAATTTCTCATTCATGTTTCAGGTGAATCAAATGCGGCATCAACTTGCTAAACCACATGTTATTATCACAGTGACTGAAAATAATTATTGTCTGTCAGTGCGTTTGCTGGGAACACAGATATGTCTGGCACTGGCCCTGTTATCCCTGGGCTCCATTTAAAACCTTAGTGTCGGCAAGATGGAGTGTTGGGGCGATTATCTGCATAATCCATCCGAGAAACACATGTCTCAGCTGACCCTGAAATCACTTGTTTTAAAAAAATGTCTTTAAAGCAATTATTTTAGTAAGTGTAGCTTTAGCTGGAATGTTCTGAAGGATTGCCTTAAACTGTGGTTCCTCTAGCTCAGTGGTTCTCAACAGGGGATGATTTTGTCCCCTAGGGGACATTTGGCACTTCCTAGAGACGTTTTTGGCTTTCACAATTGGGGGTGAGGGCTGGGAGAGGGTACTGCTGACATCAAGTAGGAAGAGGCCAGGAATGCGGCCCCAGATCCCACAGCACACAGTACAGCCCCCTCCTTCCTGTAACAGAGCAGCATCTGCTCCAAAAATACCAATAGTGCTGAGCCTGAGAAACCTGGCTCTAGCTGTTGAGATTTAAACAATGTGAAATAAGGCCACTTGTTAGGAAAATTCAGACTACAAAGAAAGATAATATTCTTTCAGTTGAAAAAGGTATCGATGATATTAAAGAACATTTTAAGAGAATTCTCTATAACCCTACCATCTTCATAAGACCAGTTTCTGTTTAGCATATAACCTTCAACTTCTGCCCAAATGAATAGAGAAGTTTATAAAATTACAATTATGTATATACAATATTACAATTATGTATATATATTTTGTATTCTTATTTCCACTTAAAAATATCACTTTCATAATCTTTATGTCATTTTACTAGAGAAGATTTTATTGTTTTAATATAGTAGAATCTATTAAACTCTTCTCTTTTTATTTCTTTCCTTCATTTTTTGTTTAAAGTAACATGGGTAAAAGCAAGTACTCCGGTCTGAAATCTGGCTTTGGAGACCTGGATATGGGGTACTCTGGAATGATTTTACAACAATAACTATTTTCCAAGAAATAACTACCTTCAGAACATTCTAAGAAATTGTTGTGACGTAAATATTTTTGTGCAAGAAACATTTCACTACTTACATATTTTTTAAAATTAAAAAAAAAAAACTTATGTTTCCCCTCTGCCCCTCAGAATGCATTAGAGCAACACTATGGCCTAACTTAATAAAAGACGCACAGTGTGAAACCCTGGCTTCTTCAGGGTGGAGACCTCTTCGCCTCTGGGGCAGGGAAACATGTAGCCTGGACTGTTGAAGCCCACACAGCATCACCAAGAGGAGAGAACAGAATCTCGCTGAACAAATCAGGATGTAAAAGAGAAAAATGCCAAAATTCATGCTGATGAACGTAATTATAACCACTTTTCAGTACAATGAATCAGAAAATGTTTATATTTTAACGTATATGAAAACTATTGGAATTCAGCTGGATAGACTGAGTCTAATTCCTGCCTGAAATCCCTATGTATCCTAGGGTCACCTGAGTCTTCCTGCACTTCAAAGTCCAGATAGTATTGCCTAGAAACCCAATCCCACACCTTGTGGGATTATTAAGCACTTGCCAAGATTCTTGCAAATTTCTGGAAGGCTTATGACTCTGAGTTAGTTCTCATTTCTCTGGATTAATTCAGTTGATGGGTCATCTCATCTTTTCCCACTTGCTTTTCTGGTCTACTGCACCTGCTCAGACAGATCTTATCTCCTAACTCAATCTTTAGCCCTTGACTCAACACAGATAACCCCCAAATTCACTATCCCCCCATAGTGTGTATCGCCTGTCACACCCCTTGGTGAAGATAGGGGAGAGATTATAACAAGTAACACCAACAACTTCGAAGTACATAGTAAACATAGCAGTTAACCAAAGGGCTTTTGATCTCTGCGCCATTGGGGACTTTCATGACAGTGCTCATATGGCAACCCCTGTTCCTGCACCCTCTCTTAGCTTGCTTGTCATCCCCTTCCTCCAGATGGCCCTAAATTGTTCACACTAAGTTATACAGAGCAGGTCTGCTCTCTTGAGTCCCTACTTCCAAAACCAATTCCAGGTCTCCCTTTTGCATCTCAAAACAAACCAAAAAAGCCTTCAATTTCACTGGACCTACATTTTTAGAAGCAGTTATTGTTCATAGCAATTTATTTTCCTTTTGTACATCTATGTAAACTTTAATTCCTTTGAAAAGCCAGTTCTGAAATATAAGCCTGTGCATATGTCTATACCTATATCCATGTGTCTAGTAGAAAAGCAGCTACTTGACTGGATTGAAGTACATGGTCTCCGACTACAGGGCAAGTTAGACGCTCACATATCCTGTGTTCTGCTTTGGATCACAATTTCCCTCTTTTTAGCTCTACACTGTGCAGTCTGACATTCAAGGGATTCCTTCCATGCATTGCCCCACTTTTTAGCCTCATTTTCCAAAGTTTGTCTCTCAAGTGATCTCTCCTGTGCTCGTGTGTGTTTGCAGAATGTGGTTGAACATAGAGACCATAATTGACTGACTTATGAGTCCTTGAGTGATGGGTCTGAGGTGGCTTCTTCCATGTGGTTCATTTCTCCAGCTAGTTTTTAGCCTCTGTAAAGACAGTGATGCTAAAGTCTCTCTCTTTAATCCCCCAGTACCTCCTGGGAATAGATTTTCCATAATACTGTCAACCGTTTCCTCAGATTCGCTTATGCCACAAATTCATTCACTCTGCAGACATTCGTTGCCTTCTGTGGGCTCAGAGGTGGGGACACAGCAGCAAATGAGACAAAAGTCTTGCCCTTCTAGGGTTTATTTCTAGTTGAGTTGTGCGATGGTGGAATACTTTAGTGCTGCAGGTATGCTGGTGACACCAAAACAACACATTCTCGTTTCAGAACTACAGTAAACTCCTATTAGGGTTGAATGCGGTGAACGGAAACAATGAAACTTGTTACCTAGTGACATGGTCTTCATCTCAGCACCAAGTCTACCCACCAGTCACAGCTGTTTTTTCTCACAGTGATTTGTGTGTGGATACTGTGAAATCTTTCTCCTTTAGAATAGTTTGTCTGTAACAAAAAAACAGTATATGTTAGCTTTTCAAATGATAGGCCTGCAAGCTGGAAAAAATAATAATAAAAAAAAAGTGATAGCCCTGAAACTTGAAGTTCCTCTTCACTCTTGGTGAAATGACCACACCTGCTCGTATATATGTGATAAGGAAGAAAAGTCAGAAGACATAAAGAATTTTACCATGCCTCAAGCTAAATATAAACTGAAAAATATAAATGGCATGCCTTGATTCATTATGTGAATAAAATGCCACTCCAAACCTAATGAATAAACTTTCCTATTTTAACACTTCCTGGTTATACTGTGCCCCTTTTATGATGGGAAGCTTTGGCAAAGAAGCAAGAAAAATTAGAAGCTATTATTAATACATTGACAATGAAGGTTATTAACTAAGAAAATCGGCAAAAGGATTCCCTTCTCTACAAGCATGCAGCATCTCAATAAGCGAATAAGCATACACACACAAATATTATCAGAAGCAGTTTATTCTAAACATTATTTTTCTAGGTTATCCACTTAACTCACCCTCTGAGATTTATAGTTCAATCATACCAGTTCAGAGTGGAAAGAAAAAAGGCCATTTATCTAATCCTATTCCTTGCGAAAAAATACTTAGGCAATATTAAGAATCTTCAATTATCTAATTTAATAAAAGGGATGATTTATAGTCTGTAGTTAGTAACATGTGATACTGATTATTTCTAATCCCTTAGAAGAGATCTGACATTATGCTTTTGGTCCTGTGTAGCATGAAATCGTCATGTATATTTTACCAAAAGAAGTTACAAGAATAATGGCCTCTGCAGTCTGTAGTCATTTTATACTAACACACTGCAACATGGTTTTGCCCTGGGGCAGAGAAGTAGGGATTTTTCTCTACTTCAAAAGAATGAAAAATTATCATCACTCTATCCAGAACCATTACAGACTTCAGAGACTTTGGCATGAAATATTCAGAAAGTTTATTTTAGAATTCAATATTTTAAAAGCCTGCTTTAAAACTATTACAGTGATTAGTGGCTCTCTTGCTTGGGCCAGTCTTCGTTTTAAAAAGTCCTGTGTCATGGTTGATACTATTTGTTGTTTCAACAAAATATATTAATATATTAGCTACCTATAAGGGATGCAATACATTGTTTCGAAATATCCCCCAAAGAGCAATTGTGACCACTACTGATCAGTTATCTTTACAAACACTTTTTAAGGAACATTTCTTTTACTGGTAACAGTTTGTATTGCTTATGCTGTGACTTTGTCCTTCTGACATGTGTTATCTTAACCACATGGAGTGGGTGCCATTTCTCTGCTCCCCGCTCAGGGAGCGATTCCCCTGTTTCAGCAGCTCTAGGGACACACAGGGACAACCCAGCTGAGGCCACTCACACCTTCAGCTCATATCTTCATCACTCTTCGTAGGAGTCTGAGAAGCTTATCGGGTGTTGGTGAGGATGTAACAGAGCTTCCGAGGCCCTGAATGAAGCCACTGAAAACTTCTGGAGGGAGTGTTAGCCACGTGGGAATGGCAATCTAATCACTTCTCTCTGGACTAGCCTATTTGTGTAGGGAGGCAAGGTGGAATAGAGTGTAGAGCCCTGGATTTAGAATTTAATGGTCCTGGTTTGAGTTCCAACACTGCTACTTACTGGCAGTGTGATCTCAAGAAAACTGCTGAGCCTCCATAGCCGCCTTAAGCCTCAGTGTCTGTGTCTGTAAAATGGACCCATCCCAGCGATGGCACAAAGATTCAGTGAGCCAAGGAATGTGTAGAATGTGCTATGCGGGATGTCAGCCATTGTCCCAGTCATTATTATCTAATCCCTTCTTATCTTATCTCTTGTTTGTTTGTTCCACATTTCTGTTATGTAATGCGTATATATTTTTTGATATATCCAAGAAAGACTCACAGGAGAACTAGAAAAACAATCATTCCTCTTTTTCTTATTTAACCTATGCATTTGGCTTCGTTCCTTTAAATATGTCAAATACATTATTTCTGTAGGTTTTAATAAATACCCTTTCTTTTCTCCTCACCTTATTGAGTAGGTATTCTCAGTGTAAGAAAAAAGCAGGCATCAATTTTGGCCTTCAAGTAAATAAAGTAGGTTCCTCTCTCACTCAGACACGCAAAGAAATCCAGATTCTAATATGCTCGCGATGCATAGGCGCTGATGAGGATAATGTGTAAGTAGCTTTTTGTTTCATTTTCTAGGGAAGTAGATCAAGACTCAGATGGTCACGTCAGCTTTAGAGACTTCGAATATGCCATGAAGTATGGACAAAAGGAAGCTTAACCATTGTGAACTACTTTTGGCAATTCTGGGGCGATTGTAATGTTGTTTAAAGGTCAAACAGACTCCACTCTACTAATGATACAATGCTACATCCTTGTGATTAAACTCTTAATTGTAACTTTTGGATGCTGATGATAGGCTTGCATCTGAGAATCCCAGGGCTGGTCGGCACCGGAAGTCTCCCTCTGTGTGGCCACCAGCCAAGTCAGGCCACCAGTGCTGGCACTGCCACCCCATGGTCCCCCTGCCCTTCACGCTTATCACCCCCCACACACACAGTGCAGGCCAGGTGCACCAGGCCCAGGGCGCCACTCATTCACCGCCCTGCGTCAGGTCCTGATTCTACCAGCTCCTGATGTCTGGGGAGGGGCAGCTTTTCCCCCACCAGTGGTACCCTTTTCCTTCACTCACTCAACTTTGGTTAGACACATAGCTGCACCGACCGTACTAAGAGCTCACTATGCTCCTAGCAAGGAGCAGGACTTTGGGAAAACAGACTTAAGACCGCTCTAACATAATGTTCCGGAATCCAAATCTTTATTGCAAAGTGGCCCCAGGCTGTGCAAGGCAAAGAAACCAGATTGGGCTAACACAAGCAAGTGCTCCCCAGCTGTATACGGAGGAAGAACTGAGTGTAGTAGGGGTACTGGGGCGAAAGACACATTCCCAGAACCCTTTAGGGCAGCCTGGGCCTGGGCTGCCCAGCTCCAGCTCTGGGTGTTTGTGTCCTGTACCCGGAACCTCAGCCACCACGTGGTCATGTCCTCCAAGCCCTGCCTGTCCCTTGGGGCTCTGGTGACTGCTGTACTGGAGCAGAAACACTCGACATTTATTTAGAGTAATTCCAAAATACTGGTATCAATTCTAACATTTTATTTATAAGTGTTCAGAATACATAACATTAACAACATTAGTAAAACAATATTTAATATACTTCACATTTTAAAAGTGTTAAACGTTTAAAGGTCAAGTAAAATGTAAATTTGTTAAATAGAAGCATTAAACAAGCAGGATTCTTATCCAAAGTATTAGCAAAAAACCTCAATAAAAATAAAGTTTTAAACTGTCATAAGCAAGAGGAGCCTAAGGAGACGTGACAGCTAAATTGGGACCCTGGATGGCATCACAGAACAGAAAAAGGACATTAGGGAAAAACGAATCAAGTGTGGACTTTAGCTAATATTAATGTATCCATACTGGTTCCATACTCATACGACACATTAATAATGGGAAAGTGGGTGAGGGGTATATGGGAACTCTGTTCTAATTTCAGTTTCTCTGTAAATCTAAAACTATTCCAAAAATAAAATAATAAATAATAACGTTAAAAAAGTCATATTCAAAAACTAATGAGCCAAACTTTATCTAAAATAAAGAAAACATTGAACATCAAGTACAAATAAAATATTGTTTCAACAACAGGGTGGATCAATGGTGTCATTGAGTAGTGTTTGTGTTTTTGTACAAATTGTTCCAGTTGATGAAAAGCCCTTTCTGCCTTTGGGTAGAGTTTTGTTCAGCTAGTATTTTCATCATAAATTGAATCATTGAATCCTTGATCCTGATCTCAAAACATAAATGATACAGATTTTAGATTTTTTAACTATTAAAATTCGAGTAATACAGCAAACAAGTGGCGTTATTCAGTAATCACCACAATGCCAAAACCTCGTATTGTGGTCACTGCTTGGACTTCATTTCTCTTGGGAAATATGACGAGGGGAGGGGAGGGTCACGTCCCACGCCTCATGTGGGAGGCAAGAGGCCAGGTTGGGAAAGGCTATTGGGCAACTCCCTTGGCCCTGGATTAGTCAAGGCTCTTTTTGGTCTCAATGGCAGAAACCTACCCAAACTAGCTTGGACTGCCAGAGAATTTACTGGAAAACACAAGGCTAGCTTATGGAGCCTAACACAGAGGCAGTGGTGGTGCTGGGTTCCAGGATAACCGGAACCAGCAACACAAGCACCTCCAGACTCTGCCTCTCTTCCATAGTCACTGGAACTGGCCCATGATCCATCCAGTTCCAAGTCTGGAGACCCCAGGAAGAGGCTTTGGCTGGGCTCCTGGATCAATCAACTCTGGTTCAGCCAGAAATATGGCCATGGCCACTGCGGGCTCACTCCAGTGTACCAAGGGTGGGTCACAGAGGGGGAAGCTGGTGAGATCTGGGCAGCAATTCCATCTTCTTCCTCAGAAGAAAAGAACATGGCTGGGGCCCAGTCCAGGAGGGAGCACAACCCTAGGGTTTGCTGCTTAGGGTGATCCAGGCTCTCAGAGCAAAGACAAGAAGAAAGAGGGAGAATGAGAAGCTGCTCATGTCACCTCCCCTTCTTACCACTTACCCTAGGCCTGATCCAATTCCTCATCCCATGAGCTTTTCCCCCCAGCTTCTCACTTCCAGGTCCCAGGTGCTACCCTTGTCCACATGCTACTGTCTGTGCAGATTGGCCTTGTTGATCTGACCTCAGCTGAGCGGCCCCAGGGTGAGCATCTGTGCAGGCTGATCAACTCAGGCTCTTCCCTCAGAAAACATCAAGAACGAGACATGGCAGTGCTTCCAGGTGGCCAAGCAAGGGCCTCTGCCTCAGGAGCAAGTGGCAGATGTGGAGTGGAGTGAGGCGGCTGGTTTGCATCGAGAGCAGAGCAAGGAAAAATAAACACCAACAGGGCAGCAAGAAAGGAGACAGAAGCCCTATGGTGCTTGGTTTCTGGTTAAAGCTTTCTCAAGGCCCAGTCCTAACCCTCTGGGTCCTGTGAGGTAACCCTGTATCCTTCCAATAAATCCTGCTGCTCAAGCCAGCTGGAATTGCTTTCTGTGATTTGAAACCAACAGAATCTTAACTGTTGTAAGCATGGGGCCAAGGACGGAGGCCTAGGCAGCAATTACATTACTGGGGCAGCAGAGAAGAGTCTTCTAAAGAGACTAGGAAGCAGCGGTTGAAGATGGAAGAGGAAGTTGTTGCTGCTTCTCTCAGTGGTGCCCTGCCACTACTTGACCTCTCACTGTAACCCAGCTCCAGTCTTCTCTGTTGCAGCAGCTCTCAGAAGTGGTTACCAGTGAGCTACAAATGGCCAAACCCAACAGGCCCTCTCTGACCTCATTGCACTTGGCCCTTCCCCTGGGTCTGCCCTGACAGCTGTGCCTTTGAAATTTTTCTCTTTTAGCCTCTATGACATGGGTCGCTCATGGTATTTCCATGCCCATTTTTTCCTACTGTCTTTTCCTGTTTCCTCTTCTACAGCCATCCCATAGTGCTAGTATTCTCCAAGGTCCTGTAATTGGCCAATCTTCTCGATCAACACATTCTCCAAGGATGATTTCACCCACCGCCGAGATTTCTGCTATCATCTTTATGAGTATGACTCCACAAACAAGTCTTTAGTTTTGACCTCTGTTCAACCCCAGACCCATGTTTTCATTTGCCTGTCAGACATTTCCACCTCGATGTAAATGCATTGAACTAAAATCAGACCCGTTCCCCTCATTTTCGAAGTTGGTTTCCCATTTTGTGTTTTCTATTTCTGTTCATAGCCACCAACCTGTCCTCCACCCAAAGCTGTCATCCAAGCCAGCTGCCACAGAGTTCAAGTCTCCCCTACCTTCCTTAGCTCGGACATCCAGCCAGTCACTGCATCCTTCTAAGCGTGTGTCTGTAAAACATTCATGACATTGTCTTCCATTCCTTCCCGATCTCTCTGCACATGCCCTTATTCTCCCTCCAATCCTTCCATCCAGTAATTTGTTCTTCTGTCATTCACATAAAAATGAGTAAAAGATGTGCAAGTAACAAGCAGGCCCTGCTGTCAAGAAATTTTAGTTTAGCCTGTCCGTTATCTTCCCAAAGCACAGACAAAATTACTTTTTCTCTGCTCAAAAGCTTTCGGTGGCCACATTTTCTATTGGACAATGTCTAAACCTATAATATACCATTCAAAGCCCTCTGTAATCTGGTATCGATTTCTATTTTCAGTTTCATTGTGCACAACTACCTCTACAATACCACTCACAACCAGGTAAACTCGCACATACACACAGCCCCTTCACCCAAATACACCAAGATAGCAATAGATCTTTGCCCAAATCGAAAAGTGACAATCCTGGAATTAACATGTGATGAGTTAATAGGAAAATGCAACCATAAAATAATGAAACTCATTTTAAAAAACATATTGGACCACCTTCATCCTAAGGAGTATTTTTCCCATCACAGTTGTCATCTTGGGAAGGGGGAAGGGGAACTAGTTATGCTAGGTATTTTGTATATTTTATTTCATTCTCAAAACTATTGCAGTAAATATTAGTCATCCTGTTTTATAAATGAGGGAACAGTCTCAAAGAGTCTAAGTAGCTTGACTCAAGCCAAGTGATGGGGATGGGTGGAGAGTGTCGGGGTGGTGACACAAACCCGTCAGCCTGACTAAAAACATATGCCTTTCCTACTATGCTACATTACCTCCCATGGGAAAATCAGCTATGACATTGGTTCCTATTCAATGGTCACACTTTGTTTTTGACCTAACATGAATTTACCCAGATTCATTCGCCAAGTCAAGCCTCTAGCACATAGTAGGTATTAAAAATGAATTCCCATCTTATGTATCACTAAACTTAGCCAAAATTACATTGGGTTATTCATCGAATACACTTTCAAAAGACCAAGATTAAATGTGCTGCAAGCTCTAAAGGCAACACTCAAAATGCAGTTTTAGGAATGCTCTGAACAACGGAAGCATCTGTGAGACAGGTGTGCATTCTCACTGGGCAACACTCACTTAGGTCTGTAAATCCTCTCTACTTGGTATTCACACTTCACTTACAGAATTGTAATTTAGGATTAATAAAAACAAACTGTTGGCTACTTTCCTTTTTCTTAGCTTGTGACTTTTGAGAAATTTATTTGGAACTGCAAAATTAGGCAGTTAGAGAACACCATACACACACACACATTGAAATTCAATGCCATTATTAATAGCAGCTCACAAAGTAACCTTTCTTACAAAACAAATTTAAATTGGATTGGCCACCTGAATTGAAAAATAGCTTAAAACAATTTAACATAATAAAAAGTAGAGTGCCCAATCTAAATTTCTCTTAGGTTATTAAGTTGATAAAATACTCAGAAATGTGAATAAAAAAGAACATTATTCTAACTTCAGAGAAAATGCAGATTAATTGATATGAAAACATAAACTGAAATCCAAATATACTCTCTATTTTATGCATTACTGATCCTTGGGGGAAAAACTCGAAATAGACCAAAACAGTTAAGTTGGCTAAAGTATGTGACTTCAGAAAAAGCAATTCCAATAATATTGAATTCATAGGGGAAAAAACTTGACCAAGGGGCTGGAAATATATCATGTATATTGTCATAGCAACAGTCATTGTAAGGTAGAAGTCAGGTTTGAACATCTTTTTTATTTTAAATAAGGAAGCCAGGTTTAGTTTTATTAGAAATAAATTTTACAAGGTCAAATGTGTCAGAGATAGTGCTCGAATCAATTTCTTTACTGAGCTTTCTCTATTACTACTTGTATTGGACTACTCATGGGATAGGATTTGTTCATTTTTTTCTTCTCTCCTTCCTGCCTTTCTTCCTGCTACCTCTATCACATCTATAAATAGAATTACATACAATCAGCAAGAAAAAAAATCAAACAACTCCATTAAAAAGTGGGCAAAGGACATGAACAGAAACTTTTCAAAAGAAGACAGACTAATGGCCAACAAACATATGAAAAAATGCTCAGCATCTCTAATCATCAGGGAAATGCAAATCAAAACCACAATGAGATATCACTTA
>NW_012139636.1:616209-617045 GCF_000956105.1 Propithecus coquereli
CTTTCTACAAATAGAAGCCAAAATTACAGGACACTTTATGACTTTTATCAAACATGGAAACTTCTTGGCCATTATCTCTTCAAATACTTCTTTTACCACGTTCTTGAAGAGAATGGCCTTCTCAGACTCCAGTTGTACATATTTTATATCAATGATCTGATCTGACATGTCTCTCATTCTATGTTCTCCTCCTCCTTCTCTTCACACTCTTCCTCTTTCTCCATTCTCTTCCTGTTTCAGTTGGATAATTTCTCCTCTTGTTTACTGCTGGGGGAATGCAAAATGGTACGCCACTTTGGAAGACAGTTTGGCAGCTTCATGCAGAGCTAAACATAGTCTTACCACATGATTCAGCAATCAAGCTCTTAGGTATTTACCCAACTGATTTGAAAATTCCATCCACACAAAAACGAGTATGTGAATGTTTATAGCAGCTTTATTCATAATGACCAAAAACTGGAAGCAACCAAGATACATAAGCGCTTTAAGAGATGAATGGATAGTCTACAAAATGCCTGACCGGTGCTCCTCAAAACTGCCAAGGTCATCAAAAACAAGGAAAGCCCGAGAAACTCAAAGAGGAGCCTAAGGAGCCATGATGACTAAGTGTAATAGCACAGATTTGATCCTAGAACAGGAAAAGGACATGAGGGGAAAACCCAGGAAATCTGAATAAAGTATGGACTTTAGTTAACAATGTGCCAATATTAATTCATTAATTGTAGCAAATGTACCATACTAATGTACAATGTCAATAATAGGGAAAAACTGAGTGGTATGTAGTCATTTTCTGTACTATCTTCACAATTTTTCTGTAAATCTAAAACTATTATAAA
>NW_012139636.1:618905-637738 GCF_000956105.1 Propithecus coquereli
ATATATGCAAACAGCACCCCATACAAGAAAGCTGTTGTGGGAACTCCTTAGAAAGGGATCAAGGGAGAGACAAACATTCTGCAGGAACCTGCCTGATCATCCTTTGTCTTAGTTCATTTTTGCTGCTATAACAAAATACCTGAGACTGGGTAATTCATAAAGAATGGAAATTTATTTCTTACAGTTCTGAAGGCTGAGAGGTCCAAAATTGAGGGGTCAGCATCTGATGACGGCATTCTTCTTCCCACATCATTTCATGGCAGAGGGCAAGAAGGAGAGAATGAGAGAGAGAGAGAGAGAGAGAGGCATCAAACTTGCTTTTTTATGGTGAACACACTCCCTTTATAACACCATTAATCTATTCATGAGGGCAAAGGCTTCATGACCTAGCACCCTTCTTGGTCCCATGCCCACATCACCTCCTGTATGACAAGTCTCCTAATTTTTTTAGAGGCTAGTGATGCTTCCTTCTAGACTCCCACAGAAGTCTCTTCAGAGGTCTCCCCATGTTGTAAGGGGATTGGTATACTTCCATATCTGTCTCCAACTCTTGATTATGAACTTCTCAAAGGCTAGGACTATGTGTCTTTTCTGTCTTTGTGACCATAGTGCCTGGCACAGTGCCTGATAAATGGCAGGTTTGGGTACACTGATGAATTAGAGGGAAATTTCTCTGCAAGGAAGTGCGGTGTGGAACTAAGAATCACAAGACCTGGATTCTACTTTCCACTCAGCGCCTATCTCTGTGCTCTTTCACAAATCAATCACTTTTCTTGACTGTGGCAAGTCAACCAGTTTCCTTTTCTTCATCAGTTTCAATGAGGAGGCTGACTTAGATAAGATTGCTCATTGCTCATTTGTCTTAATCCAGTCTGGTTGCCATAACAAAAATACCATAGACTGGGGGGCTTAACAACAAACATTTATTTCTTACAGTTCTGGAGGCTAGGAAGTTCAAAATCAAGGCACTAGCAGATTTGGTGTCTGGGGAGGGCTTGCTTCCTGGTTCATAGAAAGCCTTCTTGTCATTGTGATCTCACATGGTATAAGGGCCAAGAGAGCTCTCTGGGATCTCTTTTATAAGGGCACTAATCCTATGCGTGAGGATTCACCCCTCATGCCCTAATTACCTCCCAAAGGCCTCACCTCCTAATACCATCACATTGGGGGTTAGGATTCAATGTATCGATTTTGGGGAGACACAAACATTATGTCCATCGTACCATTATACATGAATTAGTATTATATAAACAAAGGGTGCCATGACCAGGGAAGCTGGAGAAATACTTAGTTAAAGATGATAAATGGGTATTTTTTTAATGTAGGGGTTCACAGGGCCTTTAAAATGCTGAAGTCCCTTGTGGCACTCCAAGAAATGGGTAGAATGTGCGCAGTTATTCAGACTTATCTGATGGACCATAGAACTGTGTGTGTGTGTGTGTGTGTGTGTGTGTGTGTTTGTGTGTATGTTCCCAAGTATGTGTGTGCATAGAGAGAGCCATCATAAAGAACTGATGTTTCATGGTTCATATGTTGGGAAATGGTTGATTAGCTGATCTCTATGGGATCTTCCAGTTCTACATTTTTATGAAGATGCTGTCCAGAGTCTCACAGTCCCTGGTGCCTGACCCGGATAGTGCTGTAACTGTGAACTTATAGAGCCACACACTTGACCTTCCCCTCCCTCAGCCCCTGCTTCCTCATCTTCCTTCCACTCCCTACCCCATGCAAAAGAAGAAATCAGAGCAACTCTACTTAAAATGTCTGTCAGTTGGGAAGGGGCTGGGGTGCGTGTGCATTTAACTTTGACATCTGATAGTGAAATAATGTCATTGCTAATCTAAAAGAGCAGCTGCTTTGAAAATCAAAGCATAAGACAGAGAGAATGATTTTATTTTAATTTAAAATTGATTTTTTTTAGTTCTGCCTTGTTTCTTTCATGATATCATGGGTGTCACTAGTTAATATATCTCATTTGAGCCATAACTTAATAGACCAGGCTTTCATACACATGAATTCTTAAAGGACAACAGATTATTGACATTATGTTAATGAGAAAGCAATAACAAGATATTATCCAGAGTTCTTATTCCATATATTATTAATGAAGACCTTTTGTGTTGTGGTGAGTCTGATACTTTACAATGTGGGTGCTGAATAGATTAGAAAACATTACTGCCTTCTCAGCAAAAAGGCCCCAGATTAGGCTACGTGACTAGAAAACGTTTGCAACAGGTAACCAAAGTGGCCATGAGGCACTGTGGGACAGAGGCAATGAACTTATTTTAATCTGAGGTGCCAGAAATAGCAACATTCTCGTGGCTAAAGAGTGAAATAAATAATCCTATCGGTTGCTTTGAGAATAAAAAGTAGGAAAAACAGGGTTGCTGTGAAGCTTAGTTCTATGCTGTGCTAAATTGCCACATGCCCTGGAAATGATGTTAAAAGATGTTAAAATGATGTTAACTGATGTTAAAAGCCAGTGTTTATCGTATGCCTGCCATTGATCAACACTGTTCTCAGCACCATACATGCATTGTTACGTTAGATTCTTGTGGCAGCTATAAGACGGAGGCACAATCTTTGCTCTCAGGAGGAAGGATAAGGACCTTTAGGGGTGAGTAGAGACCTGGGATTTTGAACCTGGGTAGTCTGGCTCTGAGCCCACCCATTCTCATACTCTCAACACTGAGGATGGAGACGCCTGGACTTTCAGGTCCGAGCTCCGGGTTTGGGCAGGCACTGCAGATCCAGAAGAGCTTCAAGTATTTCCAGTAATGGAATCAGTGGTCTGCATCTCAGAGGTCACTGTGAGCCTCGTCACTGACCTCCCGCAGACATGCCGGTGTGAGTGTAGTGGTCTACGCACATCTCCCAGTTATGGCGTGACTCTTTATTAAGGGTGGCCATAGTCAGTGGCCATAGTCATGCACTCTCTCAAAGACCACTTTGTTCTGCATGAGGCCAAGGTCACCAGAGGATCGGGGACCTGTAAACAATCATACACATGCATACACAGAGACACACCGCTTCCTTCCTTCTCCCCACACACCTACACACATCCTCCATGCCGGTGGTCAGCCTGCACTGCCCTGCGTGTTTTGGGCTCCCTCTGCACCTCCCACCTTTTCTTATCGGAGGCTGGCCTCCTTTGCCCTTGGCAGTGACCTATGCTGTATTAGACTTTGTTCAAAGAGCTTGGGCTGCACGTTCACCTCCTCAGGAAGCCCAGTCATGTTCTCAGGTGAGTGAGGTACACCAGGTTCATCCCGTCTTAGGTCAGTAAGAGGAAGGGGTCATGTAACCCAAGGATTCCAAGACCCCCACAGTAATGTTGTGGTACCACCTGGCTTCTCCCCAGCCATCATTGGCCTTTGCCAGACACACAGAAAATTGGAAAAGCAAAACACTATTTTCTTCAATCATTTGACTTTGAAAATGGAAGAAACGATATAAGGTTGACTTAGCCAATGCCCTTCCTGTGCAGTACAAAGTTCAATGTAGCTATGATTTAAATACTAATGATATTTCACTTTTCGCTTTAAGGAGGCTTTTTGTTTATTTGTTTCTTTGCAGAATCAGTCAGGAGAGTGACTAAAAGCTTATTCATTTGCAGGGTTTTTCTTTTGGAAATGAACATGCTGGCACAATTTTAATTGGGTTTTAGTTGTTGTTGTTTTAATTCTCACAGTGATGGCTTGGCTGTGTCTTTTGGGACTGCAGAGGGAAACTGGCATCTGGTGTTTGAGGATTCTGGGGATTTGCACCATATTTATGTGTAATAACTATACAGTAAATAAACAGAATGAATAATTAAGTGAATTATGAGTTTCTCAGAAAAGAAGGGGCCTCTGAGGACTTCGGCAGAAACCCTCCCACGTGGCGATTCCACGGTGATCTCACTGTGTCATCGCCCCTGCGGAAATCAGCAAGGACACCTTCCAAGCCGAAATCAAGCATGCCATTAATCAGCATGGTTAGAAACAAATGAGGACATTTATCTCGCTTTTGTATTTTCTTCCAATTGCAAGAATGTTGGATTTATATTTCCTAGAATGATCTTTTTTAACCCTAGAGAGATACATTTTGCCTCTTTAAAAATGAAATCTATGAGCTTAAATTTCATTGAATAGTGTTTCTCTGAGGGACTAAAAACTTGAAATTCCAGGAATTGGCTGTATCTAGTGAAATTACATAAATGCATGCTAATACCCACATTAGTTAATACAAGGTGCCCTTGTTTCTAGATGCAACCCAAGCCTAAAGTGAATCTTCCCAGAGGTAAAACTACTTGCATAATTACCATTTCTTTCATGTGCGTGTTCATCCATTCACGGATATATTTTTCCTTGCCCATTCATTCATTTCTGGGGCAATTATTTATTAAACGCCAACTACATACAGGCATCGTGCCAGGCTCTGGGGATACTTGGCTGACCAAAACGAGACCCAGTTCCTGTCCTCACAAAGCTTGTATCTTATCAGGGAGATGGCGATTGGACAATAAAACAGATTGCAACCATGACTATGAAGGAGAGTTTCTTAGTCTGCTTGGGGTAGCATCACATAATGCCACAGGCTGGTGGCTTAAATACAAAAGGTCATTTTCCCAAGTGCTGGAGACTAGAAGACCAAGATCAAGGTCTCGGCAGGCAGGGCTGTTTCCTTGGTTTGCAGATGGCCGCCTTCTAGTGGTGTCCTCACATGGTCTTTCCTCTGTGCCCTCAGATCTCCGTCTTACCTCTTTCTGTGTCCAAATTTCCTCTTCTTATAAGGACACCAGTCATTGGATTAGGGTCCACCCTAACAGCCTAATTTTAACTTAGTCATCTAGTTAAAGGCCCTCTCTCCAAATACAGTCACATTCTGAGGTACTAGGGGGTTGGAACTTCAACATATGAATTTGAGGGAGACATGATTCGGCCCATAACAGAGAGGTATCTGGACAGACAGGGATTTTAACAGGGACAGGTCAGGAAACCAAGCAGGGACCTTGGGTGGCCTCCCTGAGGATCCAGTGGGGATCTCCAAGATGAGGAAGAGCTAACTCAACAAAGAGGAGGGAACGGGCATTCCAGAAAGAGGAAAGAGCATGTGCCAAACCCTTGCAGTGGGAGGAACGTGGCACACAAACATGACCAAAGCATTGCAGGTGTGAGGCAGAGCGTGGGGCCTAGGACAGAACTGACTTTATAGGGGTTGGGGGAGGCCATGCAGGACCTCGTAGACCGTGGCAAGTTTTGTCTTTTTCCCAAGAGCACTGGAAGACCATTGAAGGTTTTTAAGTGAAGGCAGAGGTGGCATCACTAGCTTTGCCTTTTGGAAGCACCAGTCTGGCCATAGGGTAGAGGGCAGACACGTGGGTGTCGGAGGACATTCTGCAGAGCACTGGTTACAGGAAATGCCACAGGCATCCAAGCAAGAAACGAAAGTGGCGTGGACCCAGGAGGTGGGCCAGGAGGGAAGGAAACGAGTGGACTGGATGGATCTATGGGATCAGAAATGGTGGGGCATTGGGAGGCAGGCGTTGGTGACAGATTAGACGTGGGAGGCACTGGGCAAAGGAGGAGATGCCCAGTTATCTCCTGGATTTCTGACTTCCATAACTGGGTGACTGAGGTGCCAGTCAATGGGGTCAGGAATTCCTGAACAGGCCCACGTCTGAGCTGAGTTTGATCATATTGATGTCAGTAGACACTAACGGCCACTTGGCCACTTTTCATTCCTCAACACAGATCCCTCTTTCCCCTGTGTGTGTGTTCTGCTTGGAACACTCTTTCCTGCCGGTGCTTCACCGCCCACCCACCCTCTGCAACCTCTGCCCCAGGGTCAGCTTCCTCAGCAGTGAAGCCTTTGGAATTTCCTCACTCAAGGCTCGATGTTTCTTTCATATACTCTTTCAACACCCTGTGCTTTTCCTTCAAAGCAGTTGCTATGGCTAAAATTA
This sequence comes from Propithecus coquereli, assembly GCF_000956105.1. NCBI lineage: Eukaryota > Metazoa > Chordata > Mammalia > Primates > Indriidae > Propithecus > Propithecus coquereli. The sequence continues at coordinate 624,853 of NW_012139636.1, forward strand.
CATAATTAGTTGTTTAAATTCTATTTCTCCCACTAGAATATAAAGTCTATGGAGTCTGTGACTGTATCTGTCTAAGCACAGCAGACTGGTGTTTCTGGAGCCAGGCTCTGGATTCAAATCCTGACTACCCTACTTCCTAATGGTTAATTTTGGGCAAGGTATTTCATCTTGCTGTGCCTCAGTTGTCTTGTATGTAAAATGTGGATTATAATAATACTTCCTTCATTGAATTTTCAGGACTATTAAATAAGTTAATTAGCATAAAGTGTTTATACCGGTGCTTGGCATATAATAAACACTCAATAAATGCCAGCTATTATTATTCCTCACTGTATCTCTAACTACTTGATGGACAGATGATCTGATAGATGGATGGATCGAAGAATGGAAGGATGTCAGGCAATAAAACATAATCTTTATGAAGCTAAGTTGAATGAGCACAGTGGAAATGCAAGGAAGCCCCGATGGGTATTATGACACTTCATGACATAGCTAAATTCCAAGACATTGAGTCCCATGAAGATAAACTTCCCTGTGTGGTTACTTTCAGGCAAGGGCCTTAAGGAATCTCCACCAAGACTTCTACAATAAGCCCAGTTATTTGTTACTTGGCTTCAGTAGAGAAAAAAAAGAAAATCACCACAACCCAACCATCCCGTCCTTAATTAAACTGACTATACACTTATTCACTTAACTGTGAATTTTTTTTTTAAAAAAAAAAAGTTATAATCAGAAATCTAAGTTTAATTTGATTTAAACAACAAATTGATTCATTGACTTAGTCATTCTTGTGTTTCTCCCTCAAACAGTTATGGAATTCCTCCTGTGTGTCAGGCACTGGGATAGGTACTATGTGGTTACACAGTCAAATAAAATATGGCCACTGCTCGCAAGGAGCTTAAGTGTCTAAATAAACTTAATAAATAGACTTTAAGTAAATGTTTGTGACAGACCTGTCTACCTGATCAAAATAAGACAAATACAGAAGCAAAAACTGTTTTCTGAACAGGGGCAGCAAACCGGGATGGGTCAGCTCGCTCTGACCCCGCTCTGCCCCGGCTCGAGGCGGGAGCCCCCCTGCAGAATAATCGAATCTGCTCAGTTCCAGCTGCAAGGTAGTTTCATCGCTGTCACTGTATTTATGAAAGCAACTCATGTCTGGTATGTCCTCTTTGCCCAAAGGACTCTCTTTCTGTAATTTATTACAAAATTCAAGGCCATTTCATTAGGGGGAAATGCGCCATATCATTATTATAATAACTCCCCCTATTTTTGTTCAATTTTGAAACTGACAATCTAAAGACTATTTTTAGCTCGGTCATGTGAGATTATTTGTTTCCTTGTTATGAGAAGTTTTTCCTTTGGACTAGTTAACATGAATTTTATGCTCACTTATTATGTCACATGCTCCAATTCAATTTATTTTAAAAGCGGGTTCTTTGGGGAAAACTGTAAAGCTAATTTGAATTGATTCTTTAGAGATTCCATTTTAAATAAAGTGCTATAAAAATTGGCAGACAAAGTGAAAAAATGGAATTGAATTTTCTTCTTCAGCTACTCATTGGATTCAGAAATCTTGCTTTTTGACACTGCCAAGGGTTTTGATATAATGTTTTATGCAATTTTCATAACATTTATCTTAAAACTCCACTGCCTTTGGTTTGGTTGTTCAACTGCAAAATGGTTTCCTGATATTTCCATATAAAAAAGCAGAGTTTTTGCTAAAGGAAGAATTTGGTGCTTTGACAGAAACTTTCTAATATCCACAATGGTACCCATCTATAAAACTCTGGTGGAAAGCAGGTGTTTTAATTCTGGAGTGAATATCGAGCATTTGTGGACAAACTCGTGAAAGGGAATGTGGAATAAAACTGCGTCCCCAACTTCCTCCCACTTCGTCCAATTTATATTTCTTCCTTTCATATTTGATGGATTTCCAGCTTAAGGAATGTGCAGGAATAATAGGCAAGATGCCTGATGGCTTCATTTCCTGTTCCCCACAATCCCCGAGAGGTGCTCATTGTTCCTCAGGGCAGTGAGCTCCAAAGCTAATCAGAAACAGCCGTCACCAGTAGGAAACTGGGCCCCAGGATTGGTCCAGCTGACTCCACGCGATGATTTACATCCTATTATTAACAATCTAATGGAAAATACATAGAAAACACATGTCTGCAATTTCATTTTGAGACAAACTTGTTTTCTTTGATGTGTTTTTGAAAGGGAGTTTTATTTCACACTATCTTTTCCCCTGAATTCCCTGTATAGTAGCTATTGTTCCTACTGGCCCAGCTTCGAGGCTAACCGCTGTCCCAGGGAGGGTCTTCACCCAGTTTTGCTCAGCTACCACTGAGCATAGCGTCTAGTACTTGGAGTTATGCCCCTAAACTCAAGTTGGTCTTGAAAGAAGCAAATCATCGTTGCCTGTGTGTTTGTTCTCATTACAGGGAAGGTAATTGTGTGAAACAAATACGATGTCATTCAGGTTTCGGTGAAAGACGCAGACCCGAGGCCGACTTCTCCATCAGGCACTCGATGCTACAGTTCATGATACTTGCAGGGCCCAACGAAAGTTTTAATTTAATTTCTTTTAAAATTGGAGGAAAAATGAATACAATATTGAATACATGATAATGAATCCAGCCTAGATGTTTGTTTTTATAGCAACATAGTAATACAATATAATTTTTTAAAAAATGTTTTGGATGGTGGAAGGGGTCCTTGAGGGCAAAGTGTCTCTCAGCCTAAGGAAGTCATAATTCAGCCCTGATCAGAACCGCTATGAGTAACATGGAATAAGGGATCCATTCTACGAATTAGATTAAATTAGATTTCTGTGACTGCGGCAGCTGGTGGAGGGCTCTCAGCAAGGTTGCTTAGACCTTTGCATCTGGAGGTGGGCTTGAAGTTGCCCTGGATCACAAAGCCAGTAGTTGAGAAGAGAAGCTGAATGTGAAAACAGTGCTTCTGAACCAGGGGCGACTTTGCCCCCTAGAAGACAGTTGGCAATGTCTAGAGACAGTTTGGGTTGTCACAACTTGGGTGAGGGTTACTACTGGTGTCTGGTGGGTAGGGGACAGGAATGCTGCTAAACATTTTGCAATGCACAGGGCAGCCCCCACCACAAAGAATTATCTGGCTCAAAAGAGCAATAGTGCTAAGGTTGAGAAACCCTTATTTGAAGAAAGGCTGCAGCCTAGGAGGACGTCTTTCTCTCGCCTCCATCCGCAGTGACTGGGGGTGACCTGAAGAACTGAAGGAGATTGGGTGGTTGCTGAGGAACCTCAGGCCTGGCTGCTGTCCCATGTGACCAGGTGAGACAGCAGATGAACAGCAATGCGCTGGAGCTGCAGTGACAAGCACAGTGGCCTACACTGACCTGCAGAGAGTGAGGCTGTGGCTTCATGGTCCACCTTCCGAATCTCATGCAAATTTCTATTGTGGTCAACCCTAGGAACCCTACAGGGAAGCAAACTCTAGAAAATGTGGTTTCAGCTTCACTAAAGTTGACATAGCACAAGCCCCCCATGTAGACCCCAAGGGGCACTTTTCACCTGTGATGCAGCCCTGTCTTCACCTCACTCCCAACCTTGCGTGTATTTAAATTAGATTGGCTCTTTCAATTGTTTTAATCCATGGACACCTGGCACAACTCAGACGGACACTTGCGCATCACCGTTTTTCTTTTGGAAATAGTCATGGCTGGACACACAGCTGCCCAGATGGAGCCACGTCCCAGCCTCCCATGCCATTAGGGGTGGCCCTGTCATTCCTACTTGCCGCATGCATGGAAGGGCAAGTGGCGTGCCAATTCCAGAGCTGTGCCTACAGACACCAGCTGTACATGCCCAAACATGGAGGCCACCCAGCTTCAACCATACCATGGCAAGAACAGAGGAGCAAGATGCAAAGACCCTGGAGGTTTTGCAGTCCGAATTATCCTTGCCAGCAGCATCTTTTTTCCTGAGGAGGCGTGAGTGAGTGTATGAGTCACTTACGTTGTAGATGAAAAAACCAACTCAAATTCACTTAAGCAGAAAACGGAATGTATTTGCTCCCATAATTGGGAAGTCTAGTGTAAGAGTTTTGGGCACAGCTGCATCCAGGGGTTCAAACTATGTCATCAGGGCTCTCCACCTCTCAGCTGGCTTTCTGTGGGAGTCCAGGGAGATGGCCTTAAGAAATTCCAGGCTTACAATTTCCTTATAGCTCATGACCTAGGAGAAGACAGGAGCTTCTCTCTCCCAATGCGTATTTGACTATACAGAGCAAATGCTTAATGGTCCTACTGGGGTCACAGGCTCACCCCTGAACCGATTGCTGCAAACCCCAGAAGAAGGGAGATTGGAACAAACCTGTCAAATCAGTAGCTGTTACAGTGCACTTGGGAAGTTGACCAGCATTGTTATGAGGCTCTGCAGATAGCGCTGATGACAGGTAAAGTCAGGAAGGAGCAGTTGGGGTTCAGGGGAAGGAAACCTGGTCTCAACTGGGGTAGTTACAAAAGGCTTCATAGCAGAGGTGGGATTTGAGCTGAGAGTTGAAAGACTTAAGAGTTTAAACATGGGTAAAGAAGAAAATACCATACTTTCGCTCGTGCCCTTGTTCGAAGGCTCATGCAAGCTCATCAGCCCAGGGGAGTGGAAAGGATTGAGTAGCTTTTCTTCCCTTTGCCACCAATTCCAAATAAAAAATATTTCCTCTAAGCACCGAGTCCTTCCAGAGACTAACGGAGAATACGGATTGGAGGACAAAACCTCCAGCACAGGCTCTCACATGTAAAGCAGGAAGAAAACGTTGTGCTTCTCCTCAACCTGGGGAAAGGTTGCTAAGTGTAATTGGCAGTTCTCTTAATCAGTCCAGAAAGACTTGTTATATAAATAAATGATTCAAATAGGAAGTGACTTACCTTAGGAAACATGCATCACTCCTTTTCATTTTGCTTGTTCCTAGAATGGTTTCTTTCAAGTTTGGGGTGGAATAGCTTGTAATTTTAATATACCTTTATTAATTTCTAAAACTGTCTAGTGTTAGAATTTTAGGAAGACATTTTTATGAGAATTCAAATAACTTAATAATTTCCCAGCCAGTCGGGCTAGCGGAGCCTGTGGCTCAATTCCTTAGGATGGGGGTCAGTCCTTTTGTATGTAAATGCCCCTTTGGGCAGCCAGGGTGCTATTGCTGGGGTTCAGGAGTACGGTAGCTGGCTTGACCTTAAAAGGTGGTGGAGGTGACAGTGGTGACTAAGCTGCTGCTAATAGCAACTGCCAATCTTACAGATGATGCAGCTAGGATATAAACCCCATCCTCCCTTGCTCTAAGGGAACCAATACACGCTCTTCCCTAAAGCATCGAAGTTGTTGTTTGATGACTGTAAGAGTGTTCAGAGATTTATTGTTTCCTAGTTGTTTAATGATGAAATTATTATTATTGTTTTTCGAGATAGGGTCTCACTCTGTTGCCTGGGCTAGAGTGCAGTGGCGTCATTATAGTTTATTGCAACCTCAAACTCCTGGGCTCAAGCGATCCTTCTGCCTCAGCCTCCTGAGTAGCTGGGACTACAGCTGTGCACCACCACACCCAGCTAATTTTTAAATTTTCTGTAGAGATAGGGTCTCACCATGTTGCCCAGGCTGGTCTCAAACTCCTGGGCTCAAGTGGTCCTCCCACCTTGGCCTCCAAAGTGCTGGGAGGATAGGTGTGAGCCACTACGCCCAGCTTGATAAAATGATTTCTTTGAGCACAAAGCTCTTTTTGTTGACCAGCAAGTTCGCCCCTTCATGCAGGAAGTGGAAGATGTACCCATGTTCGCTTTAAGCTGAGTCTCTCTGGACCAGTCTGTCCTTAGTCAGAGCACATTGGAAGTGGTTCAGCGGCGTAGTATCTGTCATCTTTTCCCAGGGGCCAGGGGCAGGGATCATACCACTTCTATTAAGAGCTATAATGAATCATAAACAGGTAATCCTGACTGCAGGTGGGTAGAAGCTCATAGCCAGTTTAATGTAATTGGGTTGATTTCATGGGTGAAGTAGATTGTATTATTGTTCCCAATCATTTTCTCCCTATCTCAATTCCCACCCATTGCCACGTAGCTTGCAGTGTCTCTTATGGTAGGAATACCTTTCTCTGCCCCATTGATATTGAGCTTGGTGCCGTGACTTGCTCTGGCCGACGAGATATGAGCAGAAGAGCAGAAGAGGCTGTGTGCAGTAGGAGCAGAGGCTTTGGGAGGCTTCGCTCTCTTGCTTATGTGTTCCTTTTCTTCTGCCGTGGGAATGTCATGTCCCTGAAAGGCGCTGCTCTTTCCGCTTGGGCTCTCACATGTCATGTGAGTGAGAAATACTTATTTGTTATTGTGAGCCACTAAGATGTTAGGGTCATTTGTTACAATGGCATAACCCAGTGAAAGCTGACTGATACAAGTAGTCACTTACTGTCTTTAACATTGCAGTGAAAAAGGGTCCAACTCTACATACATGTGGCTATAGTCTGAGCCTATGACAAATTTGACCAAGAAAAACTAAACCTAAATATACAAAACCTAATGAACTATAGTCAGATTAACCAACAATAACAAGAAGCCAATTCTGCATATAAAATTTTCAAGGGCTACAAAAACGATAGTATCAAGAGAGACTACACAGGGAACAAGCATTCTTAGACCATGTTAGTGGGGGTATAAATTACAACACCAGTGCTAGGGAGGATTTGAGGAGTAACACTGTTAATAACAATAGGAGGTATTTATAGAGTGCCTTTATGTGCCAGGCACTGCTTTTGTAAGTTTTATTAACCTCACTCGAATTAATAAAATTGGTTTATGTGTACTAGCTCACTTAATCCTTGTAACCATCTTGTAGGGGAGGTATTATTATTTAAAAATATATTTCAAAAGCCTTAAAAATGTATATATGCTCTTTGACCCACAACTGGGAATTTATCCTAAGGAAATAATTAAAGATGGGGTATAAAGTTTTATATAAGAATGTTCATGGCAGCATGGTTCATAATTACGAAACTCAGAAGCAATATAAATGTCCAGAAAAATGGGGATCTTTTAAATAAATTGAGCCATTTAAAAGTGATATAAAAATGTACAATGGACACGAAAAGACTTTTATTTACATTAAGTGAAAAAACTGCTTGTGATAGTAGCCACTAGCCACATGAGCACTTGAAACGCAGCTAGCTGGAATTGAGATGTGATACAAGTGAAGACTTAGTATGGGAGGAAGAAAGAATGTAAAATATTTCATGAATAAATTTTATATTGATTGCAAGGTTGATATAATATTTTGAAGATGTTATTAAAATCACTTTCCCCTGCTTCTTTGTACTTTTAAAAATGGTGGCTACTAGAAAAACTTAAAATTTCATATGTTTATGTTAGGCTTTGTGACCATACGTCTCTGTTACAATTACTCAACTGCTTTCTAAGGCAAAAGCAGCCATAGACAACATATAAATGAATGGATGTCACTATGTTCCAATAAAACTTTACTTATAAAAACAAGCAGCCAACCAGTGAGGGCTATAGTTTGCGGAACCCTGGTCTAGGCCAGAGTTTCCAAACCTTAGCCCTTTTGACATTTGAAGCTACATAATTTGTTGTTGTTGAGGGCTGTCCTGTGCACTGTAGGATGTTTAGCAGTGTCTCTGGTCTCTGCCACTAGATAGATGCCAGTAGCACCATCCACCCCAGTTTTGATAACCCAGAATGTCTGCGCCATTGCCAAATGGAAATCACCCTCCCTGACTGAGAACCACTGGTCTAGCTTACACGATTTTATTTCCATGAAAACAAAAATTGTGTGTGTGTGTAGTGTTCTGGAAGGATACACAGCAAGGTGAAGGGATTATACCTTTGTTTTTTCCCATCTCTTTGTTTTTCTGTGTTTTCTAAATTAAGCATAGGTTACTTATTTAACACATTGACTGCCACACAAAAAGGCCAGAAACTTCTCCTCGGGGCCACAGTGTTTTATTACGAAAATAGAATAAAAACTTTGAGTGTAATTTAAAGGTAAACATAAATAGAAAACCAAAATGTATCGATTTCTATTCATTTAATCCATATTTTTAGAATTAAATTAATATTAATTATAACAATAAGAACGTCAACAAATAAGATTTTATATATGCTTGATGGGGCCCCGGGATCAAAACTAGTTATAAATACAACTCTCATGGCAGTTAATGGGTTAATGTGTAAAAAAGAATGATTGTGTAGAAAAAGGAAGTAACAAAAAGGACAAAGATAAAATGAGCTGACAGAAAGAAATCCTCTGCGTGTAGGAAAGAAAGTGAGGTTTGGGGGAGAATTCAACATCATCCCCAATGGACAAGTTCTTTCCATGGCCGGGCCCTCCAGCACCACCCCAGGGTCTAATGTCCAGAGCAGTGGGTGTGGAGCAGGCCAACAGACTGGTCTCTGAGTTGATGGGTTTGGAAAAATGAATCTGCCACACCGGAATAGGCAGGCATTTGCCTGGTATGGTATAAGCATTTACCAAAAGGAAGTAGACTTGATCTTGACTTACACAGAACACCTCCTCGGGTATAAGGCACATGGAAGCCTCCACAGCTGGACTCCACAAGGGAAAGGAGGAAGCAAGGAGTTAGACAAAATTGTTTTACCCTATACACATATTCCTTTCAAATTTTAAAAAATATGTAAAATTTAAAAATTACCAGGCAAAGCATAATTATTAATCAAAAGGCTATCTGGGCGAGTATAGGCTCAGAATAATTTGGGGGACAGGTCCGTTATGTTCTGGGAAAGCCCAGTGAAGTTCTCTTCTCTAACAATGGAGAGCGCATTTTTGGTATTCCCTGAATTTCGGGGCCTGTCTCGGTTGAACAGAATTGGAGCCACACAGACACATTTTAATTTGCTGGACTCTATTTCTTGTACTTGTCTCTCCTGTATGTCCTGGCAAAGTGGGTCCCCGTGAGAGTCATCTGACTTCTCCCAGAGCAACCCGATTCTGTCCTTTTTGCTCATAATAGGGAATGACTGGAACGGTGGTTCCTAAACGTGGCTGTACATTAGACTTTCTTGTGGAGCTTTCAATATACATCCTTGCCCAGGTCCCACTCCAGACCAATTAAATCTATGGCCCAGGCTTTGGTTTTTTGTTTGTTTGTTTGTTTGTTTGTTTGTTTAAATTCCCCAAGTGCTTCTACTGTATGTTTGGAATTGAGGCTGGCTGGTCCCGTTGCCCTGTGTGTCGATAATCAGAATTGAAGCAGGCCCACCTTGAGGCAGCTCACACTCCCTCCATCCTCGCAGTCCTGGGAAGGGTGGTCCTGCTCCTCCTCCTGTCTCCCGCCCGTCCCTCACTGCGCATTCACTGCGCAAGTCCCTGGGACACGCCTTCCCTCATTAACCCCAATGAACTGCTAGTTACCATGTCCAGTGGGTCTCTCGTCCTTAGGCTGCTGCTTCTCTGTGCAGCATTTGATCCCACTGATAATTCCTCCTGCCCTCTGACTCCCTCCCATGGTTTCCTTGATCCCCACTGTCCCTCACTCCCCTCCTTGCCCCCTGCTGAGCCGTTGCAGTCTGCTTCGTAGAGCCCTTTCCCTGCCTGCTTGGGCTGCTCCACTCTTCCTTGACATCCTCCCAGGGGCTGCAACTACCTGCTTGACCTCTTTCATCACCTCTCTGAGGATGGCCCCTTCACCTCCATCCCACATCTCTCTCCTGAGCTCCAGGGCAGACATCCAATTGCCTACTGGATTTTTCCACCCGATGTCTTACAGATACTTCAACCAAAATCTTCCCCCAAATAGAACTTACCTACTGCCCAAACCTCTTCTGCCGTCCTCCTTGCTTTGTTGAAAGGCACTGGTTACCCAACCCGACTCCGTTACACAACCCAAACTCCAGGAACCCCCGAGACACCTTCCTTTTCCACCGCCCACCAGCATCCAGTTAATTCTTAGTCACCCCCTCTGCTTCATCTCTGCCGCCTGGCCTCGGGTCCAGCCGTCATCCTCTCCTCTCTAGGTGGCAGCGACCACCTCCTGCCCAGTCTCGCTGCCTTAATCATGTCCCCTTTCAATACTCAGTAGGTCAGAGCATTCGTTCCAAAGCACAAATATGACTGTGTCAATCTCCTGTTTAAGACCCTTCAATCGCTTCCCCGTGGCCTTCCAAGTCCAAACTTAGAAAGGTCCACCAGGCAACGGCAAATCGCCGCTCCCTGCCTCTCCGGTTTCCGCACCTGCTACAGCAGACAGATGCCTGCGCGTCTCTGCCTGCTGAGGGGGGAGAACGTTGCTTCTGTAGTGTTTTGGTTTTTATTTTCTTATCCTTTACACGTATTCTTCTCCTGATCTGCCAGCCGTCTGCTTCCCGGCCTTCCCCGGAAGTCTGCTGGGCCCGGAATGCCCTCCCTGACTCTCGGTTGTGTCCTATTCACGCTTCAAACTTCTGCTCAGACCTCACCAGCTTCAAGTCGTCTCCTCCTTGGTGTCTATTCTAGAGCCTGGAAAATAGTAGATGCTCAAGAAATATTTACAGAATGAGCGGGTACCCAACGCTGTGAATTTTGGAATGGGGTATAGTATTACCATGCGAAGAAAGTGCAAAAGGTTGTTATAACTTATACCTGACTCTCAAATATGTTGACTTTACAGGAAAGTTCTCAAAGCATTCTCAAGAGCCCTGGGGGGGCCCCACAGAGCCCCCCGGAAGGCCCCTGATAGAGATCCCCATTTTAAACAGGAATACTTTCATTTCATCTATTTTATATGTTGGTCTTCTGAGAAAGACCTTGTTTGAACTAGTATTTTGTCACTAAGAAATATTTGAAAATCAATCGTGTAAATTATTCAGACAATTAAGGTAAAGTGTAATTGCTATTTGAATTACCCCCTCAAAAAGTTCTCATTTCTCTATGTTTCTTTTTTAAGCAGAATACCACAGGAATATTTTTTTTTCCTGGTTTTCCTTAGTATCTTAGTGACAAATTGGTTGGGGGGGTAGCTTTGAAAAATTATTATTTCAAATTAGTAATATAGGTGTATGGTCAAAAGACGTTAATAGAGACAGAAAAGGAACTTAGTGAAAAATTAGCCTCCCCAGAAACACCCCTGTCTTCCATCCCAGAGACATTGCTGTGGCTGGCTTCAGCACGTCATTCCAGAGATTTCTGCGCAGGGGCCACTGCTCTGGTGAGCAGGAAGCACATTCCCTTGACGGCACAATGGAAGGACAAGTCTTTTCCTAAATGCCACTGACACGGTCTAATCATTACAAACTCAGAGCGGCCTCCAAAGACACCTGGCCCCACTATCCAGTGACTATCAGGAAGGAGGGCTTAACATCGACTCTCCCAATATCAAAACCATTTTTTGGCAGATGACCTCGAGCATTTGCTTGGCTCATGTCCAAATACCCATTTAGGTCAGCTTATTTACTTACCTAGGGGTACATTTTTCTCCCAGTACATTAGGGAGGATTTATCAGGAAATTACACTATTTAAAATGAGATGGCCTGTGGATGCTTTACTGAATATATTTTTTTAATGATTAGAGTAAATATTTGGTATTTCAGTAAGTGGTGTTAGGACAATTCACTCTCAAATGGTAAAGAAAGGAAAAAAATAGAAAAGAAAAGGAAATTCCTTTTTCTACCATAGAAATAAATTAAAGATGTTTTAAAGACCAAAATATGGGGAAAATAAGACTATTAGAAGAAATTACAAGAGAACACTTTTGTGAATTTTGGAGAGGAAATGTTTCCTTTAAGGCAACACAAAAAATAAAAACTATAAATAGAGGTACATCTGATTATTCCTAATTAAAAACCTTTTGTCAAAATAATGCCATGACTGAGATTAAAAGACAAGTGGTAGCCTGGGAGAAGGTATTAATATTTACAGAATATCTAGCAGACAGAGGATTATTATCTAGAATGTATGTAATTCCCACCAATCAGGTAGAAAGAGATATACAACCCAAAGGAAAAACAGGATATGAACTAAGAATTTATAGAAGAGGAAATAAGAATAGACAATGTGCGTATCAAAAATACTCAACTTTATACAAAATTAGGAAAGTGCAGTTAAGACAACAATAAGATTTCTGCCTATCATATTGGCAGAAATGTTTAAGTTTGAGAATATCAGATGTTGGCAAGGCTGTGCAGGACTGGTACTCTCGTTCCCTGTGGCTGGGAGTATAGATTTTTATAGACACTTTACAGAGCAATTTGCAGCATCCTGCAAATTTGAAAATGTGCATCCCCCATAACAGCAATTACAGTTCTAGGTATTTACCTTAGGTGTTTACTCCCACAGGTGTGCACAAGGAGCCATGTGCAAGAGTGTGTATTTGTGCCTAGTTTCCATCTAAATGTCTGTCATGAGAATGGCTGAAATACTGTGGTATTTGTAGTCCGTGGAGTACTTTGCTGCCTGTAGTAGCTTGCTAGGGCTGCCATGACAAAGAACCACAGGCTGGGTGGCTTAAACTACAGACATTAATTTTCTGACAGTTCTGAAATCTTGAAGTCCGTGGTCAAGGTGTCAGCAGGGCTGGTTTCTTCTGAGGCCTCTCTCCTTGTCGTACACGTGGCCACATTTTCCATGTTCTCACGTGGTCTTCCCTCTGTATGTGTCTGTGTCTTAATCTCCCCTTCTTATAAAGATACCAGTTATATTGGGTTAGAGCCCACCCTTGTGACCTCAGTTTAACCTAATTGCCTCTTTAGAGACCCTATCTCCAAATACAGTCACATTCTGAAGTACTGTGAGGTTAGGACTTCTACATACAAATTTCTAGGGAGACACAATTTAGCTCATAACACTGCCCCTACAAGCAATGAGTGAGATCCACGTGGAACAACATGTCTCCATCTCAGAAAGCAACGCTGAAAGT
>NW_012139636.1:638783-652260 GCF_000956105.1 Propithecus coquereli
TTTAGACATTGTCATCTGAACTTCATTTTATTTTAATTTAATTTAATTTTATTTTATTTTTTAGAGACAGGGTCTCACTCTGTCGCCCAGCTGGAGTGCAGTAACGTCATCATAGCTCACTGCAACCTCAAACTCCTGGGCTCAAGAGATCCTCCTGCCCCAGCCTGGCTATGTTTTTTAATTTGTTTGTTTGTTTGTTTAGAGACTGGGTCTCACTATGTTTCCCAGAGTGTGAATTTTAATTTTCACAATCTTATGAAGCAGGCTGTGAGAAAGGTTAGGTAGCTTGTCTAAAGTCACATATAAATGACTAAACCAGGAAGCCACAGTATTTTTTGATTGTACAGAAAATGGAAGAAGGAAGGAGAGAAGTTTGTGTTAATTTGTTGAGAATCTACTTCCAGTGCAACAATACTACGAACCCAGTATTTTCCAACCCAATTTAGAAATGAGGAGACTAAAGCCCAGAGAAGTTAAAAAAAAATTATTTATTTGCTCAAGATGACACAGTAGATGAATCTAATAGGTAGGTCTATTTCTAGAATGAAAGGAACATTCAAGAAAAGGAGCTTCCATGGAAAAGACGGAAGCTGGCCCTAATTCTTTTGCCCCACTGTATTAGTTTGCTAGGGCTGCCGTAACAAAGTATCACAGACTGGCTGGGTTAAACAACAGAAATTTATTTTCTCACAATTCTGTAGCCAGAAGTCTGAGGTCAAGGTGTGAGCAGGGTTGGCTTCTTCTGCTTGGCTTGGAGCCGGTCTCCTGTGTGTGTGTCTATGTCCGAATATCCTCTTCTTATAGGGATACCCGTCATATTGGATTAAGACCCACCCGTATGACTTTAACTTAATTACCTCTTTAAAGACCCTATCTCCAAATACTGTCACATTCGGAGACACTGAGGGGTTAGGATTCCAACATATGAATTTTGGGGAGACACGATTCAGCCCGTAATACTCATTGTTTACAGCCAGGCTCACTCCCTGCTCAGCCCAAGCTACTCAGGAACTTGATGTTTTTAGGAAGCTTCTGTGATCTGGAAAGGTGGCTGGCAGTCAAAAATAAAAAGAGTCCTAAGTCACAGATTCCAGAGGAATGATTAGGAAAAGGCCTGCCCTTTTCATGATGAATAATTCCTTACAGACTAGTCTCCATTTCATTCTATTCAAGTTGCATCTTACTTCAGTTATCCCACTGTTAAAACGTTCAAACACAGCTGAGAATAGAGAACCTGTTTCTTCGCTGCATGAATGAAATTACGGAGCACCCAGATGAAAGCAACTTGTGTTTCCTGCCCAATTTAACAGCAGACTTGAAAAGGACAATCAAGTGTCAGCTCGAATTGGTAGTTCTCTTAGATATTATTTACTAACGTGATTTATTGGTGGTGGTGGGGGGGTCTTCCCGAAAGTAAATGGAATGATTTCCTCCTTCTTTGTAATACAAATCTTACAGAAAAACCGCTGTTTGTTCAACACTCAGGCCCCTCTGTGACTATCCACAGAGGATGTGAGCCTTTCTTGCAAGTGATCTTTATCTGTTTTTGAGATCATTCGACAGGAAAGAAAAATCTCGCCCCCACCACCTTAAAAAAAAAAATAAATCTCCTTTTCAGAAGTAACATGTGGCTTGGGACACTGTTGTTCTTCCTCTTTATTGACTTTCTCTCTTGGCACGTAGTGAGTCTCACAGCTTTAATTATCACTTATATACAGATGATATTCAAATTTACACTTCATTTCCAGCCCTTTCAGATGATGTCACCCTCGCCCCAAATTTTGGCTCACGTCTTGTCTTGGATAAGCCACAATTTTCTCTGATTGAATATGGATGAGATCAAGGCTTTGCAGTTTAGTTGTAAATAAACTCGAAATGCATTGGAGTTAATTTACCTCATTGATATCCTGCCCCCACCCCGCAAGCTACAAGCAAGGGCGTTCAGTGTCTCTGAATTATTCTCCTCCATTCATCAGAGACTACTCAGCCAAAGGATTAATCTTCACAAAATATCTGAAGACATTTGACTGTTTCTATCACTCCCAATTTTGGCCGGAATTCTGGTTATCTCACGGCTGAAATTTGGTCATGGTCTTTGGAAAGGCCTCCACTATACCTCCTGTTTATGGTCTACTTGGAATGTGACTGCCCTTTGGCCCTATGCTGTGTACACAATCCCAAGACCTTAGTTTCCTTCAGGCAGCTGTGCTAGTTTCTTGTGCACTGAATAAAATGTAATTTGTTAAGATCTTGGCCAGATTCTCCGCCTTCACATAAACTAGATTTTGAAATAACTTAAAATGATGGTCTCACTTTTTCAAGAGTTGCTTGCTGTTTTGTTTCATCATGTGGTTGGAGATACACTCTGCTAACACTTGGATACTCATAGAACATGCTATCTGAAACAAAAATGTATATTTGAAAACACTAGAATGATCTCATCACAGGCATTAGCCCGTGAGAGCCTGACACGTAACAAGCAGTTAGCACTCAATAAATACTTGTTGAATAAAGACGGAGGAAATGAATTTATAATCCTTTGACCCATTTGTGGTTTTGCTGCTGTAGTAATTTATATTTTTATCTGCCTCTTAGATGATTATGTAACTGTTTGTGTCATTATTATTTCAGCTAGAACATATTGGAAATCTCCATTAACATAACTGAAGGGTATAAAATAGAATGTTTGGAGTTGTCAATTAGCCGATTTGTCTTGTGTTGCTTTTCTTCATTATTTCAGTGCTGCTAACGGTTCATCCAGCACATTTTAATTAAAAACAAACATATGTGGGTCTGCTAAGAACTCTAGTGTCTACGAGTGTAGTTAGGCAGGGATGGCAAATATTTCTAGCAGTGACCATATGAGATCTTCCATTCATCTCAGCAATAATCCTCCAAATCTAATTATTGCGAGGATGGCAGCTGCACTCGGTTAGGCTTTTCTTTATTTTTACAGAGATGTATTTTTTCAGCCTGTTTTATTGTAGAAAATCAGCTGCCACTGGGGTCCTTTCCAATGCTGAGACCCCGGCATCTACAGGACTTTCTCCCAGTTGTTTTGCATTTTTCCAGTACCCATTTGTCCCACCTATGTGCTTCCGGCCTGAAGCTGTTCTAAGGCAATGCATAGTCTTCCGACAAGATCTCTTTCTCTGTTTATAGGAATACATCAGGTGTGTTATTGCGGCCTGAAGGTATAACCCCGGAGCAGGTGTCAGCAGGGAAGCTTTGTAGGTGGGTTGGCGTTACCTGCATGAAGTCACTTTGTGTTAGGGTCTGGTCTTCAGCTTTGTAGACTCAGACGCATGATTCTGTCAGTGCTATGCTATTAAGAAAATAGCATAGTCTCTTACTAACTGAGGGCACAGAGGAGAATGTATTCATTTAAAATCAGAATTGTAGCTATTGAAAAATATTCATTCACACTGAGTGGCCCAATGTTGTACTAACTGAGAATGAGGACTCTGCAGTCAGACTGCTTGGGCTCAAATCCTGTTTGTGCTGCTCATTGGCTATGTGACCTGGAGCAACATGGCTTCATTTTACTAAGTGTGGCAGACAGACTTTCAAGTGGCTCCCATGATCCCTGCCTCTTTCTATTCACCCCTTGTGTCACAAGTATGGGCGGGACCTGTGACTTTCTTCCAAGCAATGGAAAGCAGCAAGGTGATGGGAAATACATGATTGTGTAAGAGCACAGCCCCCATCTTGTTAGAGCCTCTCTCTCTCTTTCTGTGTCTCTCTCCTAGGACACATGCCTTCGGAGCCCTGAGCTGCCATGGAAGAGCCCAGCTACCCTGAGGCCACTATACTGGAGTGACCACATGGAGAGACCAAGTAGAAATAGAGAGAGATACCCAAGGAGCCACCTCTCTTCTCACTCCAGCCCCCAACTATTTGAGTCTTCCTGGTCCAGACTCTAGACATGTGTATGAAAGAAGCTTTCAAGATGATTCTAGCATCACTCACATGTCGACTGCAACCATAGAAAGACCCCAGTGAAAACTACCTAGCTAAGCTCAGTCAATTCTTAGAAATGTGTGCAAGAAGACGACGAAATGATTGTTGTTTTAAGCCATTGTTTTGAGGTTGCGTGTCATGTGGCAAGGGAGGATGTGAAAATATATACATATCTGAAGTCACATTTGTAAGCACATGTTATATATTCATACTGACATATTCTGCTTTATACGCACATAGTCATATGGGCTTGGTAACTAGTAAGATCAATGCTATTGTCAGCTTCACCTAGTATATCATAGACACTTGCCTTCCCTAGGATCAGCATGCATGGTTTTGATTATTTGTAAATTCAAGATCTGTGAGATACAGTCATTCATAATTGTGCTGAGCTATGAATTGGAGTCACAGGCTTGTGGGTGGGAGTGAGTTTCTCAGCTAGTGAGTGATCCTAGCTGACTACCAGCATATACAGAGTTTTGTTCTCTTCTTATAGTTCCTTATGCAGTAAATTTTATGTTATGAATTTTTTTAAGAGATTGAGTCTTGCTATGGTGCACAAGCTGGATTTGAACTCCTGGGCTCTCAAGCAATCCTCCCACCTCAGCTTCCTGATTAGCTAGGACTACAGGCATGTGCCATCATGCCCAGCTTAATGTGATTTTTTTTTTAAATGCTTTGTTCCTTTGTCAAAAAAAACCCAGTTCTGCTAGTCCTAGTATTAGAAATAAAGAGAAAATAAAGAGGCCTGAGAAAGACAGATTTCCAGCCTCATAGCAATTTCAAAGAACAAAATGTCAAATGTGATGGTGACTTGATTTTATGATGTGAAAACTGTTGGAGGATGTGATCCCAGAACAAGGAAGCATAATTCATTAAGCCATTTTGGTGAGAATCTGACCAGAATATGGTAGCTTATAAAGTCATTAGAAGCTTCAAGGCATCATTCATATTTTTCAGTTGGAATATACTAGATTTGGGGAGGAAATGACATTCTGTAGTTATTTAATATATTCATCAATGTGTGGGGTATTTGAAGGTGTAGGGACAAACAGCTCTTGAATGTCAACAGAATGTAGTAGTTCTTAAATTTTATAAATGAGATGCTCTCCTAGGCTTGTGCAGCATCAAGAAAAGTATGTCATTGTCCTTGCACTTCAGATGCATGCAGTTTGTCCAGGTGATGGGTGTGGGATAGGAGAGACAATAAACAAACAAACGACAAGTGAAATAATGCCACGTGTCACATATGGTGGTGAACATAGCCTGTGATTACTTGGTGTAGGAAATAGGGCTGTTAGTTGAGAGGACAAAGAGAAAGAACCTGAGATCTCACATAGGATAAAGTCCAAGCTCTTTGGCCTGGCATTTCAACACCATCTAACAACCTGGTCCCAACTTTATCTCCAACCTTCTCTTTTAATATCTATGTAAAACAGCTCTTCCAGTCAATTGGGTTAATTCTTTAAGAAATACACCTGCTGGTGTACAGCCATACCACCCTGAACGCACCTGATCTCATCTGATCTCTGAAGCTAAGCAGGGTTGGTCAGTTAATATAAAGAAATGGGAAAAAGCTATCACTATTAACCTCAAAATAGACATTACCTACTGCACTAATAAAAGCTAACGAGACGATATACATCAAGAGTATGGACTCTGGCACCAAACTGCAGGATTTAAAGCCAGTTCTACTGTTTACTGGCTATATAATCTTAGACAAATGTATTAGGCAGGGTTCTGCCAGAGACGTAGAACCAAAAGGATATCTATCTATCTATATACATACACACACACCATATATATTTTCAAAAAGAGAGAGAGTGAGCAATTGGCTCATATGATTGTGAAGGCTTGGCAAAATCTGCTGGGGGTGGCTGGCAGCCTGGAGGCCCAGGAGAGAATCAAAATTCAAGTCCAAAAGCTGTCTGCTGGTGAACCAGGAAGCGCTGATGCTGCAGATGGAGCGCGAAGGCCGTCTGCTGGCAGAATCTCCTCTTGCTCAGGGGAGGTCCTCCTGTTGTTCTATTCAGGCCTTCTCCTGATTGGATGGGGCCCACCCACATTATGGAGGGCAGTCGGCTTTACTCAACATCTACTGACTTAAATGTAAATCCCATCCAAAAGCATTCTCACAGAAACATCCAAAATATCTGGACATCAGGCCTAGCCAAGTTGATACGTGAAAGTAATCATCACAGGAAGTTACTCAATCTCTTAGTGCCTTAGTTCCCAACAGAACCTTCCTATTGGGTGAAAATGAAGATGAAATGAGTCCCTGCATATGTTTAGAGCAGTGCCTGCACAGACCACTCAGGGTTTGCTCTTAATTACTGTGATTGTTGCAGTCTTTGGCTGTAGGCTTCACCCTGATGAAAATGCTAAGAACAAATTTAAGCAGGGCCAGCAAGAATGACAGGGGCTTTCGGTTGGGAACACCACTAATATGATGACAGATGTCATACATTCGAATTCTCATAGTGTAGCAAATGGAGACTTGCATACCAGTGTTTGCAGGCTATACTGGCCAATGCTCCATCAGTCAGTGGCTATTTTTTTCTTGTAGGTATTCCATGAATAAATTTTAATATATTCAATTTTCCCCATAAACTGTTTATTTACTGCTCATATTAATGCAATATGGCAAAATAATTTACATGACTGGAATCTTTTGCAACCTACTCGAGCATTTCTCCTGCTTTGCTTTCCCTTCATTTCTTGTGAGAAAATTCATTTTTGCTCTACATGTTTTTGAATTAACTAGCACTTCTCAGAAATGTAACATCAGCATAAATCAAGAGGCTGATGTAGAGTAGAGCGATTAAGAATCTGGTTGAGTTTGGCTAGAACAGGATGTGAACCTTTCTGGGACCTGGCTCCTTTGCACAGGGTCATTGTAAGGAATGAATGGGGACCCTCAACACATCACCTGCTGCTCAGGATGCACTCGGTGAATGCAAACTAGGATAATGCCTTCTATAGTAATTCCCTATATTGTTGTTAAGTGTTCACTCTTGCTCTGGGGAGACCTAGCAGCCTGGGTCCCTGAATGACTGTGGAGGAAGTCATCTAGCAACCAAGATCACCCCTTTCAAACTGTTACACAGGCAAGAAGTAAACTTCTTTTGTGGTTAGCCTTTGACATTTGGGGTTTGCTATTCCAGCAGCTAGCTTCTTAGATACTTTGTGCCACCCTAACCAATATAGTCAGTTAGTATTGCAGATGCAGAAGAAGGTCACTGGCCGTTTGTGATGCACTCTTCACCTTCACAGGCTTCAGAGGCTTTGACTTCAGAGGCACTTTCCTTTAGAAAGCATCTGCTACACAGTTTGTTTACCTTCAGTCTCTACTAGCCTATGTCAACACTTCTCTTTTTAAGGAAATGTCCTACCTCCCCAATTAGACAATACCATGGGTATTGATTTCAGGATGTAAGAAATGTATTTCTTTATTGAATTTCTTTCTTGAGTTCCTTTGCCACCAGGGTAGCAGAAAAGAAATTCTAGTTAATTTAGGAGTTCCCAACTTTTTTGATTTTGAACCTCGGTTCTTGGTTGTGGGATGAGCAACTGGTCTTCAATGTCATGGTCTGATGGCAACATCCTCATTTCTCTTTGATGTTTTATTGTCAGTTACCTGTGACATTTTCACTCAATCTTGATTCTAAGGCTTCCCTCCATTGGTTTAGGTCTCAGCTACCTCCGTGCCCTTTATAGGCATGTGAGTATAAAGGGGCTTCTGTGAGAGTCCAGGGTGTGTAAGAATCTGTCTGTGGGTCAATGGGTAGGGGAAAGAAAGTATTAAGGACAAAAAAAAAAAATCAGTTAAGATTTTTGTATTTCTTTTTTTTTTTTTTTTTGAGACAGAGTCTCACTCTCTTGCCTGGGGCGGCGAGTGCCGTGGCGTCAGCCTAGCTCACAGCAACCTCAAACTCCTGGGCTCAAGCAATCCTACTACCTCAGCCTCCCGAGTAGCTGGGACCACAGGCATGCGCCACCATGCCCGGCTAATTTTTTCTATATATTTTTAGCTGTCCGATTAATTTCTTTCTATTTTTTGGTAGAGACGGGGTCTCGCTCTTGCTCAGGCTGGTCTCGAACTCCTGAGCTCAGAACGATCCTCCCGCCTCGGCCTCCCAGAGTGCTAGGATTACAGGCGTGAGCCACTGCGCCCGGCCCCAAGATTTTTGTATTTCAAAAATATAATCCCGTCACAAAAAGTAAGCACCTAAGGACAAGACCATATCCTGGTACCTCGTCTAACAAATCAAGTTTATCTTATTAAATATTTGCTGCTGCTATTAAATAAAAAAGAACAGTCAATGGGCCATGGAAACAGAAGAAAAGACTCCTAATCTTTTTGACATGAAATAGTAACTTCAAGTATGAAAAGGCACCATTATGGGCTGAATTGTGTCCCTCCAAAATTCCTATGTTGAAGGACCACCAGTATCTCAGAATGTGACTATATTTGGAGATAGGGTCTTTAAAGAAGTAATTAAGTTAAAATGAGCTTACTTGGTGGGCACTAAACCAGTACATAATAACTGGTGTCCTTAAAAGAAGGGGAGATGGATACTCAGACACACACGGAGGGAAGGCCGTGTGAAGACATAAGGAATGCCTTTTATCGTCAGTGCTGGCTGCCAAGACCAAAAGAGGGCAGCGCTATAATTGGGCAGGTTAGAACTGAGATGAATCTTCGGTTCTGTGTCGAAGGAAGCTTTTCAAAAAGTCATACTCTATAAATTTATTTCTCAATATGCAAAATTGAACATATTACTTCTGTTTCTAGCAATGCTGGAATAACCAGTACCACTTGTTTCCTTCCTGGCTGTAAACAACTAGACAACTGGAGAAAAGATATGATACAATTGTTTTCTGACATTGGACATCAGAACTATCATCCCTGAAAGAAAAGAAACAAAACAAAGTGAAAGAACCGCCAGAGAGCTATAAACTGGAGCATTCTTGCATTCACAATGATCTAGGAGATAATTCAGTCCACCCAGTCAGTGTAGAGAAATCTCACTGACCACTGTATGGCTGCTGTAATAAATTACCGTAAATTTAGTAGTTTAAAACAACACAAATTTATTATCTCACAGTTTTATAGGTCAGAAATATGACACAGATATCACTAGGCTAAGATCAAGGTGTTGCCATGATGCATTCCTTTTTGGAGGATCTGGGGAAGAGTCCATTTCTATTCCTTTTTCACATTCTAGAGGCCACCTACTTTCCTTAACTCATGTCCTCCTTCCCCAATCCTCAAATCCAACAACATTGAGCTGAGTTCTTCGCATGCTACTCTCTCTTAGGTTCTCTCTTCTACCTCCCCCTTCTGCTTTTAAGGACCCTTGGGCCCACCTGGATAATCCAGCTTAAGTTCCCTATTTTAAGGTCAGCTGATTAGCAACGTTAATTCTAGTTGCTACCTTAATTCCCCACTGTCATGTAACCTGATGCATTCCCAGGTTCTGGAGACTAGGATAAACATCTTTGTAGGGTGGATGTGGTGTGATAATTTTACTTACTATGACCACTGAGACATTTATTAGAGACCTCAGAATACTCATGCCATAGTAGTAATAATAAACTAGTCCTAAATCAATGGCTACTAACCCTAACCCTAACCCTATCCCAACCTGAGGAAGTTTAAAAACAAGCTCAAAAGGATGAACTTGATCCACAAGTAAATTAATGCTCACCAAGATAAACTTCAATACTCTTTAAAGAAAGACAACAAAATCCAGACACAAAACAATGTGATGTTTATAATCACAAGGAATGGAATTTCAATGGAACCAAATGAAATAAAAAATTAGCTGGAAAACTTTAACAAGAGATTGGACACTGCAGAAGAAAATGTCAGTGAACTTAAAGAAATCATGAAAGAAACTGCCTAGACTGAAGCACATAGCAAAAAGAAAAGTCAGGGGTTGGGGAAGCTTTAGTGACCAGTGGGACAATAGTAAGTGGTCTACTGTATGTAAAGTAAGAGTCCCAGCAAAGGGAGAACAAAAAATCTATTTGAAGAAATAATGGTCAAAATTTCCCCAAATTTAATGAAAACTGTAAACATACAGATCCAAGAGGCTCAATGAACCCCAAGCAGAAAAAAGCAAACGAAACACATCATAGTACATCATAATCAAATTGCTGAAAGCCAATGATAAAAAAGAAATTCTTAACAGCAGCCAGAGAAAGAAAGACACATTTCATACAGGGAACAAAAACACGAATATTCACAGACTTCTTGTCAGGAACAGTGCAAGCCAAAAGACAATGAAAATGCATTGTCATTTCATTGAAATGAAAGGGAAAAAAAAATCAACATAAAATTCTATATCCAGCAAAAATAACCTTCAAACATGAAAACAAAATAAGACTCTTTGTCCAGGAGACTTCCACTCTAAGAAATGTTAGAAGCTTTTTCGCTGAATGAAAATGATACCAGATAGAAACTTGGATCTACATAAATGAAAGCACACTGGAAGTGGTAAATACGTGTATAATTATAAAACATATTTTCTCCTAATTTAAAAATGTCTTTAAAAAGAGTTGAATGTTTAAAATAATAATGTATCGTGGGGTTTATTATATTTGTAGAAGTAAAATGTATGACAACAATTGCCTAAAAGACCCAAGGGGAGAAATGAAAATATGCTATTGTAGGATTCTGAGGTTATATGTTAAGAAGTATATTATAATCTGAAAGTAGACTGTGATAAGATACATGTTGTAAACCATATACTCTGGTCCACTAAAAAATAAAACGGATAGATATAAGTAATAGCCAATAGAAAATAGAATCTAAAAATAATCCAAAAGAAAGCAGGAAAAGAGGGGGGAAAGTAATAACAGATGACCAAGTAGAAAACAAAATAGTAGGGGGTAGACTTAAATGCAACCATATCGGCAACTACATTAAATAAAAACACTTTAATTAAAAGCCAGAGATTGTCAGACTAGATAAGAAAGCAAGACCCAATTAAGCATTATCTACAAAAAATCCAATATAAAAACACAAATAGGTTAAAATAAAGGTCTGGAAAAGATATACTATACAAATATTAATAATAAGAAAGTCAAGGTGTTTATATTAATATCAGACAAGGTAGACTTCAAGATAATATAACCACAGATAAAGAGGGGGCAATTCACAATGATAAAAGGATTGATTCATTAAGAAAACATAACAGTCCTAAATGTGTATGCACCTGTTCACAGAGCTTCAAATACACAAAGCAAACACTGAAAGAACTTTGAACAGAAAATTTTTAAAGCCACAGTTATAGGCGATTTCCAAACTCAATATTTTCCCCTGAGGTCATTAAATATGAAATATCTGATTTCAAATCAAAAGTGTAGCTTATTATATCTCAAACAAGAAGGAGTACAATTAATCAAAGTATACACCTAAACTATCGACACAGTGTTGCTGTCTTAATGGTAGCTTGTTTATACCAGCAGCAAAGAAGCCTAGCGAGTGAGTGGCCGTGAAATTATGAAAGGCGTTTTCCACAGTTTGTTGAGAATTGAATATGTTTCCTTGCAAGAAATGGATCAAAGCCTGCAAGATGTGATAGTCAGTTGGTGCAAGGTCTGGTGAATACGGTGGTGACAGAGAGTTTCCAAGTCCAGTTTCTGTAGTTTGAGCGCCATTGTTTGTGCGACATGTGGCTGAGTGTTGTCTTGCAAGAAGATTGGCCTGTCTCTGTTGATGAATCTCGGATGCTTAATCACAAGCATCCTCCATCATTTCATCTAATTGGTTGCTGTAGACATCCAGTGTAATCAGTTGACCAGGCTTCATGAAGCTGTAGTGGAGAATGCCAGCAGTGGACCACCAGACAGACACCATTAGCTTTTTTTGATGAATGTTTGGCTTTGGACTGTGTTTTGGCACTTGATCTTTATCCAACCATTGTGCCAAATACTTGTGATTGTCAAAAAGAATCCATTTTTCATCACATGTAATACAAGGTAGAAATGGTTCACCTTTATGTCATGACAGCAAAGAAAGGCAAGCTTTGAGATGATTTTTCCACTAATGCTCATTTAATTCATACAGTACCCATCTATCCAGATTCTTTACTCTGCTAATTTGTTTCAGAGGGCCCAATATTGTTGGAATAGTAATGTCAGACATTGCTGCTAATTCATGCATAGGTTGAGATAGATTCGCTTCCACTACAGCTCTCAACTCATCATTATGCACCTTGGTCTCAGGTCACCCATTGGCTTATTTTCAAGATTAAAATCATCAGAATGGAACCTCTTAAACCATCAGCATACTGTGCATTCATTAGCCACATCCTTTCCAAACACTTTGTTGATAGTTCAAGCTATCTGTGCTACATTGGTTCCATGACAGAACTCATATTCAAAAATAACATAAATTTTTGACTTATCCATGGTTTCACAAAAATTGCTCTTAAAAAATGTTTGAAAGATAATCACAAGCCAAAACACATGTTTGAAAGACTGAGTATGTACCTTCACAATAAACATAAAACAAGAAGTGTCAAACTGAGTACTTAAGGAAGTTGGACATTTCATACTTAATAACCTAAATAGTATTGAGAAAACTGGATATCCACATGCAAAAGAAAGACGTTGGACCCTTACCTTACACCGTATGCAAAAACTCAACTCAAAGTGGATCAAAGACCTAAACATAAAAGCTAAAATTATAAAACTCTTAGAAGAAAACATAGAGAAAAAGTTTTATGACATTGAATTTGACAAAAATTTCATGGACATACCATCAAAAAGTATAGGCAACAAAAGAAAAAATAGATAATTTGAACTACATCAAAATTAAAAATTTCTGTGTATGGAAGAACACTATCAAGAGAATGAAAAGGCAACTCGTAGAATGGGAGAAAATATTTGCAAATCATATATCTGATAAGGTGTTAACATCCAGAATACATAAAGAACTACAACTCAATGATAAAAAAAAAGAACAACCTAATTACAAAATAGGCAAAGGACTTGAATGACATTTCTCCAAAGAAGATATGCAAATGTCCGAGAAAAACATAAAAAGATGCTCAATACCACTAATCATTAGGGAAATGCAAATCAAAACAACAATTACCTCATACCCATTAAGCTGGCCATTATCAAAAACACAGAAAATAACAAGTGTTGGTGAGGGTGTGGGGAAATTGGAACCCTGGTGCACTGCTGATGGGAATGTAAAATGGAGCAGCTACTGTGGAAAACAGTATGACGGTTCTTTAATAATTAAACATAGGATTAGCACGTGATCCAGCAAATCCACTTCTGGGTGTATCCCCCAAAGAACTGAAAGCAGAGGCTTGAACAGATATTTGCACAACCATGTGCACAGCAGCATTATTCACAAGGGCCAAAAGGTGGAACAACCCAAGTGCCCACTGATGGATGAATGAATAAAAAAAATTTGGTATAGACATACAATGGAATATTCTTCAGTATTAAAAAGAAATAAAATTTTGACACATGCTACAACACAGATAAACCT
>NW_012139636.1:654095-675298 GCF_000956105.1 Propithecus coquereli
CACACACACACACACACACACACACACACACACACACACACGTGCACTTTCTCCACCCTGAGTCTGCCGACATCTCTGCTGACATGATTAAACTGAGTAACATCAGGCCCACATCCAAAAGTTTAAAATCTGGTAGAAAGAGAGGGTTTCCTCGCCCCCCCACACACACCCTAAAGTCCCTGCACAAGTCCTAGGATTGAGTCTTTCAGCCCTGATGGTCTACCTAACACCCCTAAGCCAATCCCTGTGGTCAAGAGGAAAGAAACCTCGGCTGACCTGGCCTCTTCCATTTCCCATCTTCGTGCCTGGAAAATCGAGGTGCTATTACCCGAAGAAGAAGACAGCACATGCCAGGAAGACAAACATGACAGACATTCCTTGCCATTGCCAGACGCTGGATATTATCCACCTCCAGGTTGAATGTCAGGAATCCTGGATCATTGGATCGGATGTCCCGTAGCCTGTTTTTCCCCTACAAAGCTTACTGAACCAAGTCCTTTTAAAGATTTTAACAGCTTTGAATTCACGACTCATGGATCACTTTAAGTAACTGAGCCATGGCTGTTACATTTCTGGAGTGCTGCCATATGTTTACGTTTATTTTGATATCCATCTATTCATTCAAAAAATATTAATGGAGCACTAACTATATGTAAGGATCTTGAAATACGGAGGTGAGTCGGTGCCATGGCCCTAGCTGACATTCCAGCAAGAGGGTAATGTCCAATGCCATTTAACGTAGGTTTGCTTGACTATGTAAATCACGTGCAGCTTTTGCATATAATGTCGGATTTTCGTATAACACCATGGATAAAATTTCAAACAGGAGCAGGTAGTCAATACATACTTGCTGGTTTACTATACAATAGTAAAGATTCATCTTTCTGTATCATTATTAATTTTTCTCTATTGTTTATCTACTCCTAGACCGATCAGATCGTGAGTGATGGAAGCTATATTTCCAAGAACGGTGATGTAATGCTATTCCGTATCGCTGTTGGAAATGGGAATTATTTGCTATGGGAGCCCCACGTCTATTCATCATTTGCATGGTGTTAAACGTGTGTGGGAATGGGAAGTCTCGCAACTGCCTTTCTTCCCTTTCTTTATTCTTGCTACCTTTGATCTGGAATTTTAATCTTATTTGGTTAAATTATTTCTAGTGAGGTGTTCAAAGACTTTCAAGTATCTCTGCCTTTTGAACGTTAGCTTCTTTGTGGCTTTTTTCCTAATTATTCCAAATATAGTATAATGACCATGAAAGCAGAAAAAAAATTATATTCTTGAACTTGATTTCATATTCACAGTTTCCACTTAGTGCCTCTCTACTTATTAGGTTTATTTCAATGTCATTTACGAGGTGCCTGCCAGGATTATAGTCATTTCAATACAAGTTACTATACATTTAGGAAATAAGTTGGTTCATTTGATTTAAACTTCAATATCTGTGTTTATACACTGCTCAAAGCTGCTATTATAGTTATTGTAGAGCTGGCTACTGTGCATTGTTTATATTTCGTAATGCGTTAATCAAATGTTTATTGAACACCTACTATGTGTCGGGTACCACTTTAGACATCGGGAATACAACAGCGTACAAGACAAAGTGCCTGCTCTCAAAGAGCTTCCATTGTAGAGGGGGAGATAGATAATAAATGTACAAATAAATAGCTACATATTATCATTGCTATGAAGAGACATACAGCAGGATACGGGGTAGAATCAGGGGAGGGCCTCTTAGATTGGGGGGTGTATTTGTTTGTTAGCCCGGGTGGCTTAAACAACAGAAATTTATTTTCTCACAGTTCTGGAGTCTAGAAGTCCAAGATCAAGGTGTTGGCAGGTTTGGTTCTTTCCGAGGCCTCCCTCCTTGGCAGATGGCTGCCTCCTCGTTGTGTGTTCACTTGGCTGTCGTCTCACTGTGTGTGCATGTGTGTCGCGTCTCTGCGTTCTAATTTCTTCTTCTTGAAAGGGCACCAGTCATACTGGATTAGAGCCACCCCAATGAACACATTAGGGTTGTTCTGGGGTGGGGGTGAACAGGTTAGGACTTCAACATATGAATTTGGGAGGGACACGATTCAGCCCTAACAGGGGGTCAGGGAAGACCTCTCTGAGGAGGGAAGACATCTGAGCAGAGCCCTGAATAAGGGAACGAGTCATGGTGACAGGGCGAGTTATCTGGGGAAGACGTCCCTGGCAGGGAGACAGTGAGTACACAGGCTCCGGGATGGATTGAGGGAGCCCAGCCAGGGAGGGGAGGGCAGAGTCCAGCTCCTGAGGATCTTGGAGGCATGGTGAGCACTGTATTTTCCTCTGAATGTCACAGGAAGTCATTGAGTGTTTTCAGCAGGGCAGAGACATAATCTCACATTTTTTTAAAGAATAATTTTTCAATTTACAATAGATTTTCTATAGACTCCCAAGAATTCAGCAGGCAAGATCACACTGATCATGAAACCCAGGAACATTTCTAAGAATAGTTAAGATGCAGACTGCAGAGGTTACCCTCTGTTTTCTAGGAATTCCTGCTCTTGAGGGTGAAGACATCAGCTAATATTAATGATTATTTGGAATACTGAATTACTGCTGAAGTTTCTCCTCCACGTTCAATGATGCCAAGTCTATAACAAGAGGAATACCTGGTTCAATTTATATATACTGAAGAGCACCCTTTCTTGAAGAATATCTTTGGTTATGATGATCTGGTCTGTGGTAATTTATTTTTAAGGAGTAGAGTTAAATTGACATCACTTGGGACAACTGGAGTCAGGGAAAACTCTGAGATATCTTTTCCACTTGTAACAAATGCCGTGTCTGGATTACGTGAAGTAATAAGAGGGTGAATAACACATAGTCTGGAAGCTTTGAGCAATTTGTTCCAAAAGGTAAGGGATCTCCACAAGGCCGTTCACACACATCAAACCTAGACCCTATTCAGAATGAACTGAGGACCGAGCATTCTGAAGCCCCCCTGCACTGGCAGCCTGCGTGACGCTGGATCAGACCACAGACCATCAATATGTTTTTCAAGTTGCTTAAAATGGCTGTGTCCATTTTTATGGAGTATTTATGTTGTATTCAGATACAAGCACTAGACCCAACATAAAACCCATTCCTTCACTAGATTGGTAGGCATTTTCACGGGAACTTGTAAATGCATACCAGCAATCAATTTTCCCTGTGTATCTCCTTTAAACTTTGTGACTGAGGGCTGCTTTCTAGGACCTGTAAAAAGCTTCATCATATAGAAGAGTATAATGATATCACACACAGACACACACACACACACTCACATACATACACCGAAATTTCAACTGTAATGTCCTGACTACAGTTAGTAAGATTTTAGGTGAGATCAGTTACATTTCGGAAATAAAAATAGGTCACTTTTTTAGTCTTTATTTTTTAAACACAGTATCCGTTTTTATGAATTACCATGGAAATCATTTGGAGGTCATCAGAAACAACTTTGATACGAATATGAAATCTTCCCTTGCTCCCACAGGGAGACAAAATGGACTAACGTATGCTGCCCAAATAAGTAGACTTACAGATGTGTGAATAAAGTCCTTAGAAGCAAACAATCTAATATGGATTTTGGATATCTGCATCCAAAGCATGTGTAGAACATTCCTCTAAATATTGTTTTCAGACACCTGAGGAAACCAAATGTCCTAGGACACAACGCATTCTTCCTAGAGTCCTCACACTGAAGGATAGAGTGCAAAGCCAAACCCAGAATGTCTCAGCCAGATGTTTCGTATTTTGAGACCATCCGTGGTGGCTGAATTAAAAAGGATAGCGTGGTGTTAAAGTAATGCTGCGTTTACTTTAATAAGCAAAGTTGGAGATTATTTACGATAACACAGTCATCAGTGGGACGCGTTGCCGTGCATCCTGGAAACACGAAGCCTCACTTTGAGTCTTACCATTAAGTCCTTGCTGTGAAGGGGTGGCAAGTGTTATTAAGTTGTTAGATTAGCAAGGTTCTACTGCATTTTCGCTCTAAGCCAGAGTGCTTTCACAGCTGAGCTGTAATGCTCTGAAAATGCCTACATAACAAGATCCAGACGTGGAGCTGAATCCCAAATGGTAAGCGGCCAGCGGCATTTATACACTATTACCTTGCTGAAGCCGTAAAAAGTCAGCACATCTGAGAAGACACTATGCCTAAATCCAAAAGCAGAGAGAAAGCCAATGCAGGAAATAGGTGGCTCTTTCGATAATAACATACTTCTGCAGGGTGGGAAGGTAGTTCCGCTTTCCAGAGAATACCAGCATGAACTCCAATCCCTTCCTAAGAAGGCAAGTAGAAAGAATGAACCTAAATTATCCTATTGATGACTAAATGTTACATTTAGGTCCCCAGAGTTCATCCTTGGAACAGAATTTCAAGGAATCATACTGAGCCTTCTGTCCAGCTGGGACTTGCTGCATACTTGAGTAAACACAAGGTTTCCTGATAAACTGCCTTTCTTAGAAATCTAAAGTACTAAAAACCTTAAGTTCAGGAAAACTTGAATTTCTCAGGGAGGTGGGAAAAGGGATCCCGTTGCAGAGCGGCAGAACTATAAAGGAAACCCAAATGCACCGTAGGGCAGACAGTTAAAGAAGTTGGAGAAATTACATTTCAGAAAATTGAATTTCAGTTGCCAATTTAGGCTCTAGTTTGCAAAAATACTTGGACCCATGAATAGGTTGAATCTCGTACAAATCCTATTTGTCTGGCTTGATTCAAAGTCATCCGTGACTTTTACTTCCCATGGGACTGATGGATCTGACAGCTTCGACCCCTGGCCCTGTGCAGAGCACTAGAGGCCACAAAGAACTAGGCCTGGGGCTTGGGGCGGGGGACAGGGTAGGGAGTAAACAGGCACAGCAGCGGCAAAGGTGGCAGCTTGACGTTGGGGTCTTAGGGAGAGGTTTTAATAAATTTAGGTAAAGTTCGGTGATGTGTGACCTGGGACAGAAGGGTCATTTTCTCCTTCGCTTGGTTACTCAAGACAGTCCATGAGAAGGCTTGGGGCAGGGCCAGTGAGGCGGAAGCATTCTTGAGCTACAATATCAAGAATGCAGGATCTAGAAAGGTGAATGAAATCCATCCCTGACTCCCTTGGCAGCATCCAAAGTCACACAGAGGAAAGGGACTCCTGTTTGCTAGGAGGATGAATGATGACATTTAATTTTTATCTAGATAAACAAAAATAAGTTTCTGACTATGTATCTATCATCACATCCCCTGAAAAGGGCTGGGTGGATTTTCACTGTATTGGAGGACTCATTTGGACTTAAAAGATGGACTGTAAGTATGAGCTGGGGTGGAGGGGAGTGACGGTGGTGGGGTTGGGGAAACTACCAGTGAGGGGACGCACCATATATATTATCCTATCTCAGGTTCTCCCAGAAACAGGCTTGGAGATGAGGCTTCACGTGCGAGGGTTTATTAAGGAAGTGCTCCAGGGAAATCAGTCGGGGAGTGGGGCGGGGTGGGGAAGGAGAAGAAGCCCAGGCAGGGACCTATTTCAGGCCACGTCCCCACCTCAGCCTGACCCCACGGAAAGCAGTGAGGTGTAAGTTATCTATCAGACTTTGTCTCAACTCCAGGCGGAGAGCTGGGCTTTCTTATTCTGCACCAGTTATTGACTCCCCCAGGGAGGACCTAACTTGCCAAGTGCGTCTGGCTCCCGCCTTCTGAAGGGTCACTGATGCTGGCCACCGGAAGCAAACAGAAGCCAAGGGAAGCACACCAGCAAATGGAAAAAGAGTTTTGAGGGGATGGTGCAGGGCCCCAGCGGGGCTCCTCATACACGTTAAGACCTGTGGGCAGAACAAGAAATAGATGTTTTGGATATGAGTCCGAAATTCCGAGGACAGACACTTCAAATTGCAGAAGCTGGTCACAGTTGAGCTGCTTTCTCACACGGGCAACTCCATGCAGCTGGTAGCAGCAGAGGTTTGTAACACTTTGTAATGTTTTTAAACAGGCAGGTGATTCCCCCCGGTAGTGCCGGGAGGCCAGCTTCCGTGCGGCCAGCACGTGCCCGCTGAGCTGGTCTCTCCCCTTCTGCTGCCCTTGGAGGAGCAAAGGGTGCGGGACTGCTCCGACCTGAGCAGCTAACAAGTCCCTTTCTTGTTCAACCCGCTGACCGATGACCGGGGAGACTGAGACAGTTCTTATCCAGAAGACTCCACGATCAAGGGCTAATTTCTGTGCCACAAATGCTCTAAGAGTGTCATGAAAATGGAGGTGAATTAGGACTGGAGGCGCCATGGAAGGCTTTTTGGAGGATGTGCGACTTCATTTTGGCCTTGAAAAGCAGCAGAACTAGGGTAGGTGGAAAAGAGAAGCCAGGGCATCCTGGCAGAGGAGAGCAAACCGAGCAAAGGCACAGGGCTGAGACCTGACGTGCACTTTTAGGCAGGAGTCGAAGATGGGTGTCGCCGACGTGAAGAATCGCCCGGAAGGCTGAGTGTTGGTCTCCCTGGGTCTGAAAACTGGGTCGTCGTGGTCCGCCGTCTCCCTGCTCCTGCTTGCTTCAGCTTCTTCCTGATTTCCCAGCTCAGACTGGCTCCCCACCAAGCCGTGGGGCGCCCCGGACCAGCCTCCTAATTAATACGTGCCAGGTCCCCTGAGTTGACAAGCTTTCAATACAAAGAAACAAGTGATACGAGCCAGGGCGAAAGCAGAACAAAATAAAGATAGCAGGGGGTGTTTTGAGTGAACAGTATCATGAAACGGGCACATTTCAGAGACTTTGCGGAAAAGCAGAAGCCCGATGTGTTAATTAGGAGTCTATTTCCATAATGAGGCTGCTCAGAGGAAGGTAATGTGAGAAACAAAGGGGCAGTGGAGAGGATTATCCAGGTGGAATGGAAGTGACAGCGTTAAGAGGGGGGAGAAAGCTTATTATTCTCTGTTGTCTTCTGTATGTCTGCGGTCTGTTGGCTCCATAAGACTGGGGACTGTCCCTTTTGTGTTTTGTGAAGCACCATGAATAAAGAGCCTCCGGTATAAATAACAATGTGGTTTCTGCCCCCAGGACCCGATTCAACAGGAAGTTTTGCAACTTACCAGCTCCAGCTGGTGGTGGATTTTGACTTTTCGGGGCATATTCTATTCAGAGGAACTGTCTGCTGCTGAGCCGAGCCAATGTAGGGGTTCAAAACAAGAGGAAGTGCAGCAAGGAAGTGAGGCCCTGAAGCACCCACAGGGAAGAAAGAGAGCTGGTGGAGCTGAAAGCCTTCATCCGGCTTCAGGCAGCCAGGCTGAGGGGGTCTGAGCACGGACACTGACAGCAGACAGCCATGGGTTCTAACCCCAGCTCTGCCACTGGTGACTCCGCAGTCAGGCCTTCCAACTGGTGCTGCTGAGCTGAGAAAAGACGGTCTATGTTCTTCTCTGCTTCCAGGTTGATTTTCCAAAAGCACCATTTTGAACGTACCTTTCTGTGGTTTAAAAATGGCAATGGGGCTGGCTGAAGTGGCTCACATCTGTAATCCCAGCACTTTGGGAGGCCAAGGTGGGAGGATTGCTTGAGGCCAGGAGTTTGAGATCTGACAGGACAACATAGTGAGACCCCCATCTCTACAAAAAGTTTTAAAATTTAGCTGGGTGTGGTGGTACATGCCTGTAGTCCCAGCTGCTCTGGAGGTTGAGGTGGGAGAATCACTTGAGCCTGGGAATTTGAGGTAGCAGTGAGCTATGATTGTGCCACTGCATTCCAACCTGGGCAACAGAGCAAGACTCTGTCTCAATTGATCGATCAATCAATTGAACAAACAAACAAATAAATAATTTTAAAAAGAAATGGCAATGGCTCCCAACTGCCTAGTGGAAGCAGTCCACTGTGGGGTTGGCATAGCTCTGGGCTTTGAGATCTTTGAGTGAGTCAGTTAACTCTCCTAGACCTCACTTTCTTCTTTATGAAGTAAGGATGATAATAGTCACTGTATTGTTGGGCTGCTGTAAAAATTAAAGGAGATGATCCACATAAAGTGCCAGGGACATAATAAGTGCTCCATGAACAACAATGTTCATTACTGTTTAAGGAACTGCTCAAGTGCAAAGCCCAGCTCTTCCTTTGCTAACATGTGAACCGGTGCACACTTCATTTCCCTGTGCCTCAGATGCTCGCCTGTGAAACGGGGTTGTTGAGAGGATTAGATGAATTGATGTATCTAAAGCATCTTGACCAACACTTGGTGCTCAATAAATTTTAGTTTTATGACATGACCATCACTACCGTCATCGTTATCATTTAGATGGGGGAGAAAAAAGAGAGAAATTGGAAATCTGCTTGTTGAGTCCCTGAAGTTGCTCTGGGAGTCCAGGAGTGGAGGAAGGGGCTGGACTCGCTCCATCTCTCCTCTCCACAGAGACTCCCAGCAGCCTCTGGGCTGGCTGGACCAGCAAGGGCTTCAGGGACTGTGTGTGCCTGCTGCGTCTGGCTGTTTTCCCCTGGCCTCTCTGGGTCTAACACTGGGCACCTGTCCAGCCCAGGCAGTGAGAAGTGAATCTTCT
This sequence comes from Propithecus coquereli, assembly GCF_000956105.1. Classification (NCBI taxonomy): domain Eukaryota; kingdom Metazoa; phylum Chordata; class Mammalia; order Primates; family Indriidae; genus Propithecus; species Propithecus coquereli. Next base: position 662,620 of record NW_012139636.1, read on the forward strand.
CAAATCAGCCTCCAGTGTTCATGGTGGTTAAGTAGAGGACTGCTGCCCTCTCCTTCTGCTGTCATGAGAGTCCCTCACAGAGAGTTTGCTCTGGGGACCTGAGGTGGACATCTGTTATTCTGTCTCCTGTTTCCTTTTCTGAAGGTAATCAGCCTTACCCAATTTGTGTAATGTTGGCAAGGCTGTCAATAGCATGACTCCACCCCATTGCTGGGGTTGGGGGAGGGTAGTGCACCCAAGCAGGGTGAATCAAAATCACTATAGGGAGTTTGTATGAGAGCTGGGGGTAAGTGTGTTGGTGGGGGGCAGGGGTCCCTCTCTCTTGCTCTGGGATCCAGAGATGAAAAGAACGTGGGAGTCTGAATATGCCAGAGATTCTTGCTGCCATATTGGAGAGATTCCGTGTGAGAATGCTCAAGCTTGAGCCCCTTGATACAGCTGTGCCTGAAGGCAGTCATCTCCAGACTTCCCAGGTACATGAGCCAATTAACTCTCTAAAGCCGATCGAGTTGGGTTTTTGTCATTGTACTAACTCATACAGTGTCTTTATTTGCAACTGTGAGAATTTTACTTCATATACATTAAACTTGTTTCTTTCTTTCCTTCTTTCCTTCCTTACTTCCTCCTTCCCTTCCCTTCCCACCCCTCCCCTCCCCTCTTCTCTTCTCTTCTCTTCTCTTCTCTTCTCTTCTCTTCTCTTCTCTTCTCTTCTCTTCTCTTCTCTTCTTTTCTCTTCTTTTCTTTTCTTTTCTTTTCTTTTCTTTTCTTTTCTTTTCTTTTCTTTTTTTCTTCCACAAGGTCTCATTCTGTTGCCCAGGCTAGAGTACAGTCGTGTGATCATAGCTCACTGCAACCTCAAACTCCTGGGCTCAAGTGATCCTCCTGGTTCAGCCTCCCGTAGCTGGGACTACAGGTGTGTGCACCGCCACACCCAGCTATTTTTAGAATTTCTTTTGTAGACACTGGGTCTGTGCTATGTTGCCCAGGCTGTTCTTGAACTCCTGGCCTAATGTGATCCTCCCACCTCAGACTCCCAAAGTGCTGGGATTATAGGCGTGAGCACCACACCCAACCCTTTGAGGTAAAACAGAAGGCCGGAAGAAGCACTTTCTCTTTGCACTGAAGCCTTGGGAAAGATCAAGGAAGCTGAGGGGTAGGAGTGAAGGGCCAGAGAACAGGCGGCTGAGTCCGAGCGGAGGAAAGGAACCAGTCACGTAAGGGAGTAGCAGACAGCACAGGCAATGACGCTGCTTATGGTGCATACGGATAAGGACCTATCTGACCTTCTATGTGGTGGCACAAATTTGGTAAATCATTACTCAGCTGTGCTGAGCCAATTAAATAAAAATGACTCAAAGCATCTCAATCATGAAAGGCAATGTCAGCTTTGGATTCACACAGCCCTGGGCTCAGGGCCAGCTTTGGGACATTCTATAAGAGCTGAGTGACATTAAGAGAATTATTTGACATCTCTGAGCCTCAGTTTCCATTTCTGTGCCATAGGGATAAATTATTGCTCGTCACATAACAGGTGATGATGCTACTATTTTATTCAAGTGATTCCGTACCTCTGGGACACGACAGGACGTGAGAGAACGCGAAAGCGCCAGCAGCTCCCTGCCAAAAAGTTCAAAGCACGTTGGATGTGTGCGCGAAGAATCAGACACAGAAGAAAAAACACTTGTGAATGTGTGTTGTCTATAAAAAACTGTTGGTGTACACGCATGTTATTGAAACCACAGGAACGCAAATCCTGAAAACTGTCCAGGTAGTGGAAAATGGAAAATATACAGTACTCTTTATTACTAATTTTCAACGTATAAAATATTCATACTATTTTTATTTATTTTGCTATTTTTGTGCTTTTATTTTAGTAAAAATGTTTTAAGAAGTTTTATGAGTCCCTTTTCCCACTAGGCATTCTGCCTCTCTGGCATATATTAGCCGCTTCGGGGCTCTAGCTAGCAAGTTGGACCCAGAGTCGAGGGTGGTGGTCTTCTCTCATTTCCTTCCCAGGACAAGACAGTGGTCTGATGGGGACTGGGAAGTAGCAACACAGTCGTGGCCACTGGAGTATCAAGAAAACAAGACTTTCTGGGTTGGCGCTAACAGTGATGGTGAAGTCTTCTCCGGTGTTAGTCTGGGTTCTCCAGGGAAACAGAACCAAATAGCAGAGTTGACTTTATAATTAACCATCACACCTCCTCAAATGGAGGATTGTTGACTTCCCAAATGAGGCCCTGTGAGGAACATGAGCAGAACTGCTGCTGAGTAAAGGTACCACCGGCGAACCCCAAACCCTTACGTCTCTATGTCTTGGGACTCCCTAAGATACTAAGGGGGAAATTTGTGAGGGTGTCGAAATTCCAGGACAGCAGCTGAGAACTCCCATCAAGGAGAATTCGGTCTCTATATTAAAATGGCCTCATCTGCATGCACAGCCTGGCTAGGCCTGGGACGTTTAGATTACAGTCTCTGCTTACCTAGGAAGCATCCCGAAGGTGTGCCATAAAGATCTGTCTTTATGTACCCAGTGACCAGCATGATGCCTGGGACAGGGAACACATATTTCGTAATAGTTTTATGAACTTCTAACAAATGTCGTACATCTAGTACTGGCTAGATAAGTGGCTTGCTCACTAGAAGCTGAACTGGAAATAGACACAGTAGAATAACTTGTGTTAGTCCAGTGGTCCCTGCACAAGACCCTGACAGCAGCCACCTGCAGTAATGGAGGAAGCCCCACCCGGGAAATGCAATTCCTCGGGTTTGGTCTCAGCTCTACTTCTGTCCATGGGGCTTTGGGAGAGCTGTTGCCCTCTCTAGGGTTTGTAAGGAGGTTAGGCCAGATGATCTGTGGGGTTTTTTCCAGCTCTCACATCTACAATTCGGTAAGATCATCCAGACAGTGGCCAAACCCCAGGATATGGTATGTGGAAGTTGTAGTGACAAAGGGGATTCGGGGAAAAATGCCAGCTGACTCGTGTCCCAACTCCTCTACTTGACTCAGAGCAATTGCCTCTTGGAAAGACCAGACCTAGGTGAACAATCCTTTGCCAGACTGGGTGCTATGGTCTGAATGTTTGTGTCTCTGAAAAGTTTATATGTTGAAACCTAATCACCAACATGAGGATATTAGGAGGTGGTGGGGCCATTGAGAGGTGATTAGGTCATGAGGGCAGACCCCTCATGGATGCGATGAGTGCCCTTACAAAAGAGGCCCTCGGCCAGGTGCAGTGACTCACTCCTGTAATCCTAGCACTTTGGGAGCTGAGGTGGGAGGATTGCTTGAGGCTAGGAGTTCGAGACCAGGCTGGACAACATAGTGAGACCCTGTATCTACCAAAAAAGAAAATTAAGCAGGTGTGGTGGTATGCACTTGTAGTCCCAGCTACTTGGGAGGCTGAGACAGGATAGCTTGAGCCCAGGAATATGAGGTTACAGTGAGCTATGATGACACCACTGTATTCTAGCCTGGATGACAACGTAAGACCCTGTCTCAAAAAAAAATAAATACAATAAATTTAAAAATCAAAATCAACAAATACAAGAGGCCCTAGGGAGCTGCCTTGCCCCTTCTGTCTTGTGAGAACACAGCAAAAGACACCATTTATGAAGCAGAGAGTGAGCCTCACCAGATACCAAATCCGTTAGCACCTTGACCTCAGACTTCCGGCCTCCAGAACTGTGAGAAGTAAGTTTCTGTTGTTTAAAAGCCACCCAATTTATGGTATTTTGTTAAAGTAGCCCAAATAGACTAAGACACAAGGATTTTATTATCTTTCAATAAGCAATTGGTTCTAGTGTTTAAAGAGATGTTTTTAAATTACATAAAATTAGAAAATATAAATACACGTAAAGAAGGAATCTAAGATCCCATAATCCCAAAACCCAGTGGTTTATCTCTGTTAACTTTTTGGTATATGTCTTTCCAGACATTTTCTATAAACTTATAGGAAATTTTAAAATTTTTTTCTCAAAAATGAGACCATGTTACATATACATCACTTGTTTTATATTTTGATCTTTTTGGATTTTAAGACCCATCTTCCTTCCTTGTGTCTTGGTTATTTTTCTCTTTTTCAGTCTCCAGCAATATCTCAGATTCTGGTTTTATTGTAAACACTGCAGACCAGAGGCAGGGGATTGCCTCAGTGGCCAAAGGAAGAAAGTTCAGAAGATCAAAGCATGGAGAGTTCTTGGAGGATCAAAGCAGGAAGGATTTTTTTACCTAGGTGAGCTTTCCTGCTGTAGTGGATTGAATTATGTTACCTGCCCCCCCAAAAATATATCCATGTCGTAGCCCCTGGTACCTGCGAATGTGACCTTGTTTGGAAATAGGGTACTTGCTGATGTAATTAAGGCTCTTGAAATAAGGTCATCTGGATTTAGGGTAAGGATGGGTGTCCTTAACAAGAGAAAGGGGAGGGAGACTGGAGACACGCGAGGTAGGGGGACGGTGAAGACAGAGGCAAGGCAGAGAGCAGAGTAATGCTTCTACAAGCCGAAGCATGCCAAGGACTGCTGACAATCATCAGAAGCTAGGAAAGAGATATGGAATGAATTCTCCCTCATAATCTCCAAAAAGAACCAATTCTGCCAACACCTTGATTTTGGACTTCTGGCCTGCAAATTATGAGAGAATAGGTTTCTCTTGTTGTAAATACCAAGTTTGTGGTCATTTGTTATAGCAGCCCTAGGAAGCTAATATACCTTTTCTATGTTTTTGTGTCCCCAAAATTCGTATGTTGAAACCTAACCTCCACAGTGATGGTATTAAGAGGTGAAGTGTTTGGGAAGCGATTAGGTCATGGGATTAGTGCCATTATAAGAGAGGCCCAAGGGAGCTTGTTTGCCCCTTCTGCCATGTGAGGACACATAGAAAGCACCATCCGTGAGGACTGAGCCCTCACCAGACACCAGATCTGCTGGCACCTTGATCTTGGACTTCTCATCGTCCAGAACTGTGAGCAATACAGTTCTATTGTTTATAAGTCACCAGTTATGGTATTTGCTTATAGCAGCCTGAACAGACTAAAACACCCTATTCATCTTACGTTCTCTTTTTTTGTTATGTTTCGTTCATGTTTCCTGACTTGCCTGGTCAACCACTGAATGTCTTTTCAGCAGACCTAAGAAGTTGTTCTTGGTAAGTCGAGTCAGGCCTGCATCACTTTACTGAACAAGAATGTCATTGGAGTTTTTCCCAGAATAAGAACTATGTGATATACTCTAATAGCAAACTGAGCCCCCGGCTCTAAAAATTCAAACTGATAAAGGCAGCTTAAGACTCTAAGCAAAATTCCAACAGTGATTGAGTTTACGAAGTGTTTAGAGCAAGGCCCATCAGAACCTTTCAAATAAAAACAAAGCCGTGACTCCATCAACTTCCAGTACCAGTTTCACAGGCAGCTCCATCCGGGAGATCACTGGGGTCCAATTAGGAACACTGCTATATTGCTAAAGTCCCTCCTCTTTGATCCAGCTGCTGATAGTACCCGGGGAGATACCAAAGACAGCAGTGCGCACTACACAGAGAAAATTCTGCTCTAAATAAATATCAATTTGTTCATAAACACCCTATTTTAGAAGAATTCTTTAGGCCTTCTTAGCTATTTTTCTGTCCTATACTAGCACTACATGAAGCAAAATCTTACTATATTTACCCTTCCTTTTATTATTATGCCAGCAGAAAAAAAATGCATGTCACACTTTCTAAGAAAAGTTGCGAGGGAGGGTGAGAGGCAGCCTCGCTGTGTGGGCTCATTCCCATACAATGATGGAAATCTGTAAGAATTGAAAATAGATTGACTTAAAAGCAGTACTAGGGTTTAAGACTTGAGAAACTGGTTTCCAAATTTATGTTTTAAATTATAGAAATTAACTTCATGTGATTTAAATTTCAAAAGTTAATTTTGTTTTCAGGAAATTTTCTATTGTGCTAACAGCTTTTGTTTTACTTAAACTGTCATTCATTTTGAACGAAATTTACAAACTTTCTAAACTGTACTAATTGCAGTTTAGATCTACCCAAAATGAAGGTTATAGGAAAGTAATGTAAACATTCATTCAATGGATTTTTCTTTTACGTTTTTTTCATTTCTTCCATGAACTAGACTCCTGTGCTGGGTGCTGAGACACCAGAGAAAAACAGTGCAGGGTCCCAGTGAGCTCCTAGAGGGGTTAGACAATGCTAATGCAATGGGACCCGCATGGGGTGTGTGCTGGGAGCCACTGAGGAGGGCACCCAGCCTCAGCTCAGGGAATGCTTCTGAGATGGCGACATCTTAGCAGGAAGCTCAAGAGTCAGTCGGGGCCAGGGGAGTGGACAAGAAAGGCGAACGAGATGGACGGAACTACATATGCAAAGGTTTAGAGGCTTTGGAGATCACAGGGAATTTGAGGAACTGAAAATAGGGCAGAAGGGTGGGACTATGGAGGCTGGGAAGTGGGTGAAATCTGTGAGAGATGTAGTTCATGAGAGGAGCAGGGGCTGCATGACAAAGGCCATGGATGTCAGGCCGAGGAGCGTGCCCTTTCTCTTAAGGGGACCTGGAGAGTTAATAAGAGGTTTTAACCAGGGCGTGACCAGCTTTGTATGCTGTAGCCGGGATGGCAATAAAAGAGTAGATAGAGAAAGGGGAAAGAAAGACTGAGAACATGCAGCTCAGTCGCACCTAGTCTTCTTAGGGAGCAGAACGCGCCACCTAAACCAGCAGAGTTTGCTTTTACTGAGTAAAGGATGACCACATAGTTAGTGGAACTCTACCGTACATACTGTGCCTGCATTAAGAAACCAAAGCAGGCCGGGCGCAGTGGCTCACACCTGTAATCCTAGCACTCTGGGAGGCCGAGGTGGGCGGATCATTTGAGCTCAGGACTTCGAGACCAGTCTGAGCACGAGCGAGACCCCGTCTCTACTAATAAAATAGAAAGAAATTATCTGGACAACTAAAAATATATAGAAAAAATTAGCCTGGCATGGTGGCGCATGCCTGTAGTCCCAACTACTCGGGAGGCTGAGGCAGGAGGATCGCTTGAGCCCAGGAGTTTGAGGTTGCCGTGAGCTGGGCTGACGCCACGGCACTCTAGCCTGAGCAACAGAGCGAGACTCTGTTTCAAAAAAAAGAAACCAAAGCAGCTTAATCATATCAATTGTTAATAAATAAAATTATGATCCTAACTCTAGTACCTGAAATAGGAATGAAATATGGGATAAGACTTTTGTTTCTTCCCTTACCCTAAAACCATCATGTGGCTAAGGGACCTGGCGTTGAAAGGAACCGTCTTTCATTTCATATACTTGTAGGCAGGCCTAATGAGAGGTGATGTTTAAACATTTCAAATCAAATTCCCTCAGTGTAGGGTGTTAAGTAACTTGTTATTTTAAGCAATTTAAACAGGTATTTGCATATACAAGCAAAAATATTCTTTGAACTAGCCCATTATATAACCTCACTTATCCCTGCAGGTAATAAACTGCTATGAATGCAGAATCAGATATATCCAGGGTTCTCAGTGTGTGCACATGTGTCTAGACCAATAAGAAATAGACACACTTGTTAGGGACAATAGCTGCCTTCCACTTCACTTACCTCTCATGAATTATTTCTGCTCTCAATTGCAAATTAAGAAAAATGCATCATATTTCCTAACTCATGCTATCAGATAAGTACTAGGAGAGCTAATATTGATAACAGCTGTGCAGGAATGTGTTGGAGTGAGCCATGTGATTCTGCTGCTGTAATATCTAGAAATAGAGCATTCTATCCGTTCCCTTTTCTTTTCACCCACATCCTACCATAGGTATCTAATTCATTCATTCATTCACTCATTCAATCAACTTTTTAAGGCTCTTACTATATCCATGTTTTGAATAGTCATGGTGGGCTTTCATGTCAAATAAGGTACAATCCTGCCCTCCAACCGCTGACAAGTGGCTGAGGAGTTGGAATTCTTAATGGTGCTTCAGAAAAGGACGATGTTTGTGTTCTAAGAGGCTGCATGGCCTCTGAAGCTGAGCTGTCCAGGCCTTGAGTCCCAGCTCAGCCATGTACAATGTCAGACCTTGGCAAGTTCTTTGTCTGCCATGAGCCTTATGTTTCTCATCAAAATGGAAATCCTAATAGCACCTACCTAATATTGTTGTTGTGAGGATTAAATAAATTAAGATTTGAAAAAGGCCTGAAACAAGAATTGTCTATATAGTAAGGGCTCAATCAATTTTTGTTATTATTATTATTTTTTAAGACCAAGTCTATCTCTGTTGCCCAGGCTGGAGTGCAGTGGCGTCATCATAGCTCACTATAACCTCAAACTCCTGGGCTCAAGTGATCCTCCTGCCACAGCCTCTTGAGTAGGTGGGACTACAGGTGTGTGCCACCACACCCAGCTAATTTTTCTATATTTTGTAGAGATGGGGTCTCGCTCTTGCTCAGGCTGGTCTTGAACTCCTGACCTCAAGCGGTCCTCCAGCTTTGGCCTCTTAAAATGTTAGGATTACAGGCATGAGCCACTGTGCCCAGCCTGTTATTATTATTATTATCATTATTACAAATGCCTAGTATTTAGGCCTGGAGTTCCTTGTCAGAAATGATTTCAAAGGAATCCTTTACTGTGTGCCTACTATGTGCAGGGTAACACTCTTGCTGCTACAGGGGACCCAAAGGTCGGCATTATATTCTAGCAGGTAGATAAGACCTTCACACTGATAACCATACATAGGGTGGATATGCTCAATCCTACAGGTCAGCTGATTATCTTGTAGTTCCTATGTATGGATCAGGGATCTGAGCATGGTTTAGCTAGATTCTCTGCTTCACAGTCTCTGACAGGCTGAAATAAAGTTATTGACCAGGGCTGTGTTCTCATTTGAAGGCTCAACTGGAAAAGGATCCTCTTCCAAACTCATGTTGGCAGAATTCAGTTTCCTGAGGGTTGTTGGACTGAGGGCCTCAGTTCCTTGCTGGCTGTTGGCTGGAGGCCTCTCGCAGTGCTTTGCCATGTGGGCCTCTCCAACATGACAGATCACTTTATCAAAGCATGCTACTCCAATGACACAATAGAGTCTACTAGCAAGACAGAAGTCACAATCTTCTATAACCTCATAACAGAAGGTAATGATCTGCTCGGGAGAGTGAGGGAAGCACAGCTTCCCATAGCAATTGTCTCTCTGATGCCCTGTGCTGCCATGCACTGTGCCCCCACCAACACACATGTGAGGACCAACCTGTTTATGCTTCCCCAGTGGTTTCTTCAGAGTTAGAGTCTAGGAGGGAGCCAGCGGCCCAGCTTAGTTTACCATCTTGTCAGCAACCAGAAGTTCCATGTCAGTTACTCATATGTTAATCTTAGCTCCTTGAGCAGTTGTGGTACTCTGTCTAGATCTCTGAAAGTCCCACCAATGGGTTCAGTACACGCATCCCCCAGTTTCTATAGGCTTTGCTCCCAAGAGTTCACATCTGCAAGTTTCTTCAGAGAACTCCTCTTGATACCCTGGAACCACTTCACTCAGATGCTTCCAGAACAAAAAACCCCTGGAAACTCACAACCCCCATGGAGGCCTGCAGCCAATGACTGACTGGTACAGAAGTATAGAAACCTAGCCCCTTTCAAGCAGGACAAACTCTGCTGAGGAATTTATTCTCAAAACCTCCTGGGGAGTCAGGCTGAGGCTGGAACTTCACTTTAAATCACAACCTTGCTAGGTGCTATAGACTGAATGATTGTTTCCCACACCCCCCACCCCATTCATATGTTGAAATTCTCATGCCTAAAGTAATGATATTAGGTGTTGGGACCTGTGGGAGGTGATTAGGTCAAGAGGGCTCCACCCTCATGAATAGGTTTAGTGCCCTTATGAAATAAACAGAAAGAGCTAGCTAATCCTTTCCTCCGTGTGAGGTTATAATGAGAGGATGTCCATCTCTGAAGCAGTAGGCCCTCACCAGACATCCAATCTTCCAGTGCCTTGGTCTTGGACTTCCCAGCCTCCAGAACTGTGAGCAATACATTTCTGTTGTTCATAGGCCAACTGGTCTATGGTATTTTGTTTAGGCTGTCTGAATGGATTAAGATGCTTGGCTTATTTTTGTTCCCTGTTCTGCTTGTCCTATTCCCTTAACCAATTTCTCTGGGGGTAACTGGCTTAATAAATTACTTGCATACAAATCATTTCCTCAGGGTCCACTGCTTCTGGGGAACCTGATCGAAATAGCTGGTGCCACAAGTAGTCATAGAAAGCTGATTTTAAGCATGGGATTCTGGATTCAGCTCATTTGTCAGCAAGATGAAAATGTGGACCCCATCCCTAGTAGCAGGTCACATTTTGTATCTTTTTTTTTTTTTTTTTGGTATTAGTTAGAAATGTGGCATATCTTTATTTTATATAAAAGAAAATTACATATAGCAATATGTCATTTAAGGATACATATAAAAATAACCCTTTAGTTTGTACTACATGGTAAAGCATCAAGAAAGCAGAATGTTTTATGTACCTAGCATTAATTATGGCATTCTCTATCTTTGCCTCATTGCAGTTACTAAGAATTTTACCCTTGGTAAATTGTGATGGGATACAGATGGAAGGGGTTGCATTGACATGTGCAATATCTCTAGTTTTCAGAAATTTGGAAGGCATGGCAATTATAACGATTGTGGAATTGGGTGGAGTTGGGCTTGAGCAGGTCCAGAGCATGTGAGTAAGCTACACAAAGTGGGGGCCCAGACCCCTATGTCATCTGTCCATCAATACATCTCCATCTGCTCACATCTATGGCCTCACAGGGGGCCCCTATGATCAGCTGATAGAAGAAATCTCCCAAGTTTGGTTCGTAGATGGGTTGGCTCAGTACATAGCTGCAAACTGAAAATGGACTACTGCTGCACTATAGCCCCACTCAGAGGTGGCTCCGAGGAGACCAATGAGGATAAATCATTGTGATGGTCAGAGCTTTGGGCAGTGCACCTGGTCACCCACTTTGTATGGAAAGAGAGGTGGCCCACAGTAAGGATGTATATAGACTCATGAGCAGTGGCAAATGACTCCAATGGTTGGTCATGAGTCCAGAAGGAGCATGATTAGAAGATGAGGACAAGGAGTTTTGGGGGAAGAAGATCTATGGGACTGGGCACAATGGGAGTGAAGATATATGCACCACACATTAATGCCTACCAGAGAGCATTCACTGCAGAGGAGGCATTAAGCAACCAAGTGGACAGGAAGACTCATTCAGTAGCTGTCAGCTTAGTCCCCGGTCCTTAGAACCCTGGTCCTTGCCCAATAGGCCCATGAATGTAGTAGCTACAGTGACAGAAGGTAGGCTATGCATGAGGCCAAAAGCATGGACTCCTTCTCAACAAAGCTAATCTAGCTACTGCCGCTGCTGAATATCTGACCTGCCACTAATGTGGACTGACTCTGAGTCCCCAGCATACTGCCATTCCTTGAGGAGACCAGCCAGCGACTTGGTGGCAAGTTAACTATGTAGGACCTCTTTCATCCTGGAAAGGGTGACATTTTGTTCTGACTGGGATTGATACAAATTCTGAATATGGATTTGCCTTTCCTACCTGCAGTGCTTTGGCAAGATCTACCATTCCAGGACTCAGAATGTCTGGTTTACTGACATAGGATCCACAAAACATTTTTTTTCTCACTTTTTGGCAAGGGAAGTATGGTGGTGAGCACATAACTGAGATTCACTGGTCCCCACAACACACTACACCATGCAGAAGCTTCAAGTCTGTTATACCATAACAAGTTTTTGAAGGCATAGCTAGGCACCAACTTAGAAATGATACCCTGTGAAGGTGGGGTGGTGTATCTTTCAGGATATGGTATATGCCTTAAACCAATGGCTGTTATACTGTATTGTATCTCCGGTGAGTTGAATACATGGGTCTGGGGGTGGAAATAAGAGTAGCCTGGTTCATGGTCAACTCTCAGAGACCCTCTTGGGGGAATGTATGCATTCACAATTGTAGGACACTGGGTCTAGAGGTTCTAGTTCCCAGAGGGAGAATGCTTTGCACCACGAGACACAAAAAGAGTCACACTAAACTTAAAGCTACAGCTGTGGTCCTGTCATTTTGGACTCCACGAAGGCAAAAAAAAGCAGTTGCCATACTGGCAGGGGTAACCAACTCTTGTCATCATGAGGAGGCAGGGCTGCTCCATAAAGGGGCAGGGAGGAGTATGTTTGCACTCAGCAGATCCACTGGAGTGTCTCTTGCTGCTCTCATGCCCAGTTGTTACTGAAAATCATCAATTAAAGCAACCACTAGATGATAAAGACATGGTAGTAAGGAGTTTAGATCCCTCAATGATAAGATTTGGGTCACTTCATCGGGCAAACCACCTAAGCTAGCAGAAGGGCTAATTGACAAAGAGAATCTAGAATGAATGGTAGAGAAGAGAGATAATGAATGTTAGCTATTGCTGGGGCCGGGCATGGTAGCTCAGGCCTATAATCCCAGCACTTTGGGAGGCCAAGACGAGAGGATCGCTTGAGGCCAGGAATTTGAGAACAGCTCTGCAACATAGTGACACCTCATCTCTACAAAAAATTTTTAAAAATCAGACAGTTGGGAGGAGCCAAGATGGCGGATGAGACAAGCCGCCAGTCAGAAGGTCTCTGCAAAAAAGACGAATTTTAGAAGAAAGAGAGAAAAAATAAAC
>NW_012139636.1:675348-701619 GCF_000956105.1 Propithecus coquereli
GATAATGAATGTTAGCTATTGCTGGGGCCGGGCATGGTAGCTCAGGCCTATAATCCCAGCACTTTGGGAGGCCAAGACGAGAGGATCGCTTGAGGTCAGGAATTTGAGAACAGCTCTGCAACATAGTGACACCTCATCTCTACAAAAAATTTTTAAAAATCAGACAGTTGTGCACACTTGTAACCATAGCTCCTTGAGAGGCTGAGGTGGGAGGATTGCTTGAGGCCAGGAGTTCAAGGTTATAGTGAGCTATCATCACGTCACTGCATGCCAGTCTGGGTGAGACACAGTGAGACTCTGTCTCTCTCTTTTTTTTTTTTGTGACAGAGTCTGGCTCTGTTGCCCTGGCTAGAGTGCCGTGGCATTAGCCTAGCTCACAGCAACCTCAAACTCCCGGGCTCAAGACATCCTCCTGCTTCAGCCTCCTGAGTAGCTGGGACCACAGGCACGCGCCACCATGCCTGGCCAATTTTTTCCATATATATATTTTTAGTTGTCCAGACAATTTCTTTCTATTTTTGGTAGAGACGGGGGTCTCGCTCTTGCTCAGGCTGGTCTCGAACTCCTGACCTTGAGCGATCCACCCGTCTCAGCCTCCCAGAGTGCTAGGATTACAGGCGTGAGCCACTGCGCCCTGCCCAGACTCTGTCTCTTAAACAAAAGAAAATTAGTCCTTGCTGTGGTTTGTCCCAGTAGATCTGTGAACAATTAGAATCTTGAATAATCTGTGACAGGATGAAGTGGGCTTAATGTGAAAAGCATGTGAATCCATCCTGGGTGCTGCTGGGACTCTGCCCAGATCCCTTCAGATCCCCCTTTCCAGGTCACTGCCTCCCGCCCTGGATTCTAGGTGGTTTACAACTAAAGGTGCATGCCTCCGACTTCCTTCAGAGAACTTCTTTCCCTTAATCTACAGGAGCCGCTTCACCCCAGAACCGGGAGTGCTGGATGTTTGTGTCCCTCTACCTTTTCCAGGAAGGACCATTGCCAATGACTAACAGGTACCAGGGTATAAAAAAAAAAGCAAAAAACCCAGCTCCTTGCCTCAAGGTGGGATAAACTCACTGTGTAATTTATGCTCCGGGGCTACTCTGGATCGAGCTGGGGCTGGAACCTTACTTTAAATTGCTCCCTTGGCTTCTTGTCCTTCCCTGTTCTGCTTCCCTTTCTCCCTTCCTAGTTTCTCCTGGAAGCACTTCGTTAATAAATTGCTTGCACACAAGCCCTTGGCAACCCAAGACTGTTCCCTAGTAGAAAATAAACTCTTAGTGAACAGATCCTGTACAGAAGAAAAAAATTTTTAATCTTTCACAGTCTAGCCCACCATGGGAGACCTACCATGAGTCAATACAAGTGGTTTAGATTTTCTTTATTTAGTACGATTTGATGATCCTAAGTGGTGGTTCTAGTAGTACATTGCAGAGCGGGACATCTGTAAATTATCAGTGATATGTGAACGTATGGCCCAGATTTTTCGGACAACTCTGACTTCAAGTTTTCAATCCCCTTGTCAGACCATGTTCCAGACAGTGTGTCCCAGTTGGTGTGGGTGTGGGTGTGTTTGGACAGAAAGGGATGATGTGCTGGCCCACAATCAGCTGAGAGGAGGGAATGAGCATTATAAAAAGTCAGGGACCTTGAAGTTAAGCAAAACTGGACCTCAAGGCCTGGCTCCATCCCAACCAGCTGTATGACCTTGGCCACATCGTATTCTTGTTAGAATGAAGTTCCCAGCTCAGGCACGCCTCACAGGATTGAAAGTGAGATGGTGTGTACAACGTGCTTAGCATTGCTCCTGGATGTAGTAAAGTTCAAGAAATGTTTCTTTTCGGAGAGAGGAAGAGCCCTCAGTGGAGTCTGGGGACTTTACTGTCCTTATAGAGCCAGCAGGCGCAATGGGGACGAGGAGAGAGACTACGTTGAAGCGTTTTCGTTCACCTAAATTTGCTGAGCGCTGTTTTCCTCCCAGAGCACAGGACACAGCCCTTTGTACGCCAAAGGGAAAGGGGACATTATCTCGACCCAGAAGGGACAGGCAGCGCATAAGGATCCCTGAGACCCTGGGCCACCATGTGTCTGCCGACCGCCTCTCCCGACCCTCCCCCACCACCATCTCCGCGGGGCAGAAGTAGGTGAAGGGTGGAAGCCGGAAAACCGCGCCGCGGAGGCGGACGCCCGCCGCCGGTTTCCTAGCAACGCCCGCCCCGCCCCGCCCGGCTGGCGCGCCGGCGCCGGGAAGCGGGGCTGGGGGTAGTGGGCGGGCCGCCGTTGCCATGGCAGCGCGGCCGCCGCGCCCGATGCCGGTGGCGCCTGCGGGAAGCGCCGGCCCCGGGCCCCGCGTGGGCGGCCGGGCGGCGTCTACGCCTGGCTCCCGCGCCCGCCGGGACCCAACCTCGCTCCTGGGAAGAACCGAGTCGCCCCTAAACGTGGCCGGGCCGTAAGGCCGCTTTGCCCCGACTCAGTCCCTGGCGAATTGTGGCCCGCTAACGGCTTGGAGACTTTCCAGTTTGTCTCGCGAGGACCGAGGTGGTTGGTCGTCGGGGCTGGGTGCAGGCTGACGGCATTTTTTTGGTTTTGGAATGTCGTCGGCCTTTTTCCCCCCACCTACGCAGGAGTGTGCGCGCGTGCACACACGCACGTCTGCGGCCCGGTGGCCCGTCCTTTTCCCTCGAATATTCTCACCTGAAGGATCTTTCATCTTGGAACAAGAATATGCAGAAAACTGAGCGGCTTCCAAAATCTGCCTTTTAAAACAACACTGAAAATAAGTATCATATTTCTCAAGGGCCATTTTAAGCTGAAAACGTCCATGCCTGGAAGGGTATTTTGGATTCTGGACTCGAATTTGCATTCTTCTAAACCCCTTTTTGCAATGAGCTGCAATGGGAGAAATCGTTGTGGCGCATTAAATTTAAGCGTATTCCCCTCTAGCTAAGGGCAGTGATCGCTCTGCCGAAGGACCCCCTCCCAAAGACAAAGCCACACGCTTCTCAGTCATTCTCGGCTTGAGAGTATTTTTAACAGAGGCGGAGTCAGTCACGTGTTTGTGAGTTTAATCAAATTGACAAGGGCTCTGAGCGAGAAAAGCTTGCTATCTAATTCGAAGAAAACATTAGGTACATAGAGATGCATTTTCTTTGGACTTATTTGAATCAGAGCTTTTCAAATGGAATCTTCTGCATATATTTTTCTCGATCTGATGCAACTGGAAAATTTAAATCAAAATCCTATCTCTTATATTCATTTTATGGCAAATGTGCTGGTAAATGTGTCTGGGCTGAGATTATGCATTTTCTTGATCAACAAGGAAATGCGCAGCAATCACTGCGAATTGAGCACCTTGCTGATTGAGCAACACTTGAACCTAGAGGCATGAACGACCATAATCTTAGAATGAGAATACTCCATAGTATATTTCAAAAGCATATTCACAGCTAACCTTTTTCCACTGCAAAGGATCATTCGCTTGGAACTACTCCTACTTCACTTTGCCAGAGTATTTAATGTCTTCCCGAACCACTTTCACACACTTTTTAGTTTGAAAATGTGGTTGTGGTTGGGCAAGTAAAGTTATATATGTATTTATTTATTTATATATATACGTATATATCCCCTTACTCCGAGATCAATTTTTGCTCCGTATCAAGAGAACCTTTAATTTGCGTAGTTGGGAGTAGAGAATAAATTCTGAAAGCTAAATCAAGAGTCTGAAAATAATAGTTTCATGTTCAGCAGTATTGAAAAATAGCAAAGAACCTATAAAACTATATCTAATGACTTTTTTGTGTAAAGGGAAAATCACTAATTTGCATGAGATGTACTTTAAATGTTATAATAGCAAAAAACAATAACAGTACATTTTATAATAAAATATTAACATTTGAAAGGTTAATTTTCATAGTCTCTCTGATTATCCATTCATTATCCTAAAGTTCTTTCCACAGAGGTTATTATTAGTTTGAACCCAGAACAACTTGACTACAGGATATTGTTAAGAGCCCACAGTGGCAAACAGAACAGCCCAGATGAGCTATTTAACTGGCTGGTCTCTCTAGTTAGAGGTTTAGTTATGCACATGAGTTAGTCCAAACTTCAGTCATTACACTTCCTTGACTACTTTGAAGAGTTAAATAGACAGCAGAGCAGCCCATAGGATTTATGCATCCCCTACTTTATTAGTAACGTTGGAATGCTGAGAACCTCACTAGGTTTTCCACGTAATTTCCTCATGTGAAACGATCTCCATACAGCCATTCCAGTTAGTTTCCAGGATTGCAAGGTTTCTGCCTTATCATTTATGGTTATTGTTACCTGGGGAACCTAATATTTATCAAACACGAGATCCATTTTGCATGCTCACCTTTTCCTATTTTTCAAATAATCAGTGACCTTAAGCTTTAAGCATCTTATCATTATTACAGACTAGCAGCCTCTTATCTAATCCTGCATTAAACTCGATTTACTGCTTTATCTATACCACTTTAATCTTTTAGAAGCTTATCATAATATGGACTCTTTAATGAACTATTTTTATCATAAGAATAAACTAACCTTTCTCCATCTTTCCAGACTTCTCTACTTTCCCTCATTTACCAACATGCCTTTATCCTTCTTTAAATATTCATGTTTCCCAGTTTCATTTTGTATATACAATGAAATAAACCAAAATGCTTATCGTGTTACCACAGAAATGGTTGTGTTACCAGAAAATATGGAATCTTCTTGTTTAACTCTAAATGTGTTATATTTAGCTCTTCTAATCTCAGAAAAATACAAATGCTTCTGTTGGTAGAAGACTCCCCCATCCTGAAATCCTAAAATATTTTTTTTCCATCTAGCTGTAACTCCACCTAACATTATCAAATCATTCCTTTATATTCAAAGGGGCAATATTGTGTGGTAGTTAAGAGGCTAGACTATGAACGCAGCCCTGGATTCAAGTCCTGGTTCTAACGCTTACTAGTTGTGTGACTTGAATCATGGTTTTTAACCTGTCTAGCCCTCAGTTTTCTCATCTGTAAAATGGGAATAACAATACCTGTTAAGTTTAAGTATTTTTAAAGATTATAGTAGATAGTTCTTGTAAATTGCTTGGCATGCAGTCAACACTCCATAAATGTCTGCAGTGGGTGTCATCATCATTATTATCAATATTCAAACACTACTTCCACGGTCACCAATTAACTCAGCCTGCATTAGTTTATTAGATTAGACTAGCTACTGAGGAACAGGATTTACACAGGACATAAAACAGACATTCTGATGAAGGGGGGAAGGGGTACAAGGAGAAGGGAGGAGTCCGGAGTGTGGGCCAGCAGCTAGAGGGGAGTGCACATGGATATCTTGGGAAGCGAAAGCACAGTCACTGGGCACCTGAGATGATAACGTGGGATAAAAAATAGCACTGACAGTAGAATAATGTTTATAAAATTAGTCTTGACATAGATAAAGCTGTGAGAGATAAGATTTTTAAATACATGTAAGACAGTGAGACCTATTATATAGGAAAAAAATGAAACAAATGGAGGAGTCTGATGAATTCAAAAGACTAAGACCTAAATGGGAAGATGGTTTTCATCAGCTGGGGTCCCCTGGCAGAGATCAGAAGCTACTCCAGGGAATTTAAGCAGAGGGAAATTTGTTATACGGTGATAAATGGCTTCCAGACTTGTTTTTAGGGTTGAAGAAACACTCTAGGGGTCCGAACCAGCACAAAGAACCGGGTCAGTGCAGGAGCTGCCGACTTTTGTGCAACAGAAAACTCCTGCCAAATTGTGAAGCTGCCACTATAGCAGTTGGCTTGGGAGCCACACTGCCACAGCCGTGATCAGAAATCTGCCACCATTAGAAATCCACCAACATTAGGAAGGCAGTGTGATGGGGAAGTCTCCAGTGCAACTGCCAGCTTCAGAGCTATGGCACCCTCATGAAATCTACAGCAGCAAAACGGTGCCTCATGTTCTCCTTTGCACCTGCCAGGCTGGTGACTCCGCACTGAAACCTTTGAAGAAACACTCAATGACTCCTTGACCGTCCTTGCCAGGAGAAACATCAGAAGCAGCAGAAGTGAAGCTGGAACCAAGATAGTGCATCGTGAGAACCTAAATTATATTCAGAACTTTGTTTGACGGAAGTGTGAAAAGGGAGTGTGTGGTGTTCCACCTCCACACTAGAGGAAGTCGTACTGAAAGGAGGTCGGAATGGCTACTGAGCACAAATCCACCTTGTCTGCTACAGACCACACCTTTGGCTGTTAAATGTTCATATACACTCTTTTTCCTAAATTTAAGTTTCCAGGTAATAGCAAAAACAACAGGTCCTCACTGATATCCCAATGCACTTGCCTTCTCCCCAAAGAGAGACCAGCTCTTCTCTGTATACATCTCTGGGTAATGTTTATTTTTTTCGTTAGCCCAGTCCCAACCCAGTCTTGATGTCCCACAACCTGTGGGCTGAAAGATCAAGTAAATCATGACCAAAAAACACTATGAAATATTAGGGCAATGGGGAAGGAATAAAAAGGAAAGGAGTTAATATATGTAAATAATACATGGAGAGCAAGGAAAAAATATGAGTAGCCACTGCAGTCCTCATTTTTGGTATTGATCACAAGTCAAAGTTGATATTTGTAACTTCTTCCCTCTGCTACGTATTCCCTGTAGTCTTTGCTCCCAGCCAATTGCTCAGCAGGTCAGACTTCTTTGCCTGGTGACATGTCTGAAACCTTCATTCCTGAGGTGTCTGAGTTCTAGGGTTGCTAAAGTCTTCTCTAACGTTGGCCACTGAATGTGGCAGTACCAGGAGGCTCTCCAGAGAACCTACTGGCCCTCACTGTGTAGCAGCACCTTTAATTCTCCTTGATGTGAGGAGCCCAGTGATCAGAGCGCAAGCCTAAACTTCCAGCCTAGTGCAACCACATGTTCCCTGATGGAAATGTGCCTCCCTTGGGTTCAGAAACTTCTAAATCAACCCAAACCCAAAGTTTGAGATGAATTAAATTTAAGCATAGAAACATTTTAGAAGATCGAACCCATAATATTTACATTGTATGCCGAGAAGGAACCTGTATATATTTGTTAATTTTGGTTTAAGAGAATTTAACATCTTGGTTAAACAGGTCAGTTGTTATTCTAAATAAAAATTATAATTGATTTAGGTTTGCAATTTCTAAATTGAAGTCTTCCCACATTTATACAAAGTACTGGAACACTTGAGAGAGCTTAAGACTCAACATAGTTATAAAATTATAGTTATAAATTATATATATATAGTTATAAGATTCAACATGGTTTATTCAATTTACAAGAATAATACAAATAATTGGGAGGTTTTTTTGTTGTTGTTAAGAAAGACACCTGAGTTATGTTAAAAGGAAATGTAATACATCAAATATATAAATGTAGTTAAAAATGTTTAAAGGAACTTTAACTGAATTTATAAAAGCCTCCTTATATGTGATTGTCAAATTTTGCTATGTTTACACATAGAATAATAAGATCTGTAAGCTGAATCTAAGACAGGGGTTGGCAAACATTTTTTTCTTCTTTTTTTTTTTTTTTTTTTTTTTGAGACAGAGTCTCACTGTGTTGCCCGGGCTAGAGTGCCCTGGCGTCAGCCTAGCTCACAGCAACCTCAAACTCCCGGGCTCAAGCAATCCTACTGCCTCAGCCTCTCGAGTAGCTGGGACTACAGGCATGTGCCACCATGCCTGGCTAATTTTTTCTATATATTTTTAGTTGTCCAGCTCGTTTCTTTCTATCTTTGGTAGAGACGGGGTCTCGCTCTTGCTCAGGCTGGTCTCGAACTCCTGAACTCAAACAATCTGCCCGCCTCGGCCTCCCAGAGTGCTAGGATTACAGGTGTGAGCCACCACACCCGGCTGGCAAAGATTTTTTTATGAAGAGCCAGATATTAGTAAATATCTTAGGCTTTGTGGGCTCTGTGGTCTCTGTTGTAACCACTCAGCTCAGCCACTGTACCACAAAAACAACCACAGACAATATGTAAATGAACAGATACGGCTGTGTTCTAATAAAACTTTACTCACACAAAGAGGCAGCCAGCCAGATTTGGCCCACAGGCAGTTTGCCAACCTCTGATGGAAAAGATTGAAGATTTTTAAATGTACACGTTTTTAAATTTATAACTTCAATAAGTCAAATATTTAATATATTTGAATATATATTTGAAATATAATAATCTTTGCTGAATAATCTTTGCTGTACACAAAAGCCACCCTCAAGGGTATCTAAAAACTCGAGTTTAAATGAGCTTCATGGCCTTGCAGACAATGTTATGTAGCAGAAAGAGGATGAGTTTTGGAGTTTGAGACCTCGTTTCCAGTCCTGGCTCTTCTACTCTAGTAACTACACTATTTGGGGAAAATAGTTTAGTCTTTGCTCTTTGTAAAGAGAAGAGTATAATCAAACATACACTCATAGATTTCTTGTGCTATTCAAATGAGACATAAAAACGTACATTGAAACTAGAAAGTGTCTCAAAAATAGAGTACTATTATTGCAACCCAAGTATAAATGCATTTGTATAAATTGTAGATCCACGAAAAGTAACAAGAATTTTGAATAATTTCTCACCATACTTATCACTTGGATAATTTAAATCTTGGTTGTAATTAATCTATGATGTTCTGGTAATCAGAATTTGAATTAATATACTACTCAGAAATTTGTCTCCTTAACATTGAAATATGAACATAGGCATTTTATCATTTTAACAGTTTCAACATGGATTCTTAATAAGGCTAACTTCTTTCCCAGGAAAAGCCCAATTTTTAAAATTTAACTCATGTTTTTGTGCCATAGTTTGCTGTATAGCTTTGAAGTCAGGATGAGTCTTAGAAATCATTCCATTCAATCCTAAATGTTTACAAATGAGGATATTGAGGATTTAATAGTTTAAGTGACTTGTCCGAAGAGCATGTTATTTGGAGCACATTTATAATTTATGTTATAAATTAAAGCACAAAAACAATAATGATGGATTCTTTATATTTGTAGAACCTATTGATGGGTATGTTCTGAATCTTTCACAAGTGATGTACAACTAGAAAGAGTAGGTAAGTGATTTACAGCTGAGAATGCATCCTGCAGTCTTTTCAAAGTCTATTAGAGTGAACTATTTGGGATCAAATGGGTAGGAAAAATGATCACTCACTCCTTTGTGTTCTTCATTTTTCTCATTTGTACTATAATTCCTCTGTAGGTTTCCTAAGATATATTGATAGAAAAAAGTAGTAAACAAATCAACTCTAACATTCTTTTTCAGTGTTTGTCCACAGAGGGTTTGCCTATTTAGTTTACTACTTTATTTTATTTACTCTCATCAGCTCCCCATAAGAAATACCACTGAGGACGATTGTCTGAGGTATATGTTTTCATGCTGGCATTGAAAAGCATTAATAGAAGTTAAATATGGAAGTCCCAACATGCTGAGATAACCTTACAACTGTAAAATATAATTTCCTTTCAGGTCTTTTCAAACCTAGAAGGTAGAGAATGGCTTATTAAACTCAAATATTTATGTCGTTTTGATAGTATTAGAAAAAGGAACCAATTTTTATTCTTTCTTTTATCTTAATCTTGTTACAGAGTTTACAACACAATCCCCTGAACTGGTTTTTCCTCTATTTGGGGGACAGGGGTTTCACACAGACATGCATGTGTAAGACCAGCATGGATTTATGTTGGGAGTCCTATCCTTTCTTCCCACCAAATTGCCATCCAGTACTTTCTAGATGTATAGAATACATACATGTATATGTTTTATTATAAAATTGGCATTATGCTTACATATTGTTGTGTAACTTGCTTTTGTCACTCGATATGGATGTTTTCTCAGATGATTAAGTGTTCCTTTGCAGCATGATATTTAATGGCTACACAGTATTCCATCAACCAGATGAACCATCATTTATTTACCCACTCTATTGTTGGACGTTTGCGTTTATAGTTTTTCACTATTATAAATAATGTGTGATGAATATCCATGTCCATAAATCTTTGTGCTCAGTTCTGATCATTTCTGTAAGATAAATTCCTGGACATGAAATTACTGGGCCAATGAATGTGAATATTTGTAAAACTTTTTATATATAATTATCATGATACTACCGTTTATTGGACTCTCTATATTGTGGGCACTGCGCTAAAAGGCTTTATAAACATAATCTCATTTAATCCTTACAAAAAATTTATGAGGTAAGCACTATTAATATCCACAATTTCCAGAGGAAACTGAGACTCGTGCCCAGAAAATGCTTAATAAGTGACAGAAGTTGGCAGAACTAGCATTTAAACCTGAGTCTATCTGACTTCAAGGCTGATGTTCTTAATCACTGTACTATATTGCCACTTCCATATTGCCAAAATGTCTTCCACAAAAGATTATTGCAATTTACGTTTCTCCCAGCTGTACATGAGTGGGAGAAATGTATGCTCCCCAATGCCATTGAGGATTCTTTGATTACGAGTGAAGTTGAACAAAATTTTTTTGTGTTTATTAGCTGTTTGTACTTCCTTTGTGGATTGTCTATTCATGTCCTCTGCATAGAATATATGTCTGAAATGTTTCCTTTTGAGCTAGAGAGTCAGATATCTGAATTCTAATCACAGCTCTATCCCTAATTAGCTATGCGATGTCAGGAAAAATCACTGCAGAGTTCTGGGTCTCCATTTCCTCTTGTGGAAAATTAGATGGTTAAATTAAATAACCCCATGGCCCATCTCTACAATTTTGTGATTCCATCCATCAGCCAATTTACCCATTGTCAATCTTTTTCACCAGGCAATGTGGGAGGAAGTAGGTGGTCACCTGTACGGTATATCTTCACTGGAATCCTTAAAAGATGCTCCAAAACATCTCTCCCAGCTCTTGGGATCCATGTGTCTGAAGTCCCACCCTCTGCTGCCTGGGGGCTTGAAGGCTTCCGTTCTTCATTCCACTAAGTCTATCCTTTCTGCTCGAAGGTTTCCTATCCTTGGCTTTGCTGGCATCCCTTTTTTGTGATTTGGGCCTACTCAGATTCCTTCTCAGACACCTCTTTGCCCATTTACCCCAAATGTTGGGATTCCCTGGGCTTGCCCTTGGCCCCCCGGTCTTTCCTGTAGACCACTCCACCATATATTATAGGGGGGGTTCCTTGAACACACCATGACTCTTGCCTCTGAACCCTTGAACATGCTTTTCCTCCATGTGGAATGCTATTCCTCCCTTTATCTACTGAACTGAGTTTGATACAGGCTAACACTTGACACATGGGTTTGGAGTCAGCCAGGTAAGGATTCAAGTCCAGGTTCTACCCTGTACAAACCAGGTGACCTTGGGTTAGTTAGTTATATATCCTCCCTCACCTCCATTTCCTCATCTGTGTAGTGGGAGTAATGACATTATCCACCTCTTAGGGTTGTTGAGAGAAGGAAATGAGACAATGTATGCAAAGCTTGGCACAAAATGCTTAATCTTTTTAGCTTTCATGGCACCTCAGGCATACACATCCACCATAGCATTAACATACTGTATTCTGAGCATTCATTGTTTCATTCTTATTAATCAGCACCATGTCTGGCACACTGTAGGCACTCGGCAGCCATTTACTGAGCGAATAAATGAATCATGTCGCAAATACCTTTAGGAGACTTTTTTTGTGTGATAATGGTTTTGATTTTTTGTTCTTACTGTAGTTTGTTGTTTGTTTCTTTTACCAGCACCCTATCAGGAATTGCTTTCCACCCTGACATGTATGGAAACAAAATCAATTCTCTGAAATGGTTAGATGCTTAGGGTTGGAGAACGAGAATGCCCACCCCAGAGAGACAGAATTGCATCAAAGACGGGGGCGTGGCTGTGTTGAAGACAAACTTTACTTCTTTGTGCTTTGTAAGAAGACATCCTAACTCCCTTGCTTTTCTCCCAAATTCTAGCAGAGACTTTGGTCATCTTAGCTAATCACTGTGGGCAGTTTCAGGTCTACTACTATACAGAGATAGCTGATGCTACCTGTTTATCCCTGGATGTCTCCAAGTCAATATCACAGAGCAACCGGGCAATAAAATATCTCAAACCAGTTATTGTCGCTACAATAAAAGAACATACATGTTTGGAAAATGGACTGTCTGGGAAGGTGGCCAGAGGGCAGAGAGAGCAGAGAAAGCAAGGAGAAGATTGTGTGGGAAGAGGGAGGTCTCAAGCCTTATTGAAAATTGAGATGTCTTTGGGGGAAGAAAAATCAATATGGGCTATGAATCTTTTAGCATAGGCTGATGGTGAAAAGCATCACAACAGTTTTTTTTAAGGATTTAAAAATAATTATCCATGTGCATTAGCTGGTGTTTCTATAAAGAAAAAAACCTCACAAGTACTGTATTTCAAAAAAATTTTAAAAGAGCAAAGTTGCCTCTCATACAAACTGAAGCCTGAAGTGCTGCACAGGTTTATCGTTAGTTCGAAGAGCCTTCGACACAGGGTTCTCATTGAGATCAATTCTGGAGCTCATTAACAGTAAATGCCTAGTCAGCTTTGCAAAAATAACATCTACCTTTCCTCCATGGCCCTTCACACCTTCCCAGAAACCCAACCAATCGTTCTAATGCCGCTAAAGATGGGTTTTGTAGAATTGTAGAAATGCGATGCCCTTTTGTTATCTGTGGCCTTCCTGTCTCCCTCATGATTTCCATTAGGTCTTCATTGTCACGTTACCAAAACCTTGAATGGTAACTCAAGACATTCACGGAAGATGGAGAACAAAGGGAGTACAATGGCAGAGGCAGGTCGTCTACTGTGCACGTAGTACATAAATTTCTGAATTGAGAAATGAGAACTCATTACGCATGATGTAGAAAAACACAGCCCAGCCTTCCACATATATACGTTCTTTATGAGCGCACATAGAGGTACAAATTCTTTTGGCATTGGACAAAAGCATTTTCCAAAAATATTTTTCTTTTGCCACTTTCTGTTGTTTCCCCCTCCGTATTTATCTAGTTTGGAGGAACGATTTTTTAAAAGATAAATATAATTGATGGGGGTGGCAGAAAAGAAGTTGAAAGGAACAAGAGGAAATGTGTCTCCTTGCCTCTGCCTAGAATTCCCTCTTCTTGATGTTCCGAGCATCGACTCATCTTTAAGACCCAGCTCAGGCACCAGTTCCTCTGGGAATTGCTGGCGGGTCCTCTGAGCTTCTGCGGCCCCTTTCCTGCCTCCATCACATCCTCTCCCCGACTAGACTGCACTGGACCTTTCCTGTCTCTGTCCCCAGGACAGCACCTGGCATACGGTACACCTGCACCACCACGGGTTACATGAACAGCTGAACAAATGAATGAGTAAAATGGATGTTCAAAGAAGGAAAGGAAAAAAGGTGGCAGGTGGAAAAAAGGTGGTAAGCAGGTTTCAGAAAGTAAGAAACAAGAGCTAATACTCATCCAAACAATGTAAACAGGGAGAAATCCTGAAGTGAAATCTATTTTTCAGATCTGCTATACAGTTTCTTGCCCAAATATAAGTCAGTTTTGAGTGGATCCCATCCCAGTTAAAGTTGAAATGTGGAAAAGCTGAGAGCCACATTGAAGCATACAGTTATAGCAACTTGATTTAAATACAGGAAAAGTTATGTTTTTCAGAGATTTACCCCAGAAAAAAAGTTCTACTTCTGTTATTTTTAAATGCAAATATTTGAGTGAGCACCCTATCCCATACTGCAGCGAATCTACCTGAGGGACCTGTAGCAGTGAAAGATGACGTGGATGGCAACAGCAAAGGCTGACTCACTTGGTGGTGGCTTTGGCATCGAATGTTTTCCTTCCCCCCCAAAAGGTTTTCTCCTCTTTCCCCTCTCCTAGAACTTGAAATATCCTCCTTAAGAAAGCCAGTTTTTTGGAGGGTCATCATTACATTTCTAAGGACTATTCAATGCAACTGAAGTTCAGTTAAATTGACTTTTATTAGTGACTAGGTATAAATCACTAAGATGCCCATTATAATGCATGTCACCCCCGGATGGATTAAAGGAAAGCAGGTAAGTTTTGATGAAATAACACATATGAATGATCTAAACCTTCCTTCCTATCACTATTGAAATTCTCTTAAAATATAGAACGGATCATATCACACTCCCACTCAATTGCTTTGGATGACTCTTATTTCCTACAGAATAAATATCAAATTCCCTAACGTAAGGGATATTTATCTGGCTTATCCAAACAGGAATGCCCCTGCCCTACCTCACCTTGCCACAACGCACTGCTTAGAAGGCAAATCCTTTCAAGCATTTTTACCAGGACAACAAGATAGAGACCATATTGGTCAATTAGATATCTCTTCTTTAAAAATCTGAAAGAATTAGTAAAATCAGAGAGACAATAAGGAGGGATCCTTTCAAAATTTCTAAAGAAATACTATGGCTGATCTCTGTACATAATCACTAAACAGCGTGTTAACAAGCACACACTGGAACAAAGCGTGTTACTAACATTATCTATGAGTGCCCAGTAATGCCGCCATGTTGACACCTTCAGCAACTTCAGCCAGCAGTGGACACAGGAGTGACCACTGGATCCTCTAATTACGTGGTCGTTGTTCTTCACTCGCATCATTCAACATTGCCTACGGCTCACTTCTGGAAACTTAACGTGTCCCCATGAGATTCACTATCCCCTTTGGTACCCGTGTCGAAATGCACCTATTCGTTGAGAGCTTTCAAACTGTCTTGTCTGCAGCTTCTAAGATCTCAGTTCTTAACATGCAGTCTTTCTGTCTCAACTACGGAGGGTTCACAACCACTATTAACATATCTGTATAATTTGCTCCTACTTTTTATTGTTCTTGACTCTGACAAATCCCAGGAGGCCCTGAAATGGTGGATTCTGCCTTCCAGGCTCCTGGGAAATGAGGGACTTGGCTGAGATTTCGCTGTTTGACAGTTTTGTGCCCACTGCACGTGGGCTGCCTGGACAAGGTCTTCGAAGGCCTGCAATGTTCGACTCCTCCTGCTGTTCCTTTCTGTCTCCAGTCACCCCCTCTTCATCCAACTGCCCCTGGGCACATCGGCATGGTAATTTTTGGTGTTCCACATTTATATCTATAATAACAGCCATCTATTAAAGGTTAATTATGTGCCCTCTGCTTTCAGGAAGGCTACTCCGGGTAGATGTAGACTTGGATTTGAATTTGGGCTCTATTAACTCATATCATGATGACCTTGGGCAAATCTTTCAGGGCTTTCAGTTTCACCTTTCAGAGGTTCCATATCCTTGTCTGAAAAGATGAAAGGACAACTACCTCGTGGTATTGGGATGTGTGTGTGTGTGTGTGTGTGTGTGTGTGTGTGTGTGTGCGTGTTAATTGTTCATCCGTTCCCTTCATGTTTAGAGTCTTTGCTTTTACTGTTTCTTCTTCCTTCTGGAATGTAATTTGCCTCCATCCTCCACCTGCCAAAACCCTACTCATATTTCAAAGCCCAGTTAAAATGCCACCTTTTCTAAGATGCCTTCCCAGGTCTCAAAATTCAGATTCCCATGGGCTCCCACAGCTCCCTATTTATGTACTTTGCAACCTAGGTTTTCCAGGGCATGCAGACTTGGATTAATGACGCTGAGCCCCCAAAGACAGTCACAACCAGCTTTTTTTTCCAGTCCTGTCCCTACCTGTGATTGGAGAGACTTCTCCATCTAACTCCCTTTGCCTGGGAAAGCATTTTATAACTCCTCAGACTACCTTGCTGCTTACTTCTTTATACTTTCCCAATCTTGCACCTGTCCTTCATAGCACTTACCCAGTGAAATAATCATTGATGCAAGTATGAGTTCATCTCTGCTTGCACCAAGCAGACCAAAGCCACTTGAAGCAGGGGCCAGTGTCTGATTAGTTGGTTGTTGTGTCTCCAGCATGTAGCCCAGTGCCCAACACATAGATGATGCCCAAAAAACATGTGGGCCAGCGATGAACACAGGCCACAGGCTCCATGAGGTGCCTCACGTTTGTGCATCCGCAGAAGCCCTGTGCTCCTGTGTCTCTCCTTTCCCTCCCTCCCATCCCGCTACCTGTGACGCCTCCTGTGGCTGTGAGAGTGATATAGTTGACACCTACCACACAGAAGCCTTTCAAATGAGCTTCTAACTTATGCGGCTGCAGGACGCCACTGATGATCACAATGGCAGACATACCTGGTCCTTGCGTACATCTCTTTTGATGCTACTTCTGGCTGGACTGTCCTGCTGACTAGAACACTGCGTCAGAGCCATGTCCACATGGGCTCCAAAAATAACCCAAAAGAGACAAAACTGCTCCACCAGCAAGGAAACAGTGTGACCTTAGGTACTGGATAGCCCACGGGCATGTTATTGCTGGAAGGATTGTGTCCATTCAGGCCTGCCCCCTTAAGACTCAGGGATGTGGCTAAACCTGTCTGTTCTACTCTGACCTAGAAGCACCAAATTAGCAACCATCTTATGCATCTCTACTCTCTCCCCCCTCGGGATGACCGCTCCCCAAAACACATTGACTTACACCAGGTGTCCCCCACAGGACCTCCCAGCACTCGGAGACAAAGCCTGTCCTGAGGACATTATTCTGGTTTTATGTCACACTATCGAAACACTAGATACACTCACTATTTTATGACAGCCATCATATCCATCTCCCTAGACCTTAAATTCCTTTGGAAAGTTCTTGTGTCTTGTTTGTCTTTGCATATCTATCTCTCTCTCTCCCCCTCTCTTTCTCTCTCTCTCCTGCCATGGAGAGAGATCCACATGTGTTGTGTGGATCAGCGGATGAGAAGTTACTAGAGATCTGCAACGTCTCCGTGGAACCTCGGGAGGGACACGGTAAGAGGGGAGGGCAGGGAGCAAAGGTGCAGGCTGGGGAGATGCTCTCCTACTTGACAGTTGTGTCTGTCAGAATGTTTTTCTCATTCCTCTTGCTCCCAGGGATGAAAAGGAAGGAAGGAAGCGGTAGATTTGTGCCTCACAGGGCTTCTGCTAAAACCGATACTTTCTGTTTCCAAATTATTTCCCTTCCATTTTTATGTAGGTCTTACAAAGAGAAAAGGAAGTAAAAAAGGAGAGAAATAACTTGAGACTTACAGTTGAGGAGAGGTCAACAGGAATGAGCCAGATTTGTTGGTCAGATTTTGGGACTAGTGAAATGTCCCTTCATTTCCCCGAAACCAGGGAGCAAAGCTTTTACTCCACTCATGTAGCCACATATTTCTCTTTTGGCTGAATATTTAAAAAAATAAATTTGTCTGGAATGGTAGCTATTTTTTTCATTTTATGTTTGCATGCATAGTCATTCTGTTCTAGTAGACACAGTTTACCGCCGTTATGCAATAAGTCTTTCACTTCTTCAGAAACATATAGTCTATTTTTATAGTTCCCACTGTCTGCAGTGAATGTTAAAGTCCCAGAAGGAGCGTGCAGAGAAAGTAAGAATTTATGTACCAGCCACGCTTGCTCCCTCTCGGGGGTTCACAGTGTGCTTCCTTCTTTATGGTTTTGCAGGTGACGTGGGTGGTGGAAACTTCTTTAACTTATGCTCGATCTGAATTTTCTAATTAGAACATGGTCTTTATCTCCTTCACCAAGAGGACGCTAATAAAGTGGGCAGTTAAAGGGTTGGAGGTTTGGATTTCTACACAGTAGAAAAAATAAATTTCTCTCTCTCCTCCCTTTTTTTTTAATATTGAGATCATTTTTCCCCACTGGCTCCAGCAGTTGCCCTTAATGAGTTGCATTTGATGACTGCTTCAGAAGCCAAGCCTTCTTCCAAAAAAATGTGCAAAAAAATACATTTTCAACATTGAGTGTATTTGAATTATTGTGTTGTTTTTTAACCTTCTTGAGGAACTGAAGACCTGAAATTAAAATGATGAAATCTGAGTCCCATACAGCCTTAGCCAGCTTCTGATTTACTGGGGGTGCCTATACCTTAATCTATACTTTATGGCTGTCCACCTGAAAAAAGGTGCTGGATTTCAAGGTAGGTAGTGATCACACATAAATTCTCAAGCACAATAATGTTCTTTTTCTTCCTGGGGCTAGAAATAGGATATATATATATTGGAAGCAGGACTAAAAATTTGACCCAGAATTCCGTAGTGCCAACTCAAACGGTGTCATAATCCTACCTACCAGAGGGAGAAGGTTTGAGGAAGATAAAGATTATCCTTGAGATTCAGATTTGCAGCTCATGGTTTCAAGTAGTTAGGTGTGTTACCCTTCTCCATCTATGCAACATGTTGGCAATTTGTTATGTATTTTCCCGGCATTCTAGCCCTCAGTGTGGAACAGGAGGTCGCATTACAAAATTTGTCTTATGAGCTCTGCAAAATTTAGACGTGTTTGTAGCTTGCCCACCTCTTCTCATTCCCTGTACCCTTCTCTCTTCTCCAGCACCTGATTTAGAACTTCATGATCTAGCCCAGAGGTTTCCAATAAAAATATAATGTACGCCACATATGTAATTTTCAGTTTTCTGGTAGCCACATTAAAACAGTACAGAGAAATAGGTAAAATTAATTTTAATAATATGTATTATTTAATAATTAATATATCTGAAAGATGATCATTTCAACAGATAATCAATATAAGCATGTTATGGGATATTTTACATTCTTTTGTTTGCACTTAGTCTTGGAAATCTGGTGTGTATTTTACCCTTACAGTCCATCTCAATTCAGGTCACCTCCCTTTCAAGTGTTAAATAGCAGCCTGGGTCTAGTTGCTACCTCATTGGACAGCATAGATAGGGAACATTTTCATCACTGTAGAAAGTTCTATCAGATAGCACATATCTAGCTCATTCATGAGGATTTTTATCTAGAAATTTGTCTCTCTGAAGAAGGCGTCACCTGTCATCTTTACTTTCCAAAGAGCCTAAGGCAATGTCTTTTTAGTCAGCAGAATAATAAGAAAGCCCATTTCTGCCTATTTGGACCTGTTTTTCCTCAGAGTTCAAATTCTGTTAAAGTCCCCAGAAAGCAAAGAAAACACAGCTAAATGCTTTCCACATTCCAAGGCTTATCTGCTCCCTAGAGCTCTTGGGATGCCTCTCTTTTGCTCCCTTGTGAAGCTTTCTACTGGTATAAATGTTAATTCGCATATCATTCCTTAAAGTTCCCAAGCCTCATTTAAAAAGGGCTTGCCTTCTATCCACCCTTAAAACTTCTCAAAGAAGTGGTGTGCTGGTAAATGTTTAACAAGCAGCTCTCTAGAGGAAGAAACCCTGATTTGCAGTGTTAGCCAATTTCCGTGGTGTAAATACTCCCATTGTGGCCAATGATTTCAAGCAACCAACGTGAAGTCTCTGAACGGCGAGGTAGAAAGAGAAGCTACAATCTGGTAGAGATGGCTCCAACACATTACTGGAGCATGTGTGGATTTTGGTTTCTATTTCCAGGAACCTACAGAATGTATCATAGAATATCTTTCGCAATACAAAGCAAAAATGTCCAAAGGCCTCAGTGTGTTGGGTAAAAATGTTATTTTGAGCATAGTAGAATTTAGTAACAAGGCACACATGTTAGCTTAACAAAATATATAGATGATTATAAATTTACCTTTTTTTTTTTTTTTTTTTAGAGACATGATCTTGCTCTGTTACCCAGGCTGGAGTGCACTGGTGCAATCACAGCTCACTGCAACCTCCAACTCCCAGGCTCAAGTGATCCTCCTGCCTCACCCTCCCAAGTAGCTGGGACTACAGGCATGCACCACCAGGTCCAACTAATTTTTCTCTTTTTTGTAGAAATCAGGTCTCACTATTTTGTTCAGGCTGGTCTTGAATTCCTGGGCTCAAGTGATCCTGCCGCCTCAGCCTCCCAAAGTGCTGGGATTACAGGTGTGAACCACCGCGCCCTGGCCAAATTTATCATTCTTATATTCCACATCTCTCCCTATAATTAACAATACAGATCTAATCAATATTACTCTGTTTAAATATAGCTGAAAATGAGATCAGCTTTCATTAGCACCTTTTTATTCTGGTCAGATGACAACTGTACCACCGTCATTCCATAAAAAGAAACAACATTAAATACACAAATAGCTCGAGAATTCTTCTGAATTTTCCCATCGACCCATACTTCTGGGAAAAAGCCCATATGCTTTGTGAGGCTGAAATACGTGGTCTAAAGGCAAGATGGACAATCCTAAATGCAATACATAGAGTGTGGGACTCTAAGTTATAGAGTCTGTTCCAGCCCTGACAAGCCAAAGGATGTTGGGTAAACCTTTAAAACTACTCAAAGCCTCATTTTTCTCACCTACAAAATTTGGAGTTGGGCTAGGTCCATATTTTCTAAATTTTAGTCATTCTTATATACAACCATCACTATTTTTGTCATTTCCATGTGCTACCTGCTCTATTATTTTCTTAATATTTTTTAATCAACTCACTTTTTACTTAACTATTTGAGCCTTTTCTTAAACAATAACATCCATGAAATCGTAACTTTCAATATGCTTATTGTGTTGTTCTAATGCCCATTGATATACAAACAAAACTATACATTTAAGCAGTGTATGTGTACTTCCCAAAATTATCTTGTATACCACACAGAGCTAGACTCCTACCTTTTGGGAAACATCAGGCAAGGTGATCTCTGAGGGTCCCATGGCACTGTTGGTCTGAGGGCTGTCATTATCTCAGCCACTTTAGTGCTTACTGTGGAAATTTCAGGATTGATTCACATTGCAGCAATACTTGTCAATCAGGATGAGTGAAACTAATGGATCATCTAGCCATACTGTTGTACAGATGCACTTGGCTTGAGACTTCTATTCTGAAATGTATTTGCTCCTATACCAATATAACTTGCGTGCTCCATCAAGCAGCAGAAAGATCTGATCAAAAATTTAAATGAACATATTTTGCATATAATATTTTGTCTCTTACTATTAAGCTTGGTAAATAGGTTGAAATCTGCATATAAATCACTTATATTTGCCTAGTTGTCTCTATGGGGTTGCAGTGATGGTGCTTTAAATATCATGTGAAATTTTTAAGAGATTGCTGGGCATGGGAGAGAATATGGAATTACTTTTATTAAAAAAAATTAGGACTTAGTAAGCAGGACTTTCTTTAGAGTTGATGTGGCTTAAATAATTTCAACCAGATGAACCGTTGTCAACAATTTGCATTTAAAATATAATTAATTATGTTAGTGGGCCTGCTATTATACTAGGAAATTAAGATACCATACATGTTTATAATAGGAAATTTCTCAATTGTCTTTTTTAATCCACTATAAAGCTGCATATTTATTTCCACCAGAGGAAAGAAAAACATATTATGCTGCCAAAGTAATACCAGTCTTTTCTAGGATTAGGAATCAGTGGATGGTTTGTGGGATTTGTGATTTCTATTCTCAAATAGAAACCAGATGGGCTAACCCAACAGCATAAACAGTTGAGGAAAAAAAATTGGCAGAAAAAGTCACATTGGATAATTAAATTTTTTGTTACACCTTCTCTTATTTAATGAGACAGTCAGAAACTTTGTTTGCAAGATAATGTAACTCCAAGCTCTGATGTAACCTAATAAAAGTTCAGGCTCTATTTTGTTCCGGGATAATTAGGTAACAATATGATAATCAAGTGGGTCTTTTTATTAGAAACGGAAAATTCTTCCCCATAAAAAACTTTCAGGAAGTGTTCATACTGTTGTTCATTTAAATGTAGACAAATCAGTTTAGGTATATATTTATACATAAAAAAATAAGGTAAACAAATTCAGTGTATACCCTTTATTATACATGTATTAGCAATATCTTTGTAATTACTAACTACGTTTTAGTAATATTTGGTGGTGTAGCACAAATGCAAGGAACAAATTTACATCTGCTTTATGAACTAGAGAGCAGAAATAGTTTTGTTGATCACTCAGTATTTTAGAGAACATGATACCAAAGACATAATGCACATTTTGCTATCTAATCTAGGCAATTTGTCTAGAATGCTGGATTCATTGGCTCATACATTCATCCACATTCCAGGAGAGCTGTGGCTCTGTGTTCGCACGTGAGTGGGGCTCTGTGCTCAGCTCTTTGCAAACATCATCTCATTATCATCCCCACTTTTCAGATGAGGAAACCCAGGCTCTGAGGGATTAAGGTAATTGTCCAGGTCTGTACAGCCAACAAGATGCACAGCTGGGTTTGAGTGTAGACACCCCACAGCAGGGCTGTGTTCCTGAGTTCCCGTTGCTTTCCAAACCATGGGCTGGGTGCTGGAAACACGAAGATGAACAAGATGCAGGTGCTAGGAGGTCAGGCAGCCCATCACGTAGAACCTCAGAAACTTAGAGTTCAAAGACACCGTGGAAATTGTCTGTCCAACCTCCCTTTCATTACAGATAAGAAAACAGTGGGCTAAATGCCTTATCCTGGTGTGTGTGGTAGATAAGAATATAGATAAAAATGTAAAGATAAAAATGACAAATTGGTTATTTAAAATGCTGACAATGTCATTTACTAAATACTGCCATATCTTTGTGGCTGGAATATGTGTAAGTTAGTACTTAGGCCTAGTCTTTGCTCAAGCAGGTGGTAAGAATAGGTATGGCTGTCAGTGAATATTATAACTATGACTAAAATAGAGATTAAGAAAATAAAATAACAATTCTGGTTAATTCAGTTCAACAAATATTAATCCCACGCCTGTGTGCCGGGCAAAGATAAGTGCTGGAGAAATGATGCTGCACAGGATGTGCAGGGTCGTTACCAGGTGGTGGGAGAGGAGATAACTAAGGTCATTACTCTACAGTGTGACACCGGGAGGGAGGTTCGGGGTATTGCTGGCATAGAGCAGGGACGCCTGACTCAATGCAGAGCACATCAGAGCTGGAGGGAGTGTTGGGAAATGTCAGAAAGGAGAAACGTGATCCAGACAGAAGGAAGTTCATGTGCCAAGCCCCTGAGAGATAGCTGGGCCTGTGGCAGGCACTCGTGCCAGCTCCTTGCATTTGCTCCTCCAGGTCTACTCTCTACCCTTCTCCCTCCCCCTGCTCGCTATGGATGGGGATGGAGAGAGGAGGGTGGGATAGATTCAGGAGGAGGTTTCTAATCTAGGATTAACGGAGTCTGGAATGTAGCTGGAGGGTAGCTAGGGCCCGGATCAAGGAGAGCCCTGTAGGCAGAGTAGGACTTTGGATTTTATTCCTCACGGGCTGGAAGGACATTGGAGGATCTTCAGCAGGGGAATGATAAGATCTGATTTATGTTTTCTAAAGATCACTCTGGCTGGGTGGAGAATGGACTGCAGGGACCAGGATAGAGCCCATGAGACCACATGGGAGGTTATAGTCATGGCCTTGATGCCATATTGGGACATAACTGCTAAGGTCACAAGAAAAGGTTAGATCCTGGGTCTGTGCCGAAGGTCCAGCTGGCAGGGCATCCTTTTAGATCAGATGTGATGTTGGGTGCTAGGGATGTGGCAACCTAAAATAGACATGATTGTTGCCTTAATGGAGCTTTTATTATAGTCGTGTGTCAGACGTTAGTCAAATAATCACTCACATAACTATAAAGTTCTGTTTAAGTGCTCTGAAGAAAAACACACCCAGGACTAATTGAGTGTCTGAAGGGATCCGATGTGGACAGGGGATGAATGTTGTCCAGAAAAAGTTCCCTGTGGGCGCAAAGGAGGCACGTGCCTGACAGGGTGGGTGCGAGGTGGGAGGAGAGCAAACAGGATGTCCTAGGGTTGGTGGAGGATGACATGGGGCACCTAACAGAAGGCCGGGGAGGACAGTCAGAGGGAACCTGGTGGAGCTAAGCCTGTGACAAAGAGCAGTTAAACTCCCGGGCAGTGCGCCCGAGAAATGGAAGTCACGTGGAGACTGAGATAACAGACTATGGAAATAATTCACAGCTCGCCTGATGCAGGAACTAGCAGTGGGTCGTGGGCAGGAGGGGTGAGACTCAGTTTTCACTATTGATAAACCATTGATACCATTGCATCGACTCTGTATTGATGACATTTTCTTCAATGAGCATGCTTTACTTGTTAGGAAAAGAAAACATTTAAAGAAAGACAGATGCGTAGATGAAGTTCTGAGAAGGAGCCTTGTTTGCCTGTGAGTTGCAGAGTCACCTCAGGAAGACGCCAGTGGGATGGTGGATGGGGTTGACTCCGAGGCCCTGTTTCCTCCCCTGGGTTGGTCGTGTCGTTGCACTCCCTCCCCGTGAAGAGGTCACTCGGTGCAGTTGGTGCTGCTGATGTCCACCACATCCTTATGGCCTCTTCGCACTTCCAGGCTCTGTACCCCCTTGCTGAGGACTCTCTCTGGCCACTAAAGCCCACTCTTCCTCAGGAGGCTGGAAATGCCCTCCCTGCCCCCAGAGCCCTGCTCCGCAATGACTGGAGTCTCTCTGGGGATGAGGGTTCTCCGCTGGCCCCCTAAGTTCCCAGCCGTCCACAGGGGTAACCTGCTTGGCAAGACTCCCTTCACTGGCTTCCTTCCCTTCCCTGCACCGCCCGCCCACAGCTGGGCCTCCTGCACGTCTGTACAAACCACTTGCCCTGAATCCGAATCCTTGTCTCATCTTCTGCTTTTGGGGTCCCAAACTAAGACAGTGTGGTAGATAATTTCTTTTTCCTTTCTTTCTTTCTTTTTAAAAAATCCATGTAGCTAAAGGAGAAGCGATGGTTAATTTCATGTGTCAACTTGTCTGGGCCACAGTGCCCAGATATTTGGTCAAACATTATTTTGGGTTTTTCTGTAAACGTGTTTGGGTTTTTTTTTTTTTATATGAGATTAACATTTAAATCAGTGGATTTTGAGTAAAACAGATTACTCTCCGTAACCTGGATGGGCCTCATTCAATTCACTGAAGGCCTTAATAGAACAAAGACTGACCTCTGCCTCAGCAGATGGCCTTTGGACTTGAACTGTAACTCTTCCCTGGGTCTCCAGCCTGCCAACCTACCCTGTAGATTTGGGACTTAACAAACCTTCACAATCACATCAGCCAATTCCTTAAGAGAAATCTCTTTGTGTCTGTGTATATGTCTGTGTGTGTGTGCGCGCGTGTGTGTATGGTGTGTGTGTTTGGCGAAGTGGGATGAATCAGGTTTAAAATTGAGCCTATTGAATTTGCAGTATTTAATGGGAAACCTAAATAATACTATACAAGGTAACTCCAAATTGAGATATAGTCTGGAAATGGAGATGCTAAGAAAAGCAGCTAACATTTCAATGTGTTGCACCATGTGGCAGACTCTGTACTAAGCATGTTACATGCATGATTCCATCCAATCATTAAATAGTCCTATGAGATCTGTCCTTTTATTAAACCCTTTCCTAAGATTCTACAGCTAGAATGTGGTTCATTTGGGGTTTCGACCCAAACAGTCTGGCTGAAAGTTTTCAGTTTATAAGCAACAAATAAAAGGACAGGGCTAAGTAAGCTTGCTTACGTAGAGTGTGTAGTTTACGCAGACGGTGGACAGTGGAGCTCTAGGGAACAAGAACGTTTACCTGTAAATCACGAGCAAAGATTTCCGTGGAAAAGATGGAAAGGGAGAGTTCAGAGAGCGCAGGAAAGCTGCGTAGAAGTTGGGTTGGTG
The DNA here is from genome assembly GCF_000956105.1 of Propithecus coquereli. Lineage (NCBI taxonomy): Eukaryota > Metazoa > Chordata > Mammalia > Primates > Indriidae > Propithecus > Propithecus coquereli. Next base: position 700,935 of record NW_012139636.1, read on the forward strand.
ATTCCAAGGGAGAAGCACGCTGCCAGAGGAGGAGCGGTCAGAAGCCCAGTGCAAGAGGGTGATGAATGTATTAATATATTGGAGTTAGCATTAGAGCTGGGGGTGGGGCACCGACGGCTGCAAGAAGAGCTTCAGCAGGTGAGTAGCTGTGTAAGGCATTCAGGCTCAGGAGGAGTGATGGGCTTTAACCTGGCCAGGGTCACGTGAACTCTCCCAGGCTGAGGGCCACTTGTGTCACCCCCCCGTCCACTGATTTCCCTGATAAAGGAATTTTGCCACTAGTTCATTTTTTATCTGAGAAATTTGTCATTTGCTTTATTTGGTTTTACCTGCTTCCCATTTCCTCTGCAATAATGTGATGTGGATCTGTCTTTGCTACACATGTGCAACTCTGAATGATGTTTCTGTATTTCTTCCTACCTTCAGTAACCTTCATTTGATGCTAGACAGAAAAGGTAATGCAGATAAATCTAAGAGTGGAGATGAGGAAATTGAGGCAGTTCTCGATCTGTTTATCTTTGGAAATTATTATATAGCGGAAAAGTTTTTCGTTGTTTGTGGTTGCTGCATATATCCGAATATAATTCCAAGTCCTCCTCCGTCCCTCTCCCACTCTAACATAGTCTCTCAGAAAAGTTGTCGGCTTAAGTTAGAATCTTTACAAAGTCATTCATATTACAGGGTG
>NW_012139636.1:702699-710642 GCF_000956105.1 Propithecus coquereli
AAGCCATGATGTGGATGGACTGGGAAAGGTACTCTAGGCTCAGTAGTTGTAGATCACCACCTATAATTATGCTAAGGAAAGAGTTGGGCCACTCGGATAAAAGAAGTTCCTAAAGGCCAATCCAAGTGCTGCTGTATCCAGAGAGCACAGCGCATGTTGAGTGACCAGAATCAAACCTCTGGAACTTGATTCATTTGCTGGAGCCGTTGTGCTGCATTGCCCAGATACTCCACTTTAAGACCGAAGGATCTTTCTCCCAGCTGCTGGGAAGGTTGTTGGCTGACAGCTCTCAGCTATCAGTCCTCTTTGGGAATAGCCTAGCCCAAGGCTGAAGAAAGGTACCTTGTCCAAGGTTATACCCCTTTTCCAGGACAGTTCACAACCAATGACTGGTCACCATTGTATAGAGGCCCAACCCAATGCCCCAGTTCAGAACAATCCCGAATGAACTCCCTGCTGGGTAGACCGAGATCTTGTAGGGATACACTGCAGCTCAGTTTTCCATCTTCCCATTTTTCCATCCTTCTCTTCCCTCTGCCTGTGTTAATCTCAAGAGCACTCCCCAGATAAATCCCACACATGTCAATTTCTGCCTCAAAGGAACAAGAGAACTCAATTGCAGTTTTGATTAATCTTTCAAAAACCAATTCACCTATAATTGAAATCCACATGAACAAAACAGCCATAAAGTTGTTTGTAGATATCAAAATTCAGAGAAACACTGAGGAAGATGGTTTAACAGGGAGAAAAGTAGAGACATTCAAGGATTGATTGGGAATGAACTTTAAGAACTCTTAAATTTTTAGTAAGTATAGTGCTGTAGATGATGTGCAACTTAGTACACTCAGGAGTGTGGGCCTAACAGCCGCTGGAATAGAGGTGTGAGAAAAAGAGTGAGGCAAGGATTTTAGACAGGTTACCCACTTGGGAACTGAAGACCCTTGAAACGACTCTGGAACCACTGATGGAGGCAAAGGCTGAGCCATCTCTGATGAATACAGGAAATGAGGAGGGATCATATTGGTTATTTTATGAATTGTTTCACTATTTATGAACTGCTTCTACCATGCTAGCCTCTGTAGATGACAGCCACGAGGAGCAGTAAGATGGTATGCTGAATGGTACATGGCTCCAAGAGGAAGGGAAGCCCACACAAAGGTACAGAAGTGATGGTTTGGAGCCCTCACTCCAACTCCAGCTCCTTTGAGGGTCCCCAAAAGAGCATCCGTGTCCTCAAGGGAGAGCAGTTTTCAGCTATAACTAGGAGGCAGGAGGAACATTTTGTAAAGCTACAGAATATGTCAGGAAATTTGCTTAACGTAGGACAGGGATTCCGAAGGATGAAATGGAGGGTTTGGGAGAGAAAAGAGTACCCGTAAGAATGCTTCCAGGCCATGTGAAGAGTGTGCTGATGAAGTTGGGGCTGACATATTCTGGCAATCAATATTGAGACCAGTGATATTTATTCATGTTAGTGTGAGAGTAACCTGAAAAATGCTGACAACACAGCATCCTTTAGATGACTCAAAGCCAAAGAGATCTACAGATGGACCTAACCCAGTTAGGAAAATGAGTGACACAAGAGCAGGTAAAATTTTTTATAAAGTAAGCACACTGATAGGAATGACTGAGAGTATAATGATTTACTTATTCAACTTGAATTGCTGCAAGAATAACCCTTTAAAGAAAAGGATACCATTATAACATTTGGCATGATGCAACACGATGGTGTTATGAGACTCAAGTATTGAAGACAAGTGGCAGACCAAGGTAAAAAGAAAAACTACAGTATTACAATCATTCTGAACTCCATTAGACAAACGGATGACATTTCCATCTCTAGTAAGTAACAAATAGGAAAACAAGAAAGGACAAGACAATGAAGAGACTAAGGTAACATTAAGAGAGAGAAAGTTTTCAAAAAAACTATTGTGAAATGAAAATGTAGCATTGAGCAAGAAGCATATTTGGAAAAAGTGATCACCTTTTCAGAAGTTTCTAATGGATTGGATCCTATTTACGTAGACATTCTCAGGCTTAAGAAGTCCATCACTTCACCTTTGAGATGCCAATGGCTAAAATGGTGTCTCTAGAGCAAATGTGACACATGAATACAAAAATATAGAAAGTGTAAAGCATTGGTACATTTTCCCCCTATCTTTGTATACCATCAAATTGGTAATTTTCATGGTAATAAGTCATGGTCGAGAGTGGACACAGAGTGGACATATAAAAGCTGTCTCAATAACATTTTACAATCAGCATATTCTGTGATTTTTTTCTTTGTTTACTTTTTAGACTGTGCTTCAACTTTTCTTCCTAGAATTGTTTTTTGCCCGTGTGCAAATTATCTTTAAATAATAAAATTCCTTTTCTTCCTGGTACGCGATGCTTGTAATGACTTCAGTGAAACATTTAGGTCATTTGGAGCACAGGACTGTTTTGTGATTCACATCATTACAAAATATGTTCCATTAAGATGATGCACAAGCTGAACCGGAGTTAATGAACCTACATTCTTGCAGGATAATTCAAACTTTAAGGGTGATATTAACTTAAATAAAATAAGAAAGGAAAGAAAATCAGGTTCATTGTACACTAGAGATCATGATCTTTATCCTCTCAGTTCATAAAAGTATTGCTCAGTTACTCTCATACCATTATTAGAGGGATTATAGAGCACATATATATGTATAATTAAGTACCCCTCTGTGGCCATTAAAGGACTACATGTGTTTCCACAGGAAGGCACGTGGAACTTGATTCCCAAGCCTAAAGAGAGCGTCAGTGCCTTTAACCTTTATGGTTTGCTGCACGGAAATGTGTGGCATCTTCCACTTACGATCCAAAGCAAGGGTGGGGGAACTATGACCCACAGCCAAATCCAGCCCATCACCTGTTTTGTAAATAAAGTTTTATTGGAACAGAGCCACATCCATTTATTATTTACGTATTGTCTATGGCTGTTTTAGCCCTGCAACGGTAGAACTGAGTAATTGCAATGGAGATTGCAAATGGTCCACAAAGCCAACAGTATTTACTATCTTGCTTTTTAAAGAAAAGTTTTCACCCCCTTTTGAGCTAAAGGAAAACTTTTGTTCCATACCTGTTGACATGACTGATTGTAAAATGAGTAAAAAGGATATTAAATTAGTCAAATATTATTTCAGAGCACGATATTTATATTACTTACAATATCAAGGTTCTAGGAGTCACTTGACCTACTTAGGAATATAAGTCTTTTTTGAAAAGCTTGCATTTGGTATTTTAAGCTCTTCTTCCGTTGTTGAGAAATTAAATAAATAAATAAAAACAATAGCCTTGGGTTTAGTAAACCCTCCTGAAACACAATGTCTCGTGTTCCCCTTCTGGCTCTGTGGCAGCTGTTAACTATCAAATACTATTTCTAGAACTGTGCTGACATCAGTCGATGATCATACACAAAGCTGTCTGGCATGACACACACTGAGCAAGTCGAGGCTGTTAAAATGAAACAGCTCTGTTAAAATTAACTCTATTCACATCACAGGGAAAATATCTAAGTTTGCCAAATCAATTCCTTCCTATACCAGTGGGGAAGAACCGTTATCCAACCTCTAAAAAGGTGATTCAGACACAGGAGAGAAAAAAAAAACCCTCCGAAATTAAAATGATAAAACAAAAATTTGCTTGACAGCAAAAGTACTTCCAAATGGATGAAATTGAATCCAAAACTGAGCCTGCAACAAATTTAACTGACAAGAAAGTCTGCATAATGGACTTGGTTTTATTATTAATGCTAATATGGGTACATTTTCATTCTATTGTGCTGATGGCAAGAAGATAAATGCCCACCGAAGGCACTAAAATATCTCCACTCCGTGGAAACACTGATTATAGTTAGAATGCAAACACTTATTCTTCACTGGTAAGAAGAAAAAAACTATTTTTTAAAGGAAGTACTACTATGGAGGCCATTTCAGAATCAAGTATAGCTCTGAAATAGAATTTCTTAAAATAATTAAATGTAACACTTAAAAAACAGTCTCTTTGTGGAACTTAAAATTATGTAGATAGAAATTTATCACAATGATAAAAATATTCCTTACATGATTTTAAATTAGCACTTCTTTAAAATTAATTATTAGCCTCACAGAGTCCTCCTAATCAGTGGTTGAAGTTTACACTGAGGGCAACCAAGTCAAATGGTGTAAATGATTTTTTTTTCTGCCAGCTCACCTCCCCCTGAAAATTAGTACTTGAGGTCCTCTCCTTCCCTGAACCCAAGTCACGGGCAGCAGCCAAACAGGGATTGTGAGAGACGGGGACAGTGCCCAAGAGTATCTGGCCCTTTTCAGGTTCGAGTGCCAAGAGCTGAAGCTCCACAGTTGTTTGTAATCGTGAGGGCCAAGGGTCTGGAAGCCAGCGAGTTCGGACCAAAGCCAGGGTGTGTCAAGCCAGTAAATCAGTTAATCTGAGAAGCAGCAATTGGGTTTTGGAGATCAAGACTAGCATAAGGTCAGAAACTCCAGGAGGTTAGTAACAGCAAGGAAATAGAACAGAGGAATGTCAGCCCTTAAGGTAATGTCTATTTGTGTTTGCTTTTAAGGGTTTTGTTTATCCTCTTGTGCGGTGGCATGCAGAGGAGTGGTTGCAGCTACTTTGGAGTGAAACTACTGTATTATAGATAAACTTTGATCCTAGCTAAAGCCAGCCGTTGATGACAAGAAGGCTGTTACAGACCTCGGTAATATAGAGATTATTTCAATAGCAATTACCCTGTGATCTAAGACCATACTAATCACTCTAAATTCTCCCATCACTTTTTCTACTTTCTAGATCCGTGCTGTCTATGGTAGACAGAATTTTAAGATGAGCTGCAAGACCCCCTGGTGTGTGTCTTCAATAATCCCTTACCCTTGAGGGTGGGTGGGACCAATCAATGTGATGGGATGCCACTCCCTTGATTAGGTCACCCATCAGTTGACTTTGAGTTAATCAAAAGGGAATTTATCCCGGCTGGACCTGATCTTATCAGGCAAGCCCTTTAAAGGAAGGGGAAGGTCAGAATCTATCCTGCTGGCTTCAAGTGAAATGAAGCAAACTATCATGGTTGTAAGAAGGGGCCACATGGTAAGGACAGGAAGGCAGCCTGTAGGAGTTGCAAGCCGTCCCTTGGTCATACACATGCAAGAAAATGAATTCTGCCAACAGCTAGTGAGCTTGGAAAAGGACCCCAAGCCTCAGAGGAGACCCCCCAGTCTATCCCTTGATTTCAGCGTGGTGAGATACTGAGCAGAGAACCTAGCTAACCTGTACCCAGAAGCCTGGCCTATGGACACTGAGATAATACATTTATGTTATTTTAAGCCACTAAGTTTGTGGTAATTCACTGTTCAGTAATAAGAAATGAATGCACTGTCCAATAGAACTTTCTGTGATAATGGGAAAGTTCTATATTTGCTTTGCTAATATGGTAGCCACTAGCCACATGGGGCTACTGAGCATTTAAAATGAGGCCAGTGCAACTGAGGAAGTGAATTTTTAATTTAGTTTTAATTAATGTAAACTTAGGTAGCCATATATGGCTAGTGGCTATCCTATAGGACAGCACAATTCTAGATTAATATTAATAATAATGAAGATGACAGTCCTTTGATTTTAATGTTCCTGATCACACATAGCTGTCCTCTGAGTTCAATTTTTGAAGTTTAACCTTAAACCAAATCTGTAAGAAGACTGTATGAGAAGCCACGCATGATCTAGCCCTGCTTTCATTCCAGCTTCAGCTCGTTCCCGTCTCCAAACCACAGAGCTTCTTCCAGTCACCTGAATGTATTGAGTTCTTTCTCACCTGAAGTCTTTCAACAGGCCTTTCCCTCCACCAGGACACTCTTCCCTTCCTTCTTCAGCTGTCTCATACCTGCTTGATATTTTAGTCTCAGCCCAAATGTTACTTTCTTGGCAAGGAATTTCCTGATACCCTGTATCAGTTAGCTATTGCTGTGTAACAAACTATGCCAAAACTCTGTGGCTCAGAACAATAATTCTGTATTATTGGAGTTCATACATCTGTTGGTCAGCTGGGTTGTCTGATAAAAGCCTGGCTCATACCTGGGCCTGTAGGATGTATGGGATGGCTGTAGGCTCTGCTTTATTTTTTTTTTTTTAAGAGAAGGGTCTTGCTATGTTGCCCAGGCTGTATTTGAACACCTGGGCTCAAGATAGCCTTCTGCCTCAACCTCCCAAATAGCTGGGACTACGAGGCATGCACCACCATCCTTTAACCCAGGATTGGCTGGAGCATATTAGCAGGGACAGGTCAGTTCTGCATGTCTCTCATCCCCCCCCACCCCCGAGACCAGCAGGCTGGCCTAGACATATTCTTCTAAGGGCAATAGCAAAAGTGCAATAGGCGGGTATAAACACACATGCACTCTTGAGGCCTAGGCTCAAGACTGGCCCAACATCATTTTTGCCTTTTTCTATTGGTCAGATCAAGCCACAAGGCCAAAGCCAGAGTTAAAGGGCAGGGACACATACTCCACCCCTTTTGTGGGAGGGACTGTGGCACTCATATGGCAAAGGCTTGGACACAGGGGAGGGTGAAGAATTGGGGTGAGTGGTAGAATCTTTTGTGTTTCCTTCATTCAAATGAGATCCCTCATTCCTAATGTCTCACAGGAAAGACTTTTCTTTCAAGGCACTTGTACGTGGTAATTATGTATTTACTGGGGAGATTACTTGTTTGCTGACTGTTTCTTCCACGAGGCAGTGAGTTCAGTGAGGTCAGGAATCATATTTATTTTGTTCACTGCTGAGTCAACAGTACCTATGACACTCAATTATTAAATAAATGAGTGAATACGATGTCTGAAGAACATTTTTTAAAGCTGAATGTGTTCTGATGAACAGGATCTGATGACGGATTGTTAAAGGTTGAGCAAAATTTGGTAGCTATTATCAGAGCATGAGGAGGTATCATTTAACAAATTAATTTATGAAAGTCAAGAGAAGTAGTTGAAGAATTGGGAGGATGTGTATGTGTACACACACGAAAAAATTTGTATTAATATGTGAAGGCAGGGGAGTTGGAAGAAAGGAAGGAAGAGAGAGAGAGAGTGAAGGGGAGAAGGGAGAGGAGGAGGAGGGAGGGAAGGAGGGAGCAGGAATTGACAGGTTATAGCAATTGTAGATCAGGTATCTTAAGACCTGTCCTTGGAATTATAATACAAAAATCTTTCAATAGTCAGTGAGTATCAACCAGAATATACTTCATGTGGGAGCCGATAATAGATTGATAGACTCTGTGTATATAATTCGGTATTGTTTACATTTGAAGATGCTGCTTTTCGACTTTGCAGGTATCTCTCCGGAGGCGACTGTATGACAAATAGTCTGGTACACATAAAGTCCACTTTTTTACTTGCAATCACATCAGATGCTCTTAAAGACTCTCTTTTTTCTCTTTGCCTCATGGGCTATGCAAAATCTCCAAAATTTAAAAAGTCCATCTCTTGTTGCCAACTCCAATTATCCTCTTATTTGGGAATTCTCAGCTGTGTTTGTAAAACACGTATGGAAAGCATAACTGAAATCTTGTTGCCCTTGCTTTAATGCTGTGTTGATGGGATAAATGTGGAACCGTCTTTGATTGTCACTGAACCATATGGGATTTCAGAGACAAACAAAAGTTTTTGGTTTGTTGTCAGTCTAGTTAGCACTGGATTCCAATTAAGATTTCCTATGTTTCTTAATTTTATTTGCATGTTTGACATATGTAGACATACGTCCTTTAAATCAGGATCACAAAGAGCGGCAGGGTGTTAACAACATATTACTTTCTTTGCTACAAGCAGCATCTTGAACTGACAGCACTCTAATCCTAGGCATGGGAGCCAGCAGGGCGCACGGTTTCTAACTGCCTTAGAGACATTGTCTTTAAAAGTTGTACACTTGTGGCC
>NW_012139636.1:711327-719623 GCF_000956105.1 Propithecus coquereli
AAAAAAAAAAAAAATGCATGCAGAAATGGGTACTGAAAGCCTGGAATATTCTGGTAGTGGGAACACTGAGAGTGATGACTAGATCTTTGTCTTCATGGAGCACACATCTAGTGGGCAAGGCAGATGTGTGTGAGCGAATGATTACAAACAGAAGGGACGCATGCTGTGAGAGAAAGACGGGTCCTAAGTCAACGGGAACGTGAAAGATGGCTTGATTAATTTTCCTGGAGGGTGCTCTGAGAGAAGGGTGATGCTTAAGCTTAGGATGAGTAGAAATTAGACAAGTGATTAAGGGGCAAAGGGCAAATCAGGCAGGAGACAAGATCTGAGAGATGTCAGTGTCCCAACCACAAAGCACCTACTTTGTTAGACTAAGAAGTCTGAGTTTTATACTCTAGGACAGTGGTTCTCCAAGTGGGGTCCCTAGACCAGCACCATCACCTTCACCCACAAACTTGTTAGAAAGGCAAATCTTTAGTCCCTACCCCTGACTTACTGAGTCAGAAATACTGGGAATGGAGCCCCATAATCTGCATTTTAACAAGTCTTCCAAAGCAGTCTGATGCAGGCTCAATTTGAGAAGGCTGCCCTCGGTGATGAGAAACCATGGACGGGTTTGAGTGGGGAAGTGGCTTGGGCAGATCTAGATCTAGAAAGGAGACTCTGCCCTGATGTGGAGGATGAATTAGAATTCGGAGAGGGAGTGGACGTGAGTGGAGATAGGAGGCCAATTGGGAAGCCATGATAAGTGATGGAGGTGTGCAGCACTGCCTAGCCGTGGGATCCAGAGGGAGGATCTTGCATTTGCTCTAAGATGCAGAGTCCTTAAGAGTATAGGGGCCAGACACAGTGGCTCGTGCCTGTAATCCCAGAACTTTGGGAGGCCAAGGAAGGAGGATCACTTGAGGCCAGGAGTTCAAGACTAGCCTGGACAACATAATGAGACCCTATTTCTACAAAAAATAGTGGAATAGTAGAATATAAAATAAATTAGCCAGACATGGTGGCATGTACCTGTAGTCCCAGCTACTCAAGAGGCTGAGGCAAGAGGATCACTTGAGCCCAGGATTTCGAGTCTGCAGTGAGCTATGATCACACTACTGTACTCCATCCTGGGCAGCAGAGTGAGACCCTGTCTCTAAACAACAACAACAAGAAAAAAGAGTATAGGTTGTTGAGAGTCTTCACATCCCATTATCTAAATCAGTGCTAAAAAGCCTGATGCTATCCAGAAATTACTACAAGGGGCTTATGAATCCATGTATACACCTAGACTAAATTTATCATAGAGCTCACACATATATGAACTACTGTTCTCAACATACACAGTTTTTTTAATGAGTAATAGTTTGTGCATTCATTTAAAATAACTTCTAAATTCTTAGTTACTTATTCTATTAAGTATTTTTGCATCAGATACTAAAGTATGGCTACCACTCTATAGGGGATCCTGGAAACTTTGAAAATGTTATAAGGGAGTCCTCATGAAAAAGTTCAAAACTATTGATCTGGTGCCTTGAATGCCACTTTGTTAATGTTTGACAGTGTCGGGAGACTCAGTACTGCATTTGAAGTTCATACACATATGAAAATTTTCATACTGTTATTTCTTTCTCTTTACTGGGGTTGAGTTTGTAAGCTCAGCACTCAGGAGATTGTCTGTTTCCTCTGCATAGAATTAGGGTAGTGGCCACCAAGTAAGTGACAATTCTCACATTAGAGCTTTTCCGTCTAAAAAGCCTGGCTCTCCCAAAGGTATGATTAGTTGAAAGATTAATTTATTTTACAATCTAATTATAATTTCTGTTACAAAGGCAAGATCTCTTTATTAAAACAGATAACAAACATTAAAAGCAAAGCAGATAGCCCCACAGAGCCAATTACTAAAGAAAATACACACCTAAGCGCATTTGCTACGTTTCTCACCCATCCTTAAATCTTATCAATCATTGTTTAAGCTTTGTTTTTCCTTAAAGCTGTGTAGAAAATTTCTTTTTCATCACTGGAATCGTGATACTCCAATCACACCCCCTGGCTGCTCCGTCTGGCTAGCGCTGTGACTTTCCCACAATCTCCTGGCTCCGGCGTTGCTAGGATTGGACCTGCTTGTGCGGCTGGTGGGATTAACTGCAGAAACGGACTTTCCAGTTCAGAGGGCTCCTCCGCTCTCACTTACCTCTGCAAGGTTGAGACTATCAGGTTCATCTCTCTTTTTACTAAAACTCTAAGACCCACCCTGAATTTTCTTCTGTGGGGGTTGGGATGCCACTTACCAGGAGGCCCTTTCCTCTGACTGCTACGTCCACCAGACGCCTGGCTGGTCCTCGAGCTTTCAGCTGCACCATCTTTCTTTCCCTGTAACAATAGCCCTTTATAAAAAGCACTTACAGACTTGTAGGTTGTGTTTGTGTCAGCACCACGATGTGGCTTTATTTTGTGTTTGTATTAGTCAGGGGTCTGCAGAGAAACAGAACTGATAGCCTGTGTGTGTGTACATATATATATATACATATATATATACACACACACATACACACATACATAGATGAGATTGTGTGTGCGTGTGTGTGTGTGTGTGCGTGTGTGTGCGTGTGTATGGAAGAAGAGAGGGATTTTAAAGAATCCACTTAAGTGATTGTGGAGACTGGCAAGTCCAGAATCAAATCCGCAGGGTGAGCCTGCAGGCTGGAGACCCAGGGAAGAGTGGACATTGCGGCTTGAGTCTAAAACAGTTTAGAGGCAAATTTCCTCTTCCTTGGAGGACCTCTATCATTTTTTTTTTAAAAAATGACTTTATGTTTTAGAGCAGTTTTGAGTTCCCAGCAAAACTGAGTGGAAAGTACAGAGAGTCCCTGCCCCCACACAAACGGCTTCCGCAGTACCCACATCCTGCGCCAGAGTGTACACTTGTTACAATCAATGAACTACACTGACACGTCATCATCACCCACAGTCCCTAGTTTACATTAGTGTTCACTCCTGGTGCTGTACATCCTCTGGGTTTGGACGAATGTCCAATGACATGCGCCGCCATTACAGTATCACACAGAAGAGTTTCACTGCCCTGAAAACCCTCTGCGCTCCACCTACTCATCCCTCCCTTCCCCCCAAGCCCTGGCAACAACTGATCTTTTTACTGTCTCCATACTTCTGCCTTTTCCAGAATGTCATGTAGTTGGAATCACACAGTGTGTAGCTTTTTCAGATTGGCTTCTTTCACTTAGTGGCATGCATTTAAGATTCCTCTGTGTCTTTTCCTGGCTTGATAACTCATTTCTTTTTAGTACTGAATAATATCCCATTGTCTGGATGTACCACGACCTCAGTCTTTTTTCTCTTAAGGCCTTCCACTGATTGCATGGGGCCCACCCACATCTGCTTCATTCAGTCTATTGATTTAAATGTTAGTCTTAATCTGAAAAGTATTTTTACAGCAACATCTAGGCTGGTGTTTGACCAAATATCCAGGCACTGTGGCCTAGCCAAGTTGACACATAAAATTAACCATCACAAGCCCACCCCTTGTCAACTTGGCACCCATGCACATCTCCTTACAGTATACTTAATCTGTGAATAAAGGTGATAACAGGTTATGCTTCATCTACCTTAATGATGCAATTATCCTGCATACAATGGAAAACATACTAACCCTTCCCCCAGAAGAGGATGCAAAGTCCTTGGGTGATGTTTACTTTTCTCTTTGATATCCTGTAACTTAAAATACTGTAATATAAAGTTAACAATACTGAGATACTATGATATAAGTCAATACATCTTATGTTATATGATAAAGGGATAAGAGAGGGAAGAAAACAAATATATTTGGTATCTATATATATGCATACATACACATACACAAACATATTCATAACAAAACAAGGAAGAAATACTCATGACAACTATCGCCCTTGTTTGTGGCACTGGTCACACGGTTGCAGCTGGTATTTATGACAACCCTCTCCCACTACCCAGTCCATATTCCCTTTCCTCTCAGCAAGCAGCTTGGCTCGTCATGGCTTTTTACCCGAACTTTCATTCCTGATGGACCATGAGTAGCCTGTCTGAATTGGGTTGTTGTAGTTTCTCTTTGACTTTAGTCATGGCACATGGTAATATTTAGAGATACCCAAAGGGATCTCCTGTGTTTCAAACATGTTCTTCCTCACCTCCATTGTGGAATAGCAATTCCATATCCCCTTGATGGCCAGGTTCAGTCACCCTAGACAGCACACTCCCTCTGCCTGTTGCGTCTGAGGAGTCCAGAGTGGCCAGGCGGCAGTCTTAACTTACACCTCAGTGGATTCATAGTTGTGTCTCCTGGTGGAAGCATTTCTCTCTTTGGAACTAAGATCTCTAGGCCCGTAGAACACAAGGATGTTGGTGGAGGAAGCAAAAATTTTGCTAGTGGGTTACTAGGGGTCATAGTGAGTGGTGACACTCACATTTCCACCTCTTGATTCCTGGACTCTTGAATTCTGGCTATGAGAAAAAAAAAAGCATCATATATTGGACACTCATTCAGTGCATATAAAACCTTCTGGCAAGCCTTACCCCAGCCCTGCAAGGTATTGCCACCTAGCTGGGGCTGTAACTGAGTTTTCCAAAGGCCATTCCACCGTTCTATTAAGCCAGCTACTTCAAGGTGGTGGGGAGCATGGGAAGATCAGTGAATTCCATGAACATGGGCCCTTGCTGCACTTCCTTTGCTGTGAAGTGAGTTCCTTGGTCAGAAGCAATGCTACGTGGAGTGCCATGATGGTGGATGAGGCATTCTGTAAGTCTGTAGATGGTAGTTTTGGCAGAAGCATTGCATATAGGGAAGGCAAATCTGTATTCAGATTCTTACTCCAGTAAGAACACAATACACTACCCTCCCATGATGGAAGTGGTTCAACCTACCACAGGTAGCTGGCTGATCACCTGGAGCATTGGTGCCATATTGGGGGCTCAGTGTGGGTCTCTGCTGCTGGCAGAATAGGCATGTAGTAGTGGCTGTAGCCAGATCAATCTCGGTGAGTAGAAGTCCATGTTGCTGAGCCCATGCATAACCTCCATCCCTGCCACCATGGCCACTTTGTGCTGCAGGTGTCTACTTCTGGGTGGTGCCTGCATATCCCACAAAACCACTACAATCCAGGTTTGAGTTTTCTCTTCCTCCAACTGATCATAAGGAATGCCCCATGAGGTCAGAAGTGCCAGCTGGAGAGAGATGATATTAATAGTATAGCAGGAGTGGAGACCCAGGGAAGAGCTGATGCTGCAATTTAACTCCAAAGCCAGTCTGCTGGCAGAATTCCCTCTTCCTAAGGGGAGGTCAGTCTTTTTCTATTGGGCCTTCAACCAATTGGATAAAGCCCACCTACACTATGGAGAGCAATCTGTTGTACTCACAGTCTACTAATTTAAATGTTAATTTCATCTGAAAAATACCTTCACAGAAACACCTAGAACAATGTCTGAGCAAATATCTGGGTACAGTGGTCTAGCCAAGTTAACCCATAAAATTAACCATTACAATATTCTTTCCTAAGAAGAGAAAGTCTGTCTTCCCTCCCCTCCTTCCTTTCATCGTTTCTTTTTTCTTTCTCTCCTTCTTTTTCCTTCTACAAATATTTCCTGAGAGGCCACTAGATTCCCGATCCTAGAAGCCTACCGATGAAGTTGAGTGGTCTCCTTGGTAACCATCTCTAACCCAGAATGGAATACAAACTGCTTTCTGAAGCAGACCATCTTCTCTAAAGGGATCATATATCCCTTTCCAATTTTAAACCCTAACTTACAAGAACATAATTTTTACTATCTCTTTTAAACAGAAAAATAAGTTTTACAAAGAGATTAATGACAGATGCTGCTGTTTAGCTGGTGGGTGCTCTAATTTAGATGGTGCTGATTTAGAATTTGTCATGATTTGGTCAGAAATTGGCTCAGAGATTACTTTTGTATTACAGGGTTTGTCATGGAAATGAATGGTTTAAACATATTTCAGAGGAAAAGATTAAACCCACTTTATAAAATAGCCTGTTTTCAAGATATTTAGATGGTTGAATATATAATGCATGAGACTGGTAAGTTATACCACATGTAAAAATAGATTTATTAAAACAGGGCCAACGATTTCCTATTTGTCAAAACAAACTGGGAGAAAAGTCTCATTCGAATTACTGTATCGCACATAAACTTATTTATCAGGGGAAATACATTTCTAGAAATGGAGCCACTACCCAAGCCATTACTGTAGCGGCCTGCTAAAGCCCAGTCCTTGTGGAGTGGTGTGCCTGGCATCCCACAGTGACATGTTGCCAATGTCGTGTCTATTTCCAATTCCCCAGAAAGGGCACGAGCCTCCCACTACAGTCGCCCCCCAAGCCCGGGCTGCAGAGGTGTTCATTTCGCCCTTCCCAGCATCCAAGGATTCCTGTGAGTCCCAATCATCTGCTGATTTTCACTCTTGCTTCTCAACTATGTCCATGCCGGTGACAGCGATCCTAACACTCATAAAACCTCCCATGATACTCTTCCCTCGAAGTCAAGTCCACTCTTATCACATGTACACTTTTGTTAGTCATTTATGGATCAAAACTGTTAACCAGAACACAAAATATGTATGGAAAAGAGAGATCATCACAAACTAAACAATACATTACAAAACCCACTTAAATAACACAGCAGAGAGCTGATTGGTTGAGAATGTATGCTTTATAGCACGGTAGTGCTCATTGGACAGCAGCATACAGCACAGTTTGTCACATTCTCTCTCATTGGCTGAGAGCACCTGATCTCAAAGTTTGGGGAAAACAGACATTTTGGTAGATGCAATGGATTGTGCATGGAGATAGTTATTTTTCTTTAAAAATTATACATAGTAAATGACTTTAGAGACAAGTGGCTTTATATAACAAATTAATGCTACATGGGGCGGTACTAAATGTAGTGTGCATAAACTTGAAAAATTATTTTGTATTAAAATCTTAACCTTTTTAAATACAGACTTTTCACGGTTTTTGGCTTAGTGTGTCTCCTATGGCAAATTAGTTCTATAATTGCTAAATATGACAATGCATGTTTTTGAACAGGATTTGACCAGTTGTGTCAAATTTACCATGTGTCAAATTTTCTTATCTTCTGGGGTATTTTTGTCATGTCTGTATAACTGTATACTGAGAAATTCCTAGTGACTGATTGCATGGCCACCTGCTTTTGTAAATAAAGTTTTATTGGAAAACAGTCACACTCTTAGGTCTTGGCTATGGCTGCTTTCACACTGTGAAAACAGAGTTGAATGTGCTTATTATCTGTCCCTGTAGAGGAAAAGTTTGTGATCCACCTGCTGTAGATAGTCACAACACTTTGTGTCCTTTTGGAGAGATAGAGGGGGATTTTCTGGGCTCAAAAAATGAATAAATTACGCTAACATCTATCTTGAGTGTTTAAAGGAAAGAATTGCCTAGAGCAGCACTATTCTATATAAATATAATGCAAGCACTTAAGTGATTTTAAATTATCTAGTAGCCATGCTAAAAAAGTAAAAAGAAATAGGTAAAATTAATTTTAATAAGATATTTTATTTAACCCAATACAGCAAAAATTATCATTTCAACATGTAATCAATAGGACATTTTATGTTCTATCTTTGGGTTTGTTTTTTTTTTAGAGACAGGGTCTCGCTCTGTCACCCAAGCTGGAGTGCAGTGGTGTGATCAGAGCTCACTGCAAGCCTTGAACTCCTGGGCTCAAGCAATACTCCTGCTTCAGCCTCCTGAGTCATGGGACTACAGGTGTGTGCCACTAGGCCCAGAGAATTTTATTATTTTTGTAGAAACAGGTCTGGATATGTTGCCCAGGCTATTCTCAAACTCCTGGCCTCAAGCAATCCCTCCCAACCTCAGCCTCCCAAAGTGCTGGGATTACAGGTGTGAGCCACTGTGCCCAGCTCTTTTTGTTCTAAGTCTTCAAATCCAATTTTATGTTTACAAAACACCTCAATTCAGACTAGCCACATTTCCAGTGCTCAGTAGACACATGTAGCTAGCGGCTACATGGACAGTGGCTATATTGGACAGTGCAGGCCCGAAGTGAAGGAAAAGCCCATGACCACCTCCATTCTTTTTAATTTGTTTCCATTTCTTCATTCATCTATCATTCAACTTTAAAAATTGCATAAGTCATACAAAGGTAAGACAGAGACTCTATTCTGAAGGAGTTTATTTTTCTTAAATACTTATATACTTATGTAGTTATTTTGCACTTTTCTGAGTATCCAAAGGTGTGATGATAGTAGACATTAGGAACAGCCGCT
>NW_012139636.1:723053-725549 GCF_000956105.1 Propithecus coquereli
TCATTTATATTTGCATTGAAGAATTCATCTGAGATCATGTTTGAAAGATGGAGCTATTAGAGATGACTTTTATTTATAAAATGGTGCTTACTACTGACTGCTTTAAAGATTCAATAAAATGCCAAAGATAAAGTACTTTAATATGGGGCAGAAAGAAAGGGGGTCCAAGTCCTATATATGTTCTAGATGGCCGGGCACAGCTCTGCCCAACCAGAGAAAAAAAAAGTTAGTCTTGCTTTATCTTAAAATTTATTTTCTTCTTTTTATTGATTTGGGCTTTGGAAAATCTTAGAATTATGATTTCAAAGATTCTGGTGATTCAAGTGATCACTTGCTTCATTTTACTGATCAGGAAATTGAGGCTCCAAGACTTGAAATGATGCTTACAGTTGCCTATAGCATTGTAGCAGGGAGTTTAATGGACATAGACACAGCTGTTCCTTCTTTTTCAGAAAAGACTCACAGGCGGAACAACATCTGGAATATGATATTTGGAATATCTTTTAACGCTATCAAGAGTTTCATAAACAAGTCAGCGGTACTTTCATAAAAGGAATTATCGATCAGTTATTGCCACATCCTTTTATTTGCAGAGCTTGATTAGCTCTTTTCTGCTAAATCTGATAGTAGTCTTGATATCAGTTTCAACCTTTGCCTCTTCCACGTTACTCTGCCAACGAAAAAAACATAGGCTTGTTCCCTTGACTCTTACAGCTTCCTCTTGTACCACTTTGCTTCAGCAGCAGGACACACACTTGCTGTTTATCTAACAAAATCGTAAATGTGTGCATGCCTGTGTGTGTAAAACCCAACTCTAAGGAATTTTACTACCCTATTTAACAACTCAGTAAATGAGATTTTACATTACACTTTTTTTCCCCTCTATATGATGAAGAAATGATTGGTCTTTTAATTTAAAACATTCTTTTGAAAAGACGGTTGCATCAGCTACAATAAATTCTGGACAAAAATGTTTCTGCTAATTCATTTTCCACTGAGCCAACCAGTCTGCCAATAAAGCTGTTTCTTTATTTGAGTTCAAATTGATAATGAAATATTTTTAAGCAATGTATTTGCTTAAATACTTCTTCTTCTTCTTCTTCTTTTACTTTATCATTTAAAATCCAATATTGCACAGGGTGTAATTATTTCTTTCAACAAATATTTACCATAACTTTGAAGCTAAGTTGTACTATTTTAGAAGCAGAAGGTAAATGAAAATGCACCGAACCAAGTAAGGAAATCCTCGATTCTGATGGACTATATGAAGAAAGTACTTAACCTCACTGGGCCTCAATTTCCCTATTTACAAAAAAATGGATTCAACTAGATAATCTTTAATGTCTCTTCCACTTCCAAGATGTCAAGTTTCTATATATTTGTCCAAAAAATACAGTCTTATTTAGTCCCAAGGCTCCAAGTAGCATCTACATGCCAATGATTTCCCAACCTAGAGCTTCACTACCATTACCCTCATCCAAGCTCTCACCATCCTCCTCCTGGACCTCCAATTAACACCTCACTTGTCTCTCAGCTTCCAATGTTGTCCTTCTGCAAACCAATTTCCACACAAAAGCTAAAGTGATGTTTTAAAAATAGAAACCAGACGTTGTTCCTCTCTTGCTTAAAATGCTTCAGTGGCTTCTTACCAAACTTAGGATAAATCTGAACTCCTTATTCTGACTTATGAAGCCCTAAATGATCAGATCCCTGTCTCTGGCTATTGCCTCAATTCTTTTGCTCTCGATCTCCTTGCTCCAGTAACTCTGACCTTCTTTCCTTTCCTTTAACATTATAGCCTCATTCCTCTCTTAGGACCTTGCACTAGTTCTCCCTTCTGCCTCAACTGCTTTTCCCACAATCATCACATGGCTAGTTCCTTCTTGTTATTCAATTACCACCTTAGGAGTCACCTTCCCTGAAAGAATCCTTCCCCAGCCATCCAATGTAAAGTAGTCATCAAGTTATTCTTCATCATGTTGTTCTATTTTAATTATTAGCACAGCACTCATGACTATCTGATAGTTTTCTTGCTATTTGTTTGTTTATTCTTTGCTGTCTTTCCCCAATGAAATGCAAGTTCTATTAGGACAGAGACCTTATCTTGATCAGAATGGTGCTGGCACAAAATAAGATCTCAAATACTTGTTGAATGAAGCAAATCCCTCAGAGTTTAAAGAACCTGAGATGGTGTAAATTAGATAACGGAATTTTCTCTTTAGATATTTGTTTGTAAGTAGATATCTTTGTGATTTTGGAAAGAAGCATCTGCCTTATGGACATATTATAAATATCTGGAGATGTCTTAAGGATTTATCTAATACAGTTGGTCTCATAAAATGATACAGCTATTACAAACCTTATGTGAAGTATCATATGATTGAAAACCAAGAGAAAAAATAGGCAACAGAAACAGACCTATAAGTAGTTCAGACACTGGAAATAATAGACAGGGGTTTTTAAATGACTATGATTAATATGTTCAAGAAAATAGAA
>NW_012139636.1:725599-728444 GCF_000956105.1 Propithecus coquereli
TTAGAACCAGATAAAGGCCATTAAATCTTTATTAAACAATTATCAAGAGTTTAAAGATCTGAGGTTTTAGGAGGGTTTTTCCCCCCCATTTTGGTGTTGTAAATATTTTTGCCAGCAGTTTCCATTTTCAAATTCCTAAACTTTAAACTGCAGAATTTTATTTAAATATTGGGAGCCACTCTGCATAAAGGAGCCTCTCACGTATCCTCTCCATTAATAAGCTATTGATGTTTCATGAATACATTTTACAAATCTATTTGTACACCATGTATTCACCTGCAGATGGGACCCTGCAGGCATTGCGTTTACTGCTCTTGCTTTGTTTTGCCTGGGCGTTGTTTTTTTAATTACCAAGGGCACCTAAATGAATATTGGCCCTGTTGCTCTGACATTCATTTGCTGCTTATTGACTTTTCAGTGTTATAAGCAAAACAACATCTATTTTCCTATCAACTTAGCTATTCATATAATGCGACTCACTTTAGGCCTTCTTTCCTAGAGTATATTGCTCCACCTTTTTTTATTGTTGGGTTTTTCCTTTTCTTGTTTTTAAACAAAGAATTCATTCTACAAAGAACAAGGGATACAGTATTAGCTGCCATTCTTATTCATTTTAAAGGAAACAATGCCTTTTTTTGCAGCAGTAACTCACCTACCCAGAGGTCATTTTTCCAATAATCTCAGCTGTAGGAAACATAGCTCAAAGAAAAAGGCCTCTGAGAAGTTAAAATAAATGCCAGAGAGCTCATTCACTAAGCTCATGCACTTTATTTCCATCAACTTTGTCATTCGGCAACTGTCTTCTTCCATTTTAGACACAATCCTAATAAATCTGGTTAGCTGGTTTCTCAGCCCACAGAAGATTAGAAGCTACTAATTCAGAGGAAAGCAAGAGCTTGCTAGAAATTGACAAGAAGGCTGGCAATGAAGGAGACAATTAAAAAAAAAAAAAAAGAACCAGATACGAGGATTCAAAAATCGTAGCGTCTAGGGGCCGTTTTGTGTTGGGTCAAACAGTCCTACATGCTGTAGTAATCTCCATTCCTCTGGACATCACGTTCCTCGTGACGTCCCTGGAACGAGGTTCTTCCATGTTCAATCTTCTCCATCTGAGAAGAGGTGAGGATAACATTTACTTTAGGAAGCTTCTGGATGATGGAGGGGATAGGGTGAAATGGACAGAGGACAGGCTTTCCTACTCTTTTCTACTTCCTGTGGGATCTGGCGTGTCTTACACTAATTTTCTTTACATGTAAATAAAATAGAGAAAATAATTAATGAGATAATGTTCACAGAATACCTGCCTGGATAAAGGTGGGCTCTAGAATCCCCCAAACAATCTGAAATACCAGGTCTAAGGCTGCCAGTAGAGAGAAAAGAGCAGAACCAAAAGAAGGGTTGGGACAACAGAAGGGAGACACAGTGGCGGTTTCAGAGGGAAAGCGATGGGAGGGTGGCCAAAGGCCGCAACACACAAGAGGAGGAGGAGGAGCTCCTGGAACCAGAGGGAGTGAGTAGGGCAGTAGCCAGTGGGAGGATGTTCAAGTGAACTAAATGCAGCCCTCCCCCCCCTTCAAGTCACTTGCAGTTCCTCTCCAGACTGTAGGGTGTCTGGTCATTCGCTCACTCGCTCAGTTGTCAGCAAAGACTGTGCCTACTACCTCTCAGGCACTGTGCTAGTTGCTGGGGACACAATTGTAAAGTAACTGTGGTTGTTAAAATAATAATAATAATAATATCAGGACTGTTTCCTGTTCTACCACCACCCAAATCCCAAAATCCTGGAAAATATGGAAGCTCCCACTAGAACATGTGTCAAACTTGAGTTGACATTAAATCGAGTCAATAGGTGGTGGCAATAGAGGGTTGATTGAGAGTGGATGTTAAGTTGAAATTTTTCCCGAATACAGAGAATCCGCTGAACTAAGGAAGATATGGAAAAAGAGGCCTTGGTCTTGGCCTTGAGTGAGCAGTCAGCAGTGAGCAGGCTTCACTGATGTGGCGTCATCTCCTGCAAAGACCTCAGAGTCTGGTTTTAGGCCCACGGGAGATAGAGGACCCCTCACTAAAAAGGGGCACTTGTCTGCTGACCTAATATTAGACAAGGTATTTACATTAGGCTGGTCTTCTACCATCTCTTAATAATGCATTGGGAAAAAAACCCAATCATTTATATTTGCATTGAAGAATTCATCTGAGATCATGTTTGAAAGATGGAGCTATTAGAGATGACTTTTATTTATAAAATGGTGCTTACTACTGACTGCTTTAAAGATTCAATAAAATGCCAAAGATAAAGTACTTTAATATGGGGCAGAAAGAAAGGGGGTCCAAGTCCTATATATGTTCTAGATGGCCGGGCACAGCTCTGCCCAACCAGAGAAAAAAAAAGTTAGTCTTGCTTTATCTTAAAATTTATTTTCTTCTTTTTATTGATTTGGGCTTTGGAAAATCTTAGAATTATGATTTCAAAGATTCTGGTGATTCAAGTGATCACTTGCTTCATTTTACTGATCAGGAAATTGAGGCTCCAAGACTTGAAATGATGCTTACAGTTGCCTATAGCATTGTAGCAGGGAGTTTAATGGACATAGACACAGCTGTTCCTTCTTTTTCAGAAAAGACTCACAGGCGGAACAACATCTGGAATATGATATTTGGAATATCTTTTAACGCTATCAAGAGTTTCATAAACAAGTCAGCGGTACTTTCATAAAAGGAATTATCGATCAGTTATTGCCACATCCTTTTATTTGCAGAGCTTGATTAGCTCTTTTCTGCTAAATCTGATAGTAGTCTTGATATCAGTTTCAACCTTTGCCTCTTCCACGTTACTCTGCCAACG
>NW_012139636.1:730389-731858 GCF_000956105.1 Propithecus coquereli
AAACCCTACTATCTGATATTAAGAACCTATTAAATGAGTTTAATAGCAGATTAGATGCAGAAGAAGACAAGTTAGTGACCAAAAAACAAGTTAATAGAAAATGTTCACCTGAAGCTCAGGTAAAAGAAGAATAGGAAAAAAATAGAAAAAAGGATGAAATATTTGTGAGACCGTGAAAAGGTCTAATTAGACACTTGGAGAGGAGAGAGATAATAAGGCAGAAGAAATATATGAGGAGTAATGGCCAAGAATTATCCAAAACTGATGAAAAACATCAACCCACAGATTCAAGAAGTTTAGTGAACCCCAAACAAGATAAATACAAAGAAATCACACTAGGAATAGCATATTAAACTACTGAAAACTGAAAACCCAAGACAAAGGAAAAAATACTCAAATCTGCCAGAGTTGTGAAACTGGAGAGGAAGCTGTAAAGGACCCAGATAACACAGAAACTGGAGAGTTTGTTCTTGAATAACCTAGAGCACAATATGAATCCATTTTAGTTGTAGATATAGCTATGATGTGATGTTTTGAATTTAAAATTTTTTTACATTTGGGTTCACTCTTGGTGTTGTACATTTTATGGGTTTGGACAAATGTATAATGACATGTGTTCACCACTGTACTATCCTACAGAACAGTTTCACTGTCTTAAAAACTCTCTGTGCTCTGTCGTTTCATCCCTCCCTTTCCTCTAACTCCCAGAGACCACTGATCTTTCTACTGCCTCCAGAGTTTTGCCTTTTTCGAAAGGTCATATAATTGGAATCACGTAGTATGTAGTTTTGTCAGATTCGCTTCTTTCACTTAATGATAGGCACTTAGGATTCCTCCATGTCTTTTCATGGCTTGATAGCATATTTCTTTTTAGGGATGAATAATATTCCCTTGTCTAAATGTACCAGAGCTTATCCATTCACTTACTGAAGGACATCTTGGCAACTTCCCAAGTTTGGGCAATTCTGAATAAAGATGCTATAAACATTTGTGTGTAGGTTTTTGTGTGGACATAAGTTTTCAGTTCCTTTGGGTAAATACTAAGGAGCACGATTACTGGTTTTGATGGTACGGATATGTTTAGTTTTGTAAGAAATTGACAAACTGTCTTCCAAAATGACTGTACCATTTTGCCTTCCCACCAGCAATAAATGAGAGTTCCTGTTGCTCCACGTCCTCACCAGAATTTGGTGTTGTCAGTGTTCTGGATTTTGGCCATTGTAATAGGTATGTAATGGTATCTCATTGTTATTTTAATTTATATTAATATTTTCCTGATGACATATCATGGGGAGCACCTTTTCATATGCTTGTTTGCCATCTGTATATCTTCTTTGGTCAGGTGTCTGGGATGGTCTTTGGCCATTTTTTAATTGAATTTTTTTTCTTGTTGATTTTTAAGAGTTCTCTGGATATTTGGGATAACAGTCCTTTATTAGATATGTGTTTGAAAATATTTTCTCCCAATA
>NW_012139636.1:732898-760758 GCF_000956105.1 Propithecus coquereli
AAAAAAAAAAAAAAATTATCTCATTTATTACTCCTATCCATTCTATAAAAATGCCCATTTTACAGACAATGAATCTGAAATTCAGGGATAGTAAATAAATTTAGCGTGGTTACACAGCCTAGAAGGGACAGAGTGGTGATTCAAACTCAGATGTACCAGATGTCAAAGCTCATATTCTGTCTCCTGAACCATGTTGTCTTAGTGGAATGCTATCACATTTCCCTTCTGTTTATCTAAGTCCCAGAGATCCCTTCAAGTACAAATGAAATCCTTCTTTATGAAATTTTCTTTAACTAAACCACTGACTCACCTCTCCCGAAGGCCTGTAGCACTCTTCCTCTATACCACACAATTTAGCACTAAACTCTGTACTGTCTTGTTTAAAATTACCCTGCGGGAGTTGTGTAGTCTTCCTCAAAGGCCTGGAGGGCAGGCATGAGCTCTTCCAATTTTTCTGTGTTCTTTTGTACCTAACACAGACTGAGCATAATTATAGTTGACCTTTGAGCAATGGGGGGGACTAGGGGTACAGGCCCCCCTCATTCAGTTGAAAAATCTGCATGTAACTTTGACTCTCCCAGAACTTAACTACTAATAGCCTACTGTTGACCGGAAGCCTTATGGATAACATAAACAGTCAATTAACACATATTTCGTATATTATATGTACTATATACTATATTCTTACAATAAAGCAAGCTAAAGAAAGAAAACATTAAAATCGTAAGGAAGAGAAAATATATTTACCATTCATTAAGTGGAAGTGGATCATCATAAAGGTCTTCATCCTCATCATCTTCACACTCAGTAGGCTGAGAAGGAGGAGGAGGAAAAGGAGGGGTTGGTCCTGCGGTCTCGGGGGTGGCAGAGGCAGAAGAAAATCCACATATAGGTGGACCCACGCAGTTCAAACCTGTGTTATTCAAGGATCAACTGTGTATATTTGCTGTTTCACTGGAATCTAAATTCCATCCATTTATTCTAACTTCTGAATTAAGTTTGAACCTAAAGGATGGAGAAAACACTTTAATGACCCCACAGGATTTCTTAACCTGAGGGCCATGGAGTGTACAATTCCCCTGAAATAGTTGACATATTCTATGTGTCTCTGTGTATATGAGTGTATGCCTCAAATTCTCTCAAAGGAGTGTGAGATCCACCAGAGGTTAAGAAGCATTCGAAGCAGACCTAGAGGTCCGCTCATTAATTCTCCATCTCACTTTGCTCCACATCTTCCTTTTTATCTAGAAAATTAGAATTTACATTTTACGAGGCATCGCAGGTCATTTCCCCTTTGACACCCATCCTTGCGGCCTGGCAGAGAAAAATTGCCTTTCTTCACTTCGGAACAACAACCACAACAACAACAAAGTTCAATCCTAATCATTCTAAGGCAATTATGAGAAGTAAGACACGCATCACTACATTTCTGACAGGCTTTTACAATCTAGTTTTATTATTCAGCTCTTACTCAAATGCTAATCCCCTGAGAGAGAGAGAAAAAAAAATCTCTGTATGAGTTCTTCAGCATAAACAGATATCTTAAAGGAAATGGGAAGGAAAAACCACATTGATATAATTTCAAAGATACAATAGGGAAAGGAACAACCAGAACCCTCTATTGTCACTGCGCAGGGAAGGGGCGAGGGGAGTAAGTGACTTATATAAACTCGGGTGAGCAGAATGGCCAGTGGGAAGGTAGGCCTACCTTCCTAAATCCATGAGCCATGTGACAACAGAGCAGGCCACCAAAGAGAGTTGAGGCTGGGCTTTTCGGGTGATGTAGACCCTAGTATGATGGCCCAGCAATAATTTTTAGAGCAATGTTAGAATACATCCACCCAAATAAATTAACATTCCTCCCTCATGTTAACAAAAGCAAATCCCACCACATGATCTAGCCTATATGACCTCCTGCCAATAAAAAACAAAAAGTATATCATGGGGTTTTCATACATAATGTCCAAGAAGTGATGAGCTTTTTCATTTTTTAATTTTCCTTGGCAGTATCACTAGACCTGCTCCTAACTAGAATTCCTTTCTAGAAGTTAAAATAATGGCTTCTATAGAGTCCTAGCTAACATCAGTGGGATGGACTAGATGAGTGGTTCTAAAGGTTCTCACCTCCATGAAATTCCTATAAAAAACAAACATTAACTTTGTTTCTAATCCCATTTCCCCATTTTGTTTAGCAGATATTCTGAAGAGGCGCACACAGTTTTTAGATAGCAGAAACCAGGACACGTGAGTATGCAGAAGGGTGCCATTTGTATAGTAAAGAGATGTTGTAATGTTTAAGGCCATGGTTGACCTTTGGCCCAGGAGAGTACCCAGGCTGCCTGGGTTACCCCCTCTGCGTTTTACATCAGCCCTGGGACGGGACATTGTTTACCCCTCTGAATCCAATAAAGAGAGTTATAGACAGGGGTGATTTCTGAAGCCTATCTCTAAAGCTCAGCTCTCTTCCTTCTAGTTTTTTCAAATATCAAAACTTGTTCCGCTCAGAAGCCATAGTATGTTCCTTGACCCACAGATCTGGTAACTGGATCCTCGTTTTGCTTCCCTATTCTGCTAAATCAGCCAGCAGCACAGTCCCTCTAAGAAAAGGTCCTCACACTCAGCCCAGGGACTAGAGACCCTTTGTGCACCAGTGGACTATCTTAATTCTGTTCGACTGTATCTCCGGGTCCCTGTTGCTTTGCTTGGTCTGTACCTGCCCTAGCATGGACTAGGGCACCTGCTGCACTAGGTGCCATCACAGCACCTGTGACTACCCGGGCTCCATCCTTGTCCTGTTCTGGGTCCAACTTTACATCTGGCTCTGGGTCCCGATGCTTTCCAAGCTCCCTGTCCTGTCACAGTCACTAGACTGCACCCCTCTGGGTCCTGAACTACAAAATATGCCTTATTCAAGACCAGATTCTTAAAACTCTTTTGCCCAAGATCTGGACTTGTTCTAGACTCCAGAACAAGAACTTTCTAGAACGTAAAAATTGGAGTAGAGCTAATGCCACACAGGGTTGGTGGGAGGTTGGTGGTTTCAGCTGTGCGGAGAGGCCAGCTGCAAAAGCTGGGGAAAGAGAGCTCTCACGGAGTAGCGAATAAGAGAGAGTCATAATCCTAGTTTAAATTTCGTCTTTTATTTCTCTTCCAGTGATTCTAGGCCCAACGAGGACTCAGGTTTACTATCTGGTGGGTGGTCCGGGAAACACAGCTGTGGAGTTTGCAACAACCCGTGGCCCAGGGCATGCAGCCTCATGGGGGGGAGTTAAGTTCATATCCAGAAAAGGATCCAGTCCAAGCAGAGAGAGGGCAGGCCCATACCCACATGGTGGGGACCTGCATCTCAGTACAGCATCTCCAGGGTGCCTGAGGTCCTGTCGCCTTCTCAGGCAGGTGCTGTCAGGCACGATGCCCTGGTGGAGGCTGCACGCAAGGAAGGCGGACTTCTCCAGCTGGGAATCTCGGGATCCTTAGCCTTCCCCCTCCATTTTCATGAAAAGCCCCTGAAAACACCTGTTTGAAAGAATGGTTTGTCATAACTGTGCTGCAGGAGATCAGATCTGACTTTAAAGAACATTGTCCTTGAAGGCCCAATGGCATCGTTCCAAAACATTTACTTAGCATCTTGTTGGTGCACCTTAGCATCCCTGAGCCGGTCTGTGCTGTGGGACCCTGTCTTCATTGCCCCACGTGAAGGGCTTGGGCCTCTGGGACACAACAGCCACCCCCATGCCCTTGTCACTGGTACCTCTTAGCCTCTCGGCAGCATGTTCTCAGATCAATCTCTCTTTTTTTAAAAAAAGGTAAATTGTTAAAGCAATATGCAGTTATAAGAATTTAACCCCCAAAAATGACTATATTAAAAGTGTTAAGGACTTTTTAAGCCATACATGTAAACATGGAGACTACAAGGAAGTATCAGGTATGTTGTGTGAGTTGCAAAAACAATAAATGCTTTAGCAATGTTTTTTCATTTCTTTCTTTGTTTATTATTTATTTATTTTTTGAGACAGGGTCCCACTCTGTTGCCCAGGCTGGAATGATCACAGCTCACCACAACCTCAAACTCCTGGCCCCAGGGATCCTCCTACCTCAGCTTCCTGAGTAACTGGGACTACAGGCACGCGCCACCACGCCCAGCTAATTTTTCTTATTTTTTGTAGAGGTGGGGTCTCACTATGTTGCCCAGGCTGGTCTTGAACTCCTGGGCTCAAATGATCCTTTAGCCTTGGCCTCCCAAAGCTCTGGGATTACAGGCATGAAGCAGTGGGCCTGGCTGGCAATGCTTTTCCAAGCGTGACTTGTAGCCCCATTTTATTAGAATCACTAATAAAATAAGGGATTTATTAAAAATATTTATTCCTAGGCCCGAGCCCAGATCTACTGAATCAGAATCTCTGAAAGTGAAACCTTGGAAAGCGTGAGATAAAAAAGCACCCCAGATTAATCTTTGCACTTGATCTTAGCCGAAAGGCTGAGAAGCGATCCAGATGAATCTTTGCACAACAAATTTGAGGACCATAGCCTTGGAGTTTTTTCAGAAGACAGGAAATGGTTCCTCTGTAAGTTAATGAGAACATCCCTATGATGATGAGATTTGAGAGATTCCCTGACAGTTGTTCCTGGGACATTATATGGTAGCACCATTGTAGATTTATCACATCGTAATGCAAATTCCTTTTCCTTGTTCATCTTTGCCAGTGGATTAGGTACTCCTCAAGGGGAGAGATCTAGTCTTCTCTGCTGGAATTCACCTGGCCCCTTGTTGGCTCACAATAAATGTTGGTTGAACCAATGAAAGTCATGTAGGACCTAAACAAACCGGTTTGAGGAATTATAGGATAGTGTTCCTGAAGGAGAAAAGGCATGGGCAAAATTTCAGAGATCGGGAAAGCAAGGTCAAAATTATTTAACTGTGACAGAGGAGAAAGGCTGATTTAGGCGAGTAAGCAGGGGGCAAAGCTGTCTGAGCAGTTACAGGATGTTAGAATGCCCACTGGGGGTGGAAACTGTACTCTGAGAAGTCTGGGGGCAGGCGTGGTGGCTCACGCCTATAATCCTAGCACTCTGGGAGGACGAGGTGGGAGGATTGCTTGAGCTCAGGAGTTTGAGATCAGCCTGAGCAAAAGCAAGATCTCATCTACTAAAAATAAGAAAAAGTTAGCTGGACATGGTGGGGCATGCCTGTAGTCCCAGCTACTTGGGAGGCGGAGGCAGGAGGATTGCTTGAGCCCAGGAGTTTGAGGTTGCTGTGAGCTATGATCACTCCATTGCACTCTACCCCGGGCAACAGAGCAAGACTCTGTCTCAAAAAAAAAAAAAAAAAGTCTGCCAGATGACAGGGAGTCACCAGAAATTGGGAACTTGGGACTGGAAAGTGATGGAATCAAAGTGGCATTTTAGGCCAACTAATTGTATGACCATGGGCAGTTCCCCTGGGAGTAGAAAATGAATGGCGGCCGGCAGCCACGTGCAGATAGATCCTCAGGGTAGCTAGGCATCGGCTTGGTTGCTGCCAGAGGAAGGACTTGCTGAGACCCCATGACTGCATCTTCCATTCAAGCCTCAGAGTCATCCAGGGTCCTGACCCCCTGCGAGCCCTTTGTTCTCTCCCCAGCTCCCATCTGCTTGGACTCCCAGGTCTGATTGACTTTGCTCCCTTGGCTGCCCAAGCGGTCTGCGTCATCTGGCGCAGCACAACTGGGCAGCAGTATGGGGCATATGCTGGGGGCAGCGGCCTGGAGAGAGGAAGCGATGTCACTGAGGCAGAGGCCATGGGGACGGAGAGGGGGCCTCGCTGGAGAACAGTCTCTGAGGCAGAATCTAGAGAGTTTCTGTTTCATCTAGTGAAAGAATGTAGAGCCAGAGGGAGGGGCGTGCTGAGAATACCTTTGAGCTTTATGGACAGTGAATAGAGGTTTGCAGAAGGGCACTAAGAAATTCCGATTGGGAGACAGTGAATTTGAATTTGAGGTGACAGCAAAATACCCAGGTGGAGGGGTCCAGGAGCTTACTGGAGACAGGGACTGGGAATTCAGTAGGGATGTGGGTGGGGGTTACTGGTTACTGGCAATCATTGGAAGGCAAGGAGATGGACGTGACCCCGGAGAGAGAGCACGTGGAATGCAAAGAGAAAAGAGCCAATGACAGAACCCAGCAGCAGTGCGGGGTGGAGGAGGGGGTGCCAGCGGGAGAGACTGAGAACTGGCCGGAAAGGAAGGCAGAAAACTGGGACAAGGCAGAGCTCCCTGAAGGCAAGAGTTTCAAGAAAATGATAGTCACTGTGCCCCACAGCGTAGACAGGCAGATTAAACTGTTGAGGATTGATTGATTTCGCACCTGCCTCCATGGTTGCAAGAGCCTCCTCTTCTGGCTGAAATGACTTCCGAGGGATTATTTGTTTTCAATTTTTCAGTTTTGCAAGACGAAAAGAGGAATGGGGATGGATGGCCGTGATGGCTGCGCAGCACGGTGAGTGTATTGAGTAACAGCGAACGGTATACTTAAAAATGGTTAAGATGGCAAATTTTACGTGTATTTTACTATGACTTTTGAAAAATTGAAAAAAATAACAAATGAAAGATATCAGCATATAAGGATCCATGAACTAAGACATTTCTTGCAGCCATAGGTGTAGTGGTGAAATAGCTGGTCACGACCTCAAAATGTCTAAACACCAGTTAATGTTTGAATAGATTATGGCACTTCTAAAGTTGAAAAAAAATATTGGTGCCTTAGTAGTCACAGAATGTCCCCAAAATGAATTGGGTTTTCCTAGGGAGAGGGCACAGCCCAGCAGCGCCTCTGGTCCGGTAGGCTGTCTATCCCCACCCCTCCTCCACCCTCCTCCCAGGGCGGAGTAAAGGTAGAAAGGCCCAGAAGGAAGGTGCCCCTAGAACAAGTCTCATCTATCCCCACATAATCTTGCCACCCTGTCGCTTTGCCCAAGATGCCAAATTGTGCCTCCCTCTCACATGAGTCCCTGTGGACTCGGAGCCTAGCTGTGCAAGAGGAAACCCCCAGCCTCGGTCCCCCTGGGGATTTTTAGTGCATTAGTGAAAGCAATTTTGGTGGAAGCCAGATTGACAAAGACAGGGGAGGAAAGGAGGTGGAAACCATGGCCCCACTCTTTACAACCACGTGCCGGATGGCCACCCTCTTGACTGAGTCGCAGAGTCTCTGGATAACTGGCAGAAAAATTCAGAATGAAAGGCAGAGGGCTTTTCGCTGTGACCTCCGCTGCAATTCTTTTAAACCCAACTCCGCTTTCATTTAAGACCCTGAGCGTTTGTTCCTGGGCTTATTCTCGTGGCTGCTAAAAGTAGTGTAATTGAAAGGATTAATGATATCTTTGCCTTCCTGTTTTGTAAGAAATTGTTCCACTTCCATGTTTAACTTGCTAGGAGAAGAATATGAAAAACCTGAATTCCTGGTTTTTATCAATGGAAGTTCATGTCTTCTCAATCTTTTCAGGAATCAGTTCTTTGCTCTTTGAAACAAGATGATCCTTCTCACATTGAAAGTTTCTTACCGTCAAGTTCAATGCCATCAAGAAAAGTCAACGCATGAATTATAATTTATTTACCACAGTGGGATTTCTACAAGACAAAGAGAGGAGGCTGAATAAAGAAGATAAACTGAATATTGAAACTGTTTCTTTTCTTTAAAAAAAAAAACAGCAAAAATGATGGTTCC
This sequence comes from Propithecus coquereli, assembly GCF_000956105.1. Taxonomy (NCBI): domain Eukaryota; kingdom Metazoa; phylum Chordata; class Mammalia; order Primates; family Indriidae; genus Propithecus; species Propithecus coquereli. Next base: position 740,597 of record NW_012139636.1, read on the forward strand.
TCTGTAAGTGTGCAGGTTTTTTTTCTTGTTTGTTTTTTGTTGCTGTTGTTGTCCTTGTTCTTTCTTTGGGCCCAAACTCTAGTGTAGTACATCCTTTAGTGTCACGTAAAAGACTATTCTGCTGGTGGTACCACAAACATGTATACAACACATTTACCCATGCAGAAAGGTATCCGAGGTTAAATTTGTTTACATTTCTGGTTGATTCACTTAGCACCAACAGCCAAGGCAACTAGTTAAATCTTATTCCATGGCCACAGACGGCCCTTTACCTAAGTGTGTGTTGTGATGACATGAGGAGTCTGGCGAGAGAGTGAGGGGTCAAGGTGAACCCAATGCTACTGCTGGAAAAACAATGGCCAGTTGGTACAACTGGTTTCCAAGAAGACCACAGGACAAGGCTCTTGTGTCAGCCAACAGAAGCCGAGCCCGGCTGATCTAAGCAGAAAGGGCATTTATTCATAGGATGGTGGGTGGCTCACAAGAATCCTCAGGAAACCTGGGGGACCAGCTCCGAGGCAATGCATCCTGGATCGAAGCCTAAAGTCATGATGAAGACAGGTCAGGTGACGGCTCTGCTGTGGACATCAACGATGCTGCACTGTGCTGTAGAAGCTGCCGTGCTCCCGGTTCAACACTGTCCCACTCCTTCCTATCACTAGCTGCTGTGGGGGTGGGGTGACCTAGGGTATGTCCCTCCCCCAACTATGAGACAGGCTGGGCAGGTGGTCTCTGGTGTTTCCAGGTTTGTTTGTGTTTTTTCTTTTTGGAGACAGGGACTCGCTCTGTCGCCCAGGCTGGAGTGCAGCAGCGTCACCATAGCTCACTGCAACTTCAAACTCCTGGGCTCAAACAATCCTCCTGCCTCAGCCTCCTGAGTAGCTGGGACTACAGGTGCATACTACCACACCAGGCTAATTTTTCTTTCTTGCTCTTGCTCAGGCTGGTCTCGAACTCCTGAGCTCACATGATCCTCCCGTCTCAGCCTCCCAGAATGCTGGGCTTACAGGCATGAGCCACCTCGTCTGGCCTCCATTTCCAGTCATAAGTGGGACATGGCTTTGGTGATACCCTGGGCAACTAAATAGAATGACAAGTGTCATTCTCACACTTGAGAACTGGAACTACGTCTTAACCTTTATGGGCTGAGACCCAGTACAATGCCCCTGCAAGTAGTAGGTACCAACCAACCTTCTGATTATGAACGCTCTGTCAACGTACATTCAGGAGTTACAACTCACAGATTAATGATCGCCTGGAGAGCTGAGCAACTTGATCAGACAGAGTCTTTGCTTTTTAAAATTGTCACTCTTTTTAAAACCCATTGTAATGTGGCCATATTGTATTCACGTTGGTTGATGAGATCTGTGTCAAGGCTCTTAACAAAACTCACCATCCACTCAACGAAAATCTCCTTCTGACCTCCACGAGCACAATTTGCATGGTATAAAAAAATAAGGGAAAAAAGCGTTTAAATCCTTTGTTCTCTATTAAGTTAGAGACAGAAAGGATATCCTCAGCATTTTAAGATGAACATCTCGAAAACTGTACCCAGAGTGGCAAGCAGGTATAATCTAGTGTTATTTGACAAGATTGTTCTTCCTAGTGACTACCCACCAAAAGGGAAAGCTTGGAACTGATTGACTAGCAAGCTATCCATTTACTGTGAAATAAGGAAAGCTCTGAGGCTTAAATGGTAAGGTTATCAAATATCTTACATCCAAACAGCTACCTTAAAATGACTGCCACACAGGCAACGGTTTTCTCCCAATGGTAATATTTGCTATTTTAACGTACAATATGGTGCCTTGCAGACACTGGAAACTCAATGGATTTTTCTTGGTGGTGATAACAGCTAGAGATAACATAAATTGCCTCTTACTTTGGTAACAAAGACCTGGCATGTTTTTGGCCAGTGTGGAGGTATTTTAACATAGTACACTAAAAATACAGGGGAAGTATTACAGCTACTGTGTAGCCATTGCGGATTTTGATGCATTTTAATAAGATTATTGTTATTCTTAGATGAGCATTTGTTGTAAAGACAGAAGAGTTCTTGTAAACCATTCACCTAACTTCCTATAATGTTAATATCTCAAATAACCATGACACGTTTATCAAAACTAAGACATTTACACTGGTATAAACTATTAACTAAACTACAGACTTCATTTGGATTTCCCCACCATTTCTTGTGAATGAGAGACTTCAGCACCAATTTGAGCTAGATGGTCCATAAGGCTGTAGCTAACTACATGAATTCGAACTCACAGGGACTAGACATGGAGATGGCTGAGAAGGAATAGAACATTTACCACTGGATGTGCCCAAAATACTTTGCATGCATGATCTGATTTCATCCTCCCCAGAAATCAGTGGAGGAGGGGATAGTGGATACTATCGTATCCTCTTTATAGATGAGACAGTGGGGCTTAGGATACCATGCAATATTCGCAAGACAGTTCAGCTGGGAAATGTCAGAGCCAGGATGCAAACTCAAGCCTCTCTGATTCCAAAGCCTGCCACGGTGACCATGACCACGACAGCCTGGACTGAAGCACACCTATCACAGGTGCGACGCAGATACTGCAGCTCTCCATCAGCAGCCTTGCCCAGGACCCACCTTCCAAAGCTCACCTGGACCAACTGTGGCAGGTGACCCCAATGCGGGAGGTTGTCCTGTAGCAATGACATGTGACTCTACACAGATTGGGGTTTTCTGTGGTGGATGGAATCAGTTTCGACCCTGGACACTCCAACTCTGCCTGCTGGTAGGAGACGTTCTCCCCATCTGCGGCTGCCTCTGCCGCTCTCCTTCCTTGTGGGGTGAGCATGCGGCCACCTGCTGCTGGCCTGGGAGGAGCACAGTGCAAACATCCCCACACGCCTTTTGCTTTGCTTTCCTGCCTGGCTTCATTAACGTGTGTAAAGTGATCTGAAATGCAGGAATGAAAAGAGCTGGGGAATTCAGAGTGTCAATGACTACCTGAGGTGAGACAGCTGAGAAAGAGGGGCCGAGGGAGACAAAGGGGGTCTGGAGAGGCTGGGGAGGGCCTTGTCTCAGCAGCCAGCTGCTTGGCCCACAGCCAGATGGGGCTGTTTCTGGCAGCATTCTGCCCTGCGCTTTCCTCTCACGGCCTGCGTCGCAGCTCTGCTCAGGACTCAGACCCCAGGATAAATAATTCCTAAAAAGCCTGGGCTGGAGCTGAGGAACAGGTCTGAGGACACAAACTGTGGCCAGTTCCATGTCTGGCCCTATGGAGAAGGGAATGAGACGCCATCCATTATCCGCTTTCGCCAAAGCAAGACCATGTGCAAATGACTGGCTTTGGTCAATGAAGGAATAAATGGGATGGATATTTAATAGCAAAGATATGAATGAATCAAAGTGAGTTTTGTTCATTCCTTTTGGCAAGCATGGATTCGTCGTAGTGATTTAGCACTGTCACTTGTGGGAAGCAATAAATCCTTTATAAAATGGTGGGTAAAAGTAATGACATCCAGGTCACGTGCCGTTTCACCATCTCCTGAGCGTGTGTTAGTAAAAGGGCGAGGCTATCGGTTTCATGGAGAATGTTAAGGCTTCTGCCTTCATAGGGTGAAGGCGAGTGGCATTTTATTGCAATTTGAAGCATACAGAGAAGCAAGCGGAAAATCTTTCAGTATAACCTGATACCACCTATATCTAGCAAGTTAGCATTACGGGGTTCTTTCCAGCACAGTGAGGATTTCTGTGCATCTCTCTGTGTATAGAAACGGTGGCTATATATACAGCCTATTCTAAACTGTTTATGATGATGGAGAGGGAAAAAGTTTGTTTAGATAATCCAAAGTTTATATTGGGCTTTCATCGTGTTTTAACATCCTGCTTGGGCTAATAGTTATGTGGTTATCCATCTCCTGAGCCCACAAACTGAGGATGTGGCTGCGGGCTGCACCCTACAGCTTGTGCGAGCATCGGTTAGAGAATTCCAGAGGCTCTAATCAGCCTGGCATGGGGCCAAGTGCCCACCCTGGGGCCCATTCTGTGGTCACGTTGTAAGATGCTTGTTCCCAAACTGAAACATCAGCTCTTCCTGCTTCTCAAGCCTACTGGCCCTTGGACTGGAACGACACCACCAGCTCTCTGGGGTCTGTAGCTTGCCAGCTCCAAATCTCGGGTCTCCTCAGCCTCCCCAATCACGTGAGCCAAATTCTTACAACAAATTTCTTTCTCTCTATATATTAATATTCAAATATATCCTATCGGTTCTGTTTCTCTGGAGAATGCTGACTAATGTACAAATACCTTCTTATTTACTAACTGTTATTGATTTAAAAAATTTATTGAGCACCTATTATATGCTAGACACTGTTTTAGGCCTCATAAATTATCACTGAATAAAGCAAAGACTCCTGGCCCCGTGGAACTTCTGTCCATGTGTGTGCGGGGAGAGGGTGGGGGGTAGACAATGAATTACAAAAATCCTAAGTGAAATAGTAATGTGTTAGCAGGTGGTAAGTTCAAGGGAAAAAGGAAAAATAGAGCAGGATCAGGACACTCAAGAGACATTGGGAAGGGGACATTTCAACAAAGGCTTATTCGAGATAAAGGGGTCTGCCGCGTGGAAATCGTGACCGAGGTCAGGCCGCTGTGGATGCTGCCGCCAGCCTGCAGCTCCAGCCGGATCTCCAGGCGCCTCCTCACGGGCAGCTTCATTTTAGCCACACTGCCCTCCACGCAGCACTCTGGCCTCCTCACCTTTTCATCCCTCCGCACCTTCACCCATGCCTAGGATGTCCCCTCCGGTAGGGACTTTCTTCTCCTCACTCTTGTATATGCACATCTCAGTGAGTTACCCAGAGACTAATCCCAGCGGAGAGCCAAGAATGTCCCCACGCTGGACTGTTAACTGCAAGTGGCAGTGTTACCTCAACCCAGGGGTGGGGGTCGTGGGTAGAAGCCTCAGCCAGATGGGGTGCCTCTTGCTGGCCATACCCAGCCACCCGCCAACTGACTCAGGAGTCTGTGAAACTCAGCCTGCCAGAGGCAGCTCCTAGCAATACAGAGCAAAGGGCAGGCCTGAGAGCGGCTTGGAAGACAACCGGCCCAGGACCGGGGCAATTGGCATTTGAGCGTAGAGCACGAGGGACATGATTTTACTTCAGCACTTTCGCCTCTGCGCTGCAATCGTTGCCTGTTCATGGGCTCCATAGGACAAGGAATGCTTTGAGGACTTTGTTTATTTTTTCTACCCAGAGCCCAGAACAGTACCTTGCTCAACATGCGATGTCTACGCATTTGCATGAATGAGCGAATGACAGTTTCTTTTGACTGGTACCTCTTCTGGTGTGCTCTGGCTTTGAGAAATGGCTCACCACCAGCGTTTCTTTTCAGCTTCTCGTCGCCTCCTCTTGGTGCTAATATTGCTTGGAGTCTGGCACATGCATCATTTGAAGGCCACATACATGGTGTGACTATAAAGTAATCAGACCAGTTTTCAGCAAAGGGATCAAATGAATTCATCAAGTAAGTTTTGCATGAATCCTTCCAAGTATTTCCCCAGGAAGGACGTACCGTTTTCCAATGTTATTACCATACCTGGCCCCTTTCCTTATGCATTGCGCAAGAAAAGGAATGAATTACTTTTCGGAATAAAATGTTTTTGTCTTTTCAGTTAAATGTCACCCAGCCCTTCACCTGGTGGCATTTCGGTGGGTTGGGAGGCATCATCAGAGAAGTTACATTTCCTTTTGGCAGAGGGGAGGAGGGAAGGGATGGCCACAAACAGAACCGAGTGGCGACTCTACCGCAGGTGCAGAAGGGCTGAGACGTGATGCCCTAGAGACCCATCAGAGTTCCCGTGGTCACCAGGTCTGGACAGAGACTCCCTGGATCTCACTAATAGGCCAGCCAGTATCTGAAACACCTTGAGTTTCCAGGGTTTTCGGGGCCTTTCAGCACTGGGGCTATGCATAAAAACCCAAGTTCAATTTGAGAAAACTTTACTCCTCTGTGTAGAGTAGAGTTAGTTCTTAATCTCAGATAAAAAGCCAAAAGGTGTATGTGTTACAGGGGCACTGCTCAGCCTCAGAGTTTTAAGTCTTCTGCCTGCCAGGGGGCCCCGGATGGCCCCAGGACAGAAATCTTTTTTTTTTGGAGACAGAATCTGGCTCTGTTGCCCTGGCTAGAGTGCCGTGGCATTAGCCTAGCTCACAGCAACCTCAAACTCCCGGGCTCAAGAGATCCTCCTGCCTCAGCCTCCTGAGTAGCTGGGACCACAGGCACGCGCCACCATGCCTGGCCAATTTTTTCCATATATATATTTTTAGTTGTCCGGACAATTTCTTTCTATTTTTGGTAGAGACGGGGTCTTGCTCTTGCTCAGGCTGGTTTCGAACTCCTGACCTTGAGCGATCCACTCACCTCGGCCTCCCAGAGTGCTAGGATTACAGGTGTGAGCCACCGCGCCTGGCCGAGGACAGAAATCTGACCCGTGTGTGTCTCACTCACCATCTTTCTCATTTCATGGAGACTGAAAATTTTCCAACAAGCCTCATATTTCCATGCTGGTGACTTGCTGCTGCTGAAGAAACCTACCTGCATTTTGTTTTGGATACTTCACTTTCCACAATACTTACAGAGCAATAGTTGGGAGGCCAGGTGGTATACTCGAAAAAGCAGGGCTTGTTGCAAGTGGAGACCGAGGTCTGGATTCCAGCTGCTCGCTCATCAGCTGTGTGATTCTGCACAAGTCACTTCACCTTTCAGGACCTCCACTTTCCCACTTGAAAATTGGGGATATCTCTTTCCTCACAGATGTGTGGTAGAGATCACATGAGATGTATGTGTGAGTGCTTGGAAGATTGACAAGTGTAACATATTACAACTAGTTCTTTGTGTGGATAAAAGGCATCAGAAAAGGTGCCTTTGATGTTTAATTAATACTAAAAATCTTCCATTACATTTATTTAGCTAAAATTGGAAAGGGGGGAGAGCAAGGGTACTTTTCAAAGGGACTTTTTCTGCTCCAAAAATAGAATTCAGAAAGCACATATTTGATTTTCCTTTTGGTGTAAACCACGGCACCATTGTCATTAGCAGTTTTACAGAATTGTGACCTTCAAACTTGGTGATATCAAAGACTGAAAGAACGCTCCCAGACTTGAAGCCTTTCAAACAGGCTTTTCAAACTCAAGCACTTTTATTTCGAATTAAGAGCTAATAGAATTGTCCTCTTAATTGAGCACTTGCAAGATTAAAAGTTGCTTTCCAGGTGGGCTGCAGTAAATGAATGTGCCAGGAGGTTGCTGAAAGCCCTTTTGGGGGGAAAGGAGGGAGAAACTGATCCGAGTTCTTGTAACAAACGCCTTTTGCTCTGTTGTGAAAGAGAAACCTAGAACTTACAGTCTTCCTAATTGTACATGAGCTGATTTGTGTATAAATCTGAGATCATAATTTACTTTCACTTTACTGATTTTGTGAATTTTCGCATTTGTTTTAATTTGTAATTAAGTTTTCTCTATGAGGCACGCCATATGCCACCATTAATTCTTTCTCGTTGATTTCTTAGGCGATACATGAGTGCATATTTTGATGCAATTTTTGAGGTCTTTTGAAAATCAAATGACGACGTAGTTAGCCATATGGGGCTTTGTTATTTAAAATAGCATATTAAAATGTAAGAGAAAGCAAAATGCAAAAGGACCTATCAACAAGGGGGAAAATATTGGAAAACTGTTTAAAACATTGTTTTCAACCCACAAATTTTCAACCCTTTTTTCTTTTCCTGCGTTCTGTTTTTGAGATCCATCTTTATTGATCCCATACCGTGCCTTACCGCCCATCAACGTCCGATATCACAAGTGCACCGGGCAGAGCTCTGTATGCCAGTGACTCCCTGTGTTACACACTGGGGCTGCACATCCGAACATCTGCCTTCTGAGTTCAGTTGTAGCCAGTGGCTTTCTTTTCATACCTTGTGCACGGATTTGACATCAAGCTCCAGTTCGCCCGCGCATACCGTGGCCGCTTTTTGAAAGGGGCCGACGGGTCTGCCGGTGTGCCCGGGGCTTCGTGCGGCTCCCGCGCTGCCTGCCGTACGTGCGGGCTGCAGACCGGGCCGCCGGGCGGGCGCGCGGCGCGCACTAGGACCCAGCAGGGCTCCGGGCCCGGGTGGGAGCCGCGCCGCCGACCCCGGGCGGGCGCCGGGCGCAGGAGCCGGGGTTCCGGCCGCGATCGGCTGCAGCTCGGCCGGGAGACGGCGCGACCCGGCGGCGGGGCCACCCGCGAGTCCAGCGTCGCTGCAGCCCCCCAATGCGGCCGCGAGAAGCAGCGGGGGGGCAGGCGATCGAAGGTAACGAAAATGGGGCTCATTTCCTGCCTCCTGATCTGCTCTTGTTTAGCATTGTCATGAGAAGCCCTCCGTGTTCAGCCTGCTGCATTTTGGGGCACCCTTTGATTTTTTTTTAAGGTGTCCGCCCCCTTATTTCCACCTGGTTTCGGATGATTTATAGCCTGCAGCCCAAATGAGAAAGATCCGGGAATGGCAAGTTGCTTATTTTCATTAGTTTTGTCTCAAAAGTAAGTTCATTAAAAAAAAAAAAAGTTTCTCCAGGAATTTGTGGATAGTTGTTTTTTTAAATTTTTTTTTTTTAAATTGCAGACAAATGGATATTTATAAAAATTGTTAAAAAAAAAAAAAAGTTTCTCCAGGAATTTGTGGATAGTTGGTTTTTTAAATTTTTTTTTTTTAAATTGCAGACAAATGGATATTTATAAAAATTGTCAAATAATGGATGTAATTCTGTTAATTACTTCTAGGGAAGCCCACTTTTGTGGGCTGCCCAGGCGTTACTTTTATTTTCAAGGAAGAAACGTGTTAAATGTGGAGTTTGGGTGGGCAGAGTTTACAGCATTGCTGTCGCAACTGTTCTGCTATCAATTATAAACAGAGTGTCAAATCTACAGGCAGTTTAAACCTCTTTTCAAATTCTGTAACTGGTTATCCTGATACGACATATACAGATGAGAGTTTCTGTTGAGGGCAGTAAGAATATTTCTCTTTTTGGAGAAACATTGTTTTGAGGAGAAAACCGTGATTACCGGCTGGGGAGGCTAAAGAGACTATTTTTCATGCTTTGTTTATACTCCGGGAATGACATTTGGGGAAGGGAAACATAATCTTTCTCGGGAGCTTTTAATTGTGGGGTTATTAATTTATTTAATGTATTAGTTTCAATTGGTTGGGCTCAGGGAGCCCTTCGTCACAGGCTGTGCTTAAGGTGACACATTTGCTAGCAGTTGGGACACATGATTGCAAATGTAAAATGTGCCTCATCTGAAAGGACTGGTCTGCTGGAAGCTCCCATGTGGAGCTGTCGTAGGCAGGGTGCGACCGGCTCATTGAGGAAAAAGGGAATCGTTTTCCTTAGCTAAGGAAGACATCCTGTTATATTCCTTTTGTTCCCTGTTTTTCATTGATCGCCAGCTCTGCCTTAGTGAGGAGAGCAGCTCAGAGGGTGCAGAGCTCTGAAGACTGCACAAATGACTAGAGCCCACTTTAACTCTCCGACTGATTGGTCAGTTAGATTGAGACTTAGGAAAACAGTCACCCAAACCCTTTTTTAAAAATTGTGCTGTAATTTCACATTAGCCTTCTCATGCACAGATTTCTGCAAGGTCGATTTTTAATTCTGGTGCAGTTTGCTCGAGATATCTTTATGTTTGATTTTTTTATTGTTGTTTCTATCCAGATAAAGTAGGCCATTTTGGTGACAAATTTCTTTGCAGATGTCAGCTACTAGCTTACGTGTATAGACCTATCACTTTACAATACATTCTCAATGATTTCTGCTCTTAAGTTGTAGAATGCAAAGTTGTTCAACTTAGAATAATTTTTCCTAACCATTTTTTGATGTGAGTATTTAAATAGCACCCTCAGCAGATGGATGCTTAACTGTATCATTACTTTGATAATTTAAGTGCCTTGTGCATTAGCATGTTTCATGCACTAAATCTAAGTGTGTGACAAAGATAGAACAAAACAATAAAGAGCAAACAATCAAAATCAGCTTGCACACTATTATAGGAAATTGTGGCATCTGCTTTGAGGAGAATGCATTTCACATCCAAGAAAAAGGGCATTCTTCACCATGTAAGAATATGAATTAGTAAACATTTTGAAATGTTATATCTATAAGACAAAATAAAAAGCCCGTGAACATTTTCATTTGAGCCTCTAAAGTGCTTTCATTAAAGAATCACTGTCCCAGAAGTTGTTAAATGTATAAACACTTTTCTGATTGGCTTAAAAATTTAGACACAGGAAGTGGATTGTATCTAATAACCGATGAGTGGAGACATGGTTGTCATGGAAACCGAGAGGAGTAACCCCACCCCCCCAACCACACATACATACTCTACCATGACCACCACTTGAAAAAAAAAAACAAAAACAAAACCTGCATGTCATCACAGATGCCTGGAGAACATGTTGGCTTCTGTAAGCTTTCCCACAGCATCTGCTGAAACCTGAGACCGTGCCTGTCAAATCAAGGTCATTTTACAACAACAACCAAAAATGTAGTCTCTTGGATTTCATAACTGTATTTGTATTGAAAATATTTGAGGAAAGAGCCTTACTTTGCATTTTGCTACCTCTGAGTTTGTGCAAGGGAAGGCTAAGATGAATGTATTTGAGCACTTAATTGTGGAATCAAACTGACTTGTATGTCTGCTGTTAGAACAAAACTCTTCTTAGAGCCATAAAGAATATACTGTTACCTGTGGATGAAGAGTCATCTGGGGAAGGTATAATGAGGTGTTTCTGTTTGCAAGAAGGTTCAAAGTTGAACTGAAGCAATTGAACTTAAGCACTTGCGGCATTTTGAAATCCTGCTCTGAGGCTGCAAGTGTGGGGAAAACTGAAGACTGTCTGGTGCTTTGGGAAGTAGAAGGCAGGGTGTTTTCAGTAGCTGAGGAGGGAAAGGAAAAAAACTCCTAAATGGAAATAAGAGCTGTTTCAAAACTGCAATTTTTATTATTATTCAGTTGACTTAGAAAAGTTTCCTCTTTTGTGGATGGGGAAGAGTGCTTTAGTTTTTAAATAACTGAGAGATTTCCAAAATCAAAGTTGCAAGTATTTCCACTATGTTGATAATGGTTTCCCTGAGGAATGTAAAGAAAGAAGTTTGGAAGCCACCCCACCCCCACCCCATTCATTTTACTAACTGGAAAGTAACCAAAGAAGCCCTGTCCTAAATTTTGACTTTGAGGATCAACATTGAACCTTGTAAATACAAAGCAAATGCATTTCTTACATGTTTCTAATCTTGTCAATAGCAATCTTCAAATTTTAAGTTCTTGATATTTATTTAGAAATGTCTTCCTTCCAACCCTGGTGATTTATAGCATTGTCTTGCTTTATCTTAGTTGAAAATGGTCAGTTTTAAAACTTATTCAATTAACAGCTTGATCTTTTTAAAAGCAGCAAATTTCCCTTGTTTTCATCAACTAATTGCATGGGGGTGGCGAGGAATCCTAACTCTATTTTAATGTTTATTTAATATCCTGCATCTACATCATAGGAAATAAGACTTAGAAGCTATATAGCATTGTTTGGATGATTTAGCATATATTTCATTATCGCATGTTGTCAAATATTTAACTGATTGGGACTTGGTGAAGAAGATAAGTTTAATGGCACGCTGGTCTCTTTTAGCAAAGGATTTCCTGTAGGGAGCTTTCTTATCTGCATGTGTGTTCATTGGCAGGAAATATGTCAGTTGCTTGTTTTTACAAACCGAAGGAAATGAATGGGATTTGTTGGTTTCTAGAATCTACCCTCATTCTCTATTGTCTTTCAAATAATTTGCTTAGAAAACTTCGTTTCTAAAGGGACTTTTGAGGAGTACAATTAATTCACTCTAAATCTTTGGCATTGCTATTTATTTCTTTTTGACTTTGGGATTAGGAAAACTGATTGTTATACTACCCTGTACAACCTATTTTACCAATACAAATTAACAAGATGTTCAATAAAATTCCAATTCATTTTCACTTGTCAGATGGTTACTCACATATTTACTGAAGCTGGCATTTTTTGGGTGGCTATGCCAAATTTCTAATAATTGTCCTGGAATACGAACCAAATGGCAGTGTCAATTTTGGATTAGTGTGGAGAGGTAAAGGGAGAGAGGCAGCTTTATTCTACTCTTTGCTTGTAACAAAAGATCCATAAAGAATACTTGTCAAGTATATACCAACCTTGCTGAGGGCAAAAATAAATGAATGAATGGATGAATGAATGAATGAATCAAAATTTGGAAGTGAGTAGGCTAACATCACTTTAGAGTACATATGGGAAAAAGAAATCTTAACTTTGAGAGGATTTACTGTGCAAAAGTCTGGATTATTTTTTGGATGTTGAAGATAAGTGTATTTAATTGCTTCAATTCATGTATGTTTCAAAACCAGGAAGAGGGAAAAAGGGCAAGCTTCCTTAAAGGAAAATAAGTACATAAACCTCCATTTGCAGGGAACCCTGGTGAGGGCAGTTAGGAGTGCCTGAGGGAGAGAGAACCATTTATTGCAATGGTTTTCACACATTTTTGTAGACATCATTTTTGTTTTATATTTAGCACCAAATGAAATCTTATGCAAGACCCTAATATATGAGTCAAATAAAAACAGAGCTTCCCTGGAGGAGCTAGAGGCTGCTCTATTTCCCTGGGCTGTGCCTGGGGCACACCCTAGAACCCTAGTACCCCTGTGAACACAGTTTGAAAACCATCGCTTTAAAAATATTCTCTAAAGAAGACCTGAGGGAATTGCTTGCGGAGTGCTGGAACCTTTTAGCTAAAGAGAGAACTTTTTGCCTTGACAAGTTATGAGGACACTTGTGCTCATAGTGAGTAGGAAAAAGGTAGCAATTAGATATGTAATGCAGTGTACCCTAATAAGCTGATATGCATATAGAAGAAGATAAGTCCACTCACAAGTGTGAAAAAGCCCTGGTCCAGTTGATAACGGGAAAAGGGGAAAGGATATTTTTAGAAGTTACTTATAAACCAGAACTCTGTTTCCTTGTAAATTATAGGAACATCACATGGAGGTGTTTGAGATTAGTTGGCTATAATCTTATGGAATGCACCACCTTAGGATCTGTTCTGTCACTGTTTTTCTATTAGTCAGTGAAAATAATTTCCTATTAAGTATCATTTGTAAAATGAAAGTGTGCCAAGCTATATAAATCTGCTTGGCAGACTCAGTAGTGTTTTGAGTGTTGAGTAAAATGATAACACACAGATGATATTTGAATGTCATCAAATACATTCACATTATCTCCTCTGTTATGAGATTGTACTGAAATGGCAGTATTGAGATTGGGCTCAGTTCTCTTTACATCCGAGAAGCTACCAGTGTTAAGGATTTCTAGGGGTGGCAGACAGAGGAATCCCATTTAGTCCCACTCTTGATTTTCACAATCACTCGATTCACATATGCATGTAAGGAGACATCAGCAGAGACCTCAGGCAAACTGTAGTAGAATTGTGCTGCTTATGGCCACGGCCAACCTCCCTGCGTTGTTTCTTGGAGGCTGCCCAGTTGAGAAGTCTATGGAAGTAGAAAGGGTAGACCCCTGTCTACATTCTCCTACTGCTTTCATTGTGCTTGCTGTGTTTCCACTACCTGTATGGGGTTAGAGATGGAGATTAGAATAGTATAATAAGTATTCCAGGAAGCCACGGATCCTCCAACGATTTGTGCTGAGGCCGAAACTTGTATTAAGCACAAAATAGTTATGGTAGTAGACGAAAATGATTATGGTTAACTTTATTTATTGAATTGTGTGGACTAAAGCTTTTCATGTTTAGGCTGTGTAGAGCTACCTCATTCCTCCTCCCGCCTGCATTTCAAAGAAGGACATGTGTGTACAGCCATAGAAAGCCAACAGAACCATTCCAAGGCATATTCAGGATAACAGAGCAGCATTTCTTTGGGAGTGAGCATTAAATGCCCATGTTCTTGGGGACTGTCTCTTTGAACTGAAGGACACATGCCAGTTACCAGGACATTGCTGAAGTTGCTAGTGGAGGACTTCTCCACATGTTGGACAGTGTGTGCCCAGTACCTGTGCAGAGGCTCAGAGAGTAGCAAGTCCCACTTGGAGAGGGATTTTAGTATATTATGCAAGTTTAGATTTTAGATAATCTAAGAGTGCAATTTCTTTGCACTCTGAAATGTTCTGATTCAGCAAACTTAATACTTTTGTAGCCTTTAAAATGAAAACAATTACTATATAATGACTACTTAATAAATGTATCTAAATTAAGACCATCATATTGTTTCTTATGACCGTAATAGATTTAGCACTTAGAATGGTCTCTTGAAAAAGAAATTAAATTGCTCTGGGTAAGTCTGGCAATGTTGGGTGATATAGAGAAATCACATCTTACATTATTTTATTTGATTCTCGATTTAATAATATTACTAATAATAACTATGATAATAGACATTAATGTCCCATTCTACAGATAAAGAAATCGAGGGAACTGCATTCCTAGAGCCACACATTCCTTGGTAGCTGACTCGTTCTCACCCGCAAGTCCCCTGACTCCAAATTCCAGGCGTTTTCTACCCCACTTACCGCCTCACGACTGTTCCTCTGACTGTTTCTATTCCAGGGTTGAACACTGCCCCTTCCACACTGGACGTGGAGTCCCCTCCTGGGAACATCACAGGGTGGGATGGGAAATATTTGCTGTGATTCTGGCCAGGAATAGGATTTTGCTTCTTGACATTCTGTGTCCCACATCTGGCTGTCAGTGACGACAGGGACTTTTTGGTCCCTTGTCAGTGATTACTGTACTTCATTTGTCTTCATCTTTTGGATTTCCCTTCATCCACCTCTGAGCACATTCACCTACTTGGTAAATGAAAGGTCCTAACCACAGGGATATGATTTTCCTGAATTACCCAAATATTATACTGAGTCTAACTGTTGGTGGCATTGCTAACTTACAAAAACAGATTTCCTAGACAACATTCACTTTTAATGAACTACTCAACAAACTCAAGGGTGCAATTACAGTGACATCTCCTTGATTTCTTTCAGAATAAAAACAACTGTCTTAACTCATCAGATTAGCAGGATGTCCAGGATCTCCCTTTGGGGCGTCTCATAGCCCTAAACCATAAATCCCATATCAGTTTATAGAGGCCAGATTGGGGAGGGCTTCAGTTTGACTTCCACATCTAGGCAGGGAGCTCTGCTCTTGCACTAGAGTAGGGGAAAATTCTGAGTTAAATCATCACCTGGGCATCCCACTAGGCTCAGTACATACGACCACCTGTTGGAACTAGCAATGGAACAGATGTAGACACGTTCAGTGAAGTGTGTCTGGTACTTTCTCATTCTCTTGAAGAGTTCAGGTGAATGATGAACTTGGTGGAACTTGATGGAATAATTCATATTTCACAGGTGTGATTTCACATATTTCCCATGTATGAAATCATTTTAAAGAATTGATTGAAGGAAGTGCTAAAGACATATGTATAAATTTGGGAAAACAAATTATCCATGCATTCATTCAGTGAACAATTATTGACCACCTACTGTATACGAGGAACTGGTGCTAGGGATACAAGGATGAGGAAATCACTCCCAGGCAGCCTACCACCTGTTTTGTAACTCCAGCTGGCTTCTTGACTGGAAATATCCCGAAATGTGACTCTTTTGAAGTTCATATTCTGAGTGGATATAAACAGATGAAAGTGACACCCTCCTGAGCTCCTTCCTAGGAGTATTATGTGTTTTGTTTTAGTTGGGAAGCAGACCCTGCAGGGAGGATTCAAGGGTGGACAGTTTAATTGGGTTGAGGGTCCTAGGAAGATACCAGTAGGGGGACAGGGTGGGAGGTGAGGAAGACAAGTCAGCCAGTGGTGTGTTGTCCTGCCAGATATCACTGTGGGCAGCAGAGCTCAGCCCCACTAGGACATGTCAATTGCAGTCACTGGTTGAGGACTGCTCGCTGGGGGCATCGATCCCAGCACTTGAGGTCTGCATGCAAGCTGGCAGAGCAGACTTCAGCCAGAGAAGGTTCTTGGAGACCTCTTGATGTCCTTGGTGGCAGTTGGTTGGGCTGATGCGCACTGAGATGGCAAGGCCTGAAAGCGATGTGGCCAGCATCAGCAGCTTCTGCTACCACTCTGTGTTCTTTACCTTCTTCTACAATCTTGGAACTATACATGTGTTTTAGAGTAATCATCATCTGTTAATAGTTCTTTGAGCCTCCGAATGAAAGAAGATCTTGGGAGAGTGGTTTTTCAACTCTAAAAAAATACGGACATAAGTTGAGATATCGAAGTATTCAAGCAGAAATTTTCAATAAGGGCACTCACTTTTTGTTTTTCTTCTCCCCTCTCTGTTACAACCCTTACCCTTGTTGGCCAGGTTAGAAAACTTGGACACCCAATAGTTTTACATCCCACGTATCTAATTTTTCACCGGGGCTTCTTGTTATTTTTTGAAATCCACCTCATTTTCATCTTGATTCTGAGGCTTCACCCCAAGAATACTGCAAGTGACCTTGAGGCTGCTCTGTCCCCTCAGGCTCCTTTCTTTCTTCTACATCCCTGAAGATTTCTGTCCCTAAAACATTCTCACAATATGGGCTTGGAAGCTAGACTTCCTGTTTTCAAACCCTGTGCATGCCACTTACAGCTGTGTGACTTCAGGCGAGTTAAGCTAAGACTCGAGTCTTAGGTAATATTTCCATAAGTACTGTGGAAATAAAACTCAGTAATGTGGAAATCCTGAAAGGATTATTGGGAGGGCTAAATCATAGAGTCCCTGAAAAGCACTTGGCACAGAGCCTGGCATGTAGTTACAGCTCAGATGGTTGTAGCTATTTTTATTGTTGTTAATGTTGTTGTTATGTCCCTCATCTACTAAGAACCTAGGATGGCTCCCTGTTGCCCGCCTTACCAAATCTGCCCTTCTCTGCCTAATTTTCAAGTTCTTTTATAACCTGGTCCTACTCAGTCCTGCTCAGGGGATGGCCCAGGACCTGCTCAGGATTTATTCATCCCTGAACTTGCCATGGCCCTTCCAGCTCCCCTACCTTTGTGTCCCCTGGCCACCACCTTCTTCTTCCTCCATGTTGTAGAATCACTTCTTTCGTCCACTTAAAAACTATTCATTTGTTTCGTCTACAGAGAACCTTCCTACCCAGCACACACCCATGAATTATCAAAAGAAAGAATACTAACTTTTAATCACAGCCATTTTATAATTGGATCTGATAATGCAAATAGTCCCTTAAGATAATTCTGTCTTCCTAGAAAAACAATGCTCTTTCCCTAATGTCTCATCTACCCCGTCCCCAATTCTGGGCCCGTGATGGTGTGTCCAGCTCTCTCTTCCCTTTTTTTCTTATGGAGGAAGAACAAACTCAGGGTCCTCAGGCTGGCTGGCCTGTGCTCTCAGGGGCTAGGTCTCTTGCCCACTGGGGGCTGCTTGTTCAGCTGTACTGGTGGTTGAAGTCTGTGGTTTTCTAACATATAGTCTAGTCTAGTGGTTTTCAAAGACCCACGGTAAAACAGAGATACGTTTAATCTGTTCTGGGATTACAGAAAAAAAGATACAGATACATTGTACATAAGATTCTAGTTAGCACATGTATACATATGTTTACACATGGGTAGATGAAACAAAAGTTTTACAAGGTATTACTATTCTTGTTACACTTGATGCGCTCTGGTCTATTCCATTCTATTTTAGTTAAGGAAAGAAACACTAGTTGGAACCCAATAAGTGACCCGCAGTTTGCAAAAAGATGTTAGTGTGATCGTTCTCTGGGCTTTATGTGAAGCCAGTGTGGCAGTCCCTGCTGAGCCGGTCTCACCTCAGCTTCCATTGGCAGCAAACTGAGTGGTAGCCGTCCCCTCCATCAAGCCTGCTGGCCTGGTGGCCTTTGCGTGCGGTCCCCTCCACTGGCCACAGCAGAGCCTGAGGCAGGCTCACTTCTCCGCAGCATCTTCATGCTTTTTGTTGTTTCCAAAAGTGACTGTCCAATTTACACTGTCATCTATAGTGAATAAATGTCTGGTTTTATATTTTCACTCACATTTAATATTGTCAGACTTTAACATTTTTGACAATTTAGTAAGGGTGAAATAATCTCATTCTTATGTTAATTTTCCTTTTCTTGGTTATTTATATAAGCTTGAGTATCTCTTCATATGTTTACTGGCCATACATGTTTGTTCATTTGTGAAGTGTCTGTTTGTCTGTTACCTTGCAGTCTGGAGTCCACCAAGAATTGTTTTTTGTGTATAGTGTGACATAGGTATATAGTTATTCTTTATACTACACACACACACACACACACACACACACACCCCAAATATAATACATGTATTATAGATACATATATTGTAACTATACAAATATTGTATTAATATATATAATCTATTGTGTATATATAAAAACATATATTGTGTGTATATCAATATGTAAGCCTATATAGCTGCATCTATATCCATTTATCAATTTGTTGACAGTTACACAGATACTTAATTGATTTAAGTAAACTTTTTATTGAATTATGCATACAAAAATAAGCACAAATCTAAAACTCGATAAAATTTTAAAGTCAATGTATCCATGTAACCAGGACCCAGATCGATAAATAAAGCATTACTTGCACCCAAGAAGTCCCCCTCATGTCCCCAAGCCACTATTCTCTGCAAGGTGACCACTGTCCTAACTTTGAACACCATAGGCTAGTATTGCCTGTGTGTGAACTTTATATAAAGGTAATTATGTAGTATATTTTGTGTCTGGTTTTTTTCCTGCTCAACATTATGTTTCTGAGAATTCATTTAGGACTGGTTGTTGCATGTAGCAGTAATTTGTTCATTTTCATTGATATATAGCATTATTTTTCCCCCTAGTTTATGCTATTAGAAATAGTGCTGGTATAAACTTTCATATATATATTTTTTAGTGAATATATGTTGGGTCTATACTTAGGAATTAATTGCTGTGTCAAATGTTATGCATATGTTCAAGAAATAAAATTGATTTTACATATTGATCTTGTGTCCAAAAGCTCTAAGTTTCTTATTATTTCTATTTTGTTACTATATTGTAAAACTTTTAGGGCTTTTTGCATAGATAACCATATTGTTTGCAAATAATGACAATCGTCTTTCTTTCCAGTCTGTGTACTTTTATTTCTTTTCCTTTCTTTACTATGCTGGATAGATTCTCTAAAACAGCACTAAAGAGAGCAGTGATTGCAGGTCCCTGTGTCTTGTTCATGATCTTACAAGGAATGCCCTCACTATCCTGTCCTGAAGTATGATGTTACCAGAGGTGCTTTGTAGAAGTCCTTTATGAAACCTAAGAAGTTCTTTTTAATTTCTCATTTTCTCCAAGTTATGTTCTAGATTATGAATGGATATTGAATTGTATAAAATTTTTCTACATTTATTGAGCTATTTATATGACTTTTCTCCTTTAACATGGTGAATTGTATTAATGGATTTTTAAATATTAAACTAACCTTACATTTCTGGAATAAATCAACTTAGCATGATGGTATTGTCTGTCATGTTTACAAAAGTGTACATTGCTAAGTTTGCTCTAACAGTAATTCTTAGGATTTTTACATTTCCGTTCATGCGTGAGAAGTCCTGTAATTCTCTTTTCTTATCAAATTGGTTTTTTTTTATCCTTCTAAAATAAGTCAAAGAGTTCTCTTTTTCTATTGTCTCTAATAGTTTGTGTAAGATTAGAATTATGTATTTCTCAAAATGTTTGATAGTAGTCATCTGGGACTGGTGTTTTCTTTTAGGAAGATTTGCCACTACTAATTCAGTTTCTTTTATGGTAAGACTATTCTGGTGTTTTATTTCTTTCTGAATCCATTTGAGCAATTGAAGCATTTCTAGGAATTTATATATTTCATCTTGATTTTACCATTGGGCGGCATAATGTTTATTTGTAATAGCCTCTTATTGTTATTTTTAATCTCTGTGCCACCATAATTAGTGTTTCATTCCTTATATCATGTAGATGTTTGCTTAATTCTTCTTGATCAGCATCATCAGAATTCTGTTACTGTTATTAGTCTTTTTTAAAAAACTTAGTTTCTTAGATTTTCTCTGTGGT
>NW_012139636.1:761230-768054 GCF_000956105.1 Propithecus coquereli
TAGTTGTCCGATTAATTTCTTTCCATTTTTAGTAGAGACGGGGTCTCGCTCTTGCTCAGGCTGGTCTCGAACTCCTGAGCTCAAAGAATCCGCCCGCCTCGGCCTCCCAGAGTGCTAGGATTACAGGCGTGAGCCACCGCGCCCAGCCCTGTTGTTGATTTCTAATAATTGCATTTTGTTCATAGACCATAGTCTCATGGTGCCAACCCTTTAATATTAGATCAAGCTTGTTAATTGAGTTGTTTAAATCTTCTGTATATTTATTGATTCTTTGCTTGATCTATTTTTTATTGATGGAAATATATTAAAAGCTCCACTAAGATAGTGGATTGTTGTTTTTCTTGATATATTTTGAAGTTAGATTATTTGTCTTGTACACATTTAGAATTGTTCTGTGTTCTTGGAGAAATGAATCTTTTATTTTTGTGAAGTCATGCTCTTTAATTCTTACAATGCTTTTTGTCTTAAGGTGTATTTTGCCTGATGTCAATATAACTAACAATATTAGACAACAGTAGGACATAATCAGCTTCCCTTTGATTAGTTTTTGATGACATTTGTTTTTTCATCCTTTGTTTTTTCAAACTCTTTGTATCTTAATATTTAAGATGTGTCTTTTATATATGACATATAGCTAGATATTTTTTTATGCAGTCTATAAATAATTATCTTTTAACTGAAATATGTAATGCGTTTATATTTATTGTAATTACAGATACAATTCAATTTATTCCTTCATCTTATTTTTCCTTTCCATTTTTCCTGCCTCTTCCATCTTTCTTTTCCATTTATTTCTTGCTTTCTTTTGAATTAATTAATTTTTTTCCTCATTTCATATATTATTCTATAGTAGTTTAGAAATTTTACACTCTATTATGATTCTTTTAATGGCTCTCTGGAAATTTTATTTCTAGATTCTTTTCTCCCATCCAAGTACTAACCAAGCCCAACCCTGCTTAGCTTCCGAGATCAGATGAGATTGGGCGCCTTCAGGGTGGTATGACTGTAGACTATTTCTAGATCCTTTTCTGGTGGTTCTCTAGAAATTTTAGCATGCATACTTATCTAAGCTGAAAGCTAATTAATATCTTTCCTCTCTTCCCCAGCAATGTAATGACTTTAGACCACTTAATTCCAATCACAGCTCCCTGGATTTAGGTCGCATTTTTGCCCAGTGTTTTAGTTCTATCTTCTTGGTTTTTTTTTTTTTAAATCCCACAGATTAGACATCATCAGTATCATTTTAAACTGGAAGTGTTTGTTCAGATTTACCCATATATTTGCTACATTATTTGTTTGTAATTCCTCCTGTCCAACGCCTTCATTACTTCTCTCCTTAAGACTTCATTTAGTCGGGATAAATTGATGGAGAAAACTTTCAGTTACTATTAATTGGAAAATTTCCCCTTGTTCTTAAAAGAGAATCTTGCTAGGTATAAAATTGTAGTTATTTTCTCTCAGCATATTAAAGATATTCAATTGTTTTCTGACTTCTGCTGCTGAAAAATCAATGCTAAGTTTTATTATCATTTGTGTTGAAGGTACTCTTTCTTCGAGTGTACTTTATGACTATTTTTAAGATATTCTCTTTGTTTTTGGTATTCTGCAATTTTATTATAAAGTGTCCAGATGTCAATTTCTTTTTATGTATTAATTTTGCTTGGGGGTTTTGGGCTTTGTGAATTTGTGAATTGGCTTTTTCATTAGTTCTGGGAGATTCTCAGACTGTTGTCCCTGCTCTGTAGTCTTTCTCTTCTAATTCCGGATTTCAGATTAAGCATATGTTAGATTTATGTTCTCTGTCTTCTCTATGTTTTAACCTCTCTTTCATCTTTTCTGTCTCTCTGTATCATCACTACGTGCTACAATCTTGATAATTTATTCAGTCTTCTCTCTGGTTTCCTGTGTCTACTCTGTCTAATCTCACTCCTTTTATAATTATTTCCCATTACTTATTTAAACATTTATCTTACATTCTGTTTCTAATAATTTTAAAATTTGAAGTCTTTTTTGGTTTAGTTCTATCATCATTTCTGCTGGTTGTTGGTCATGGTGATTTGTTTCTTTGTGTGTGTATGTGTCTTTTGTTTTCCCTTATTTTATTTTACTGTGACTTCTTTTTTTTTGGAGACTTTATCAGTGGGTTTGAGTTGAAGATGTGTTTTTATAGAAGTTGCATTTGTTTTTGCCAGGTTCCTGGGGTCATTACCAACCTGCAAAGCAAGGAGTTAAAATTATCAGCTTGAGGTTTAGGGGACAAAATAGGTAATCAATCCATCCTCCAAACCCATGTGAAGGCTGTCTTGTGATTATAAACTTTTAGTAAAGACTTTCCCCATTCTACTTAGCACTAATGTTTGAGACAGGCAGTTTTGGCAGCCTTTTGGAGTCCTATCTTTAGCTGTGTGCCTCTTATGATACACTCTACCTTGGTGGGTCCTCGCTTTGTTAGTTTCGCCAAGTTTGTCTGCTGTCCTCCATGCCCTGCTAAGTTGTAAAAACAGAAGCTCTACTTCTCCCAGTTTGTTAAATGCCTTCAAAGTGAAAACTGCTATAAGTATTCTATTCTGAGTATGCCTTATTTTCTTATTGGCTCATGAATACATTTCAAACTGTTTTTGAGGAAATATTTTGTCCAGCATTTTTGGTGGTTTTCAGTGGGAGGACTGGACAGCTATTTACTCTGCCATACTGCCAGAAAAGGAACTTCGATCCTTCTTTAATAATATTAATATTCCCTGAAACACATGAATGCCTTTGGCCAACTAGAGTAAAGATCATATGTGCAGAAAGCAATAGAGAAAAGCCACAATCATTATTTTCAAAATATCACTTCCTTCCACACATATTCAGGGGTATTTTCAGTCTTAACTTACATTAGTTAAGGTAACACTAGCTGCTTCAACAAACCCAAAATAGTACAATGAATCAAAACAATAGTTTATTTCTTACATATGCAAAGTGGGTGACCTGATTAGTGGATTCCTCTCTTTCAGGTGGTGATTTAGGGAACCAAGCACTTTCCATTTTAGGACTCTGTTATTTTCAACCCATGGCTCCAAGGTCACTGTGCTTGTTTGGATCATATCAACAAAAAAGGCCAAGGACATGGAGACTCATGAGTAGCTGGTTTTTACTGGCCAGGCTCAGATGCAGCCTGGTTCACTTCCTTTCCTGTTCCATTAGTTGGTACCTGGTAAGGCGGCTACATCTGACTGCACTGATGGTTGCTGGGAAGGGGGTCTAAGTGTTTGCCCAGGAAGAAGAAACAGGTCTGATGAATAGCCAGTTAGTCTCTGCCACAGATTTCTTCTCCGAAACTTCAGCCCACCCTGGCTTCTCGCCTCTCTGAGCTCCTATTTCACTTACAATCGGCACCATTAAGTTTAAGACTCTATTATCCTGAATTATTTCATGTTTGTACACTCTAAATCACCAACTGCATAATAAATTCCTTGAAGGTGTGAATGTTGTGCTGGACTTTTGAAAATGTCACCTACCACTCAGTTTTGAAAGCACAGTATACTCTAAAAAACAATTATATCTCTGAATGAAGGACAATATTCTTGTTCTAAAGAGATACCTGCTAACATAGTTAGGGATGCAGTGTTACAGTCTGCCACTTATTCATTGTATTATTGTTTCAGCTTTTCTTTAGGTTTGAAATTTGCCAAAAGAAAAATTTGAAAGAAAAAGCTAAATTTCTGAAGGGGATCGGGGAGGGGGGGCGCCCTACGAACAATATTGGCATCTCCACGGGGGATCAGATTAACATGTCTCAGTCGTTTCTTCTGAAATGTTGTGTTGAAATGGGCTCTTTCTACTGTGTCTGGATCGTTAAGAGAGTTCATTCAGCCAGTCTGGAAATATTTGTTGAGGTCTACAGAGTGCTAGTGCTGTTGAGGGGCTGGGCGCAGGGAGTTGAGCAATACAGATAAGACCCTGTCCTTGAGAGGATTAGGTGAGGCAGTGTAGACAAACTGCTCTGAGTGGGCAAAGACCTTTGCAGTTGACTTTGTGACTGATATAGTGGTAGTGAGGCTCTAGGTTATTTGTATCATGTGAAAGAAAAAGGTGAGGTGCTGTGTGTTAAGTCCTTCAGTAGAGACCTTGAACTCATTTTGTGTGTGTGTGTGTTTGTGTGTTTGTTTTAGGCCTCACATAAGGAGACTGACCTATCTTTAGGCCAGTGTTGAGCAAATCAACAGGCAGAGGAGTTTAGCTCTTGAATTCCCCAGGGCTATATGTAATCTCAGTTGAACTGGACCCTAGGTTACTGGCCTTGATATCACCCTGTGCTTGAGTTTATTTAACTCATTACTCCGTTGCTAGGCTCAATGTTTTCAATGTTCCATTTTTATTTTCTGTTGCTATTGATCTTAGTAAATGACAATGACATATGGACCTAAGTTAAATTGTTGGGATCATATTTTGTTTTCTTCTCATCGAGTAGTTTTCTTTCTCTACCGCAGTGTACTATGGATGGGAAAATACACTGACATAATCTGTTATCCACCTGCTAGGATGCAAACACAATGCATGTGGCAAATTACTTTATATGCTGATAAAGCCTGTGTTTTGGAAAAATGTTGGACTGTTTGTATCCAAAACATTGTTTTGAATCAAGCCATCTCAAATATGCAGATTAAGAATAGGAAGTGGGATCCTGAATAGCATCATCAAAATTCCAGGAAGGGTCAGGCTGCAAAATGCAAGACGTGGTGAGTCTATAATTAGGCATCGACGCTGCTTTATTTGATTGAGCATCTCCTTGAGCTTAGCTCTGGCATCCATCAGAGAACATCTTGCCAACCCAGAGGAGTTCACTTGAGAAGATGACCCAGGAGGCAAATTGTCTCGCAAAAGCCAAGACAGAGCAAGCCCTTCACTTATTATGCTGTTTCCTTCACGGAATAAAGGATAGAAGAAAGCAAAATACAGCATTTCTAATGAAATAGATGAAGGGAATGGAATTTACTCTTCTTGCAAATTGTGCTCACTTTCAAGTCTAAGGCTTCTCTCTTATATATTTGAGAAAAAAATTCGTCTCTTACTTGAAAAGTTTCCCAAACTGCACTAAGGCACCAAGTCTTACCCAAGGGCATTAATAAGATATAGGGTCCTATTACAGCTGGCAGGCTGGGTGTAATAGTTAACTCCCTCTGTTGATGCAATGAGCTGCTGAGTAGTCTCTTCCCACAATGAGTAAGGGATCATTTCTATCCTTAATACCAAATATTTAGTCACCACAAAGGGAAGAGACGAGACCTTCATATTCTTTTTTTTTTTTTTTTGATTTGAGACAGAGTCTCACTCTGTTGCCCTGGCTAGAGTGAGTGCCGTGGCGTCAGACTACCTCACAACAACCTCAAACTCCTGGGCTCAAGCGATCCTACTGCCTCAGCCTCCCGAGTAGCTGGGACTACAGGCACACGCCACCATGCCCGGCTAATTTTTTCTATATATTTTTAGCTGTCCAATTAATTTCTTTCTAATTTTTAGTAGAGACAGGGTCTCGCTCTTGCTCAGGCTGGTTTCGAACTCCTGAGCTCAAACAAGCCGCCCGCCTCGGCCTCCCAGAGAGCTAGGATTACAGGCGTGAGCCACCGCGCCCGGCCCGAGACCTTCATATTCTTGATATGGCTAATGTGAGTTTGAAATTAATTTCTATTTTTAGCAAAGTACTCCATGTGTTATTATTAGGGTGACCATACAATCTGACTTGTTTATTTGGGTTTATGCCTACTGCCCCACTGTAATCACTAATAGTGCCTACTTTTATTTTCAAGAGCGTCTGGTTTGTATGATAAATTGTGGTCACTTAGCTTACAATAGTAGTCAATATGTTTAGCAATAGTAGATCAGGTTTGTTCTGATCAACTCTTCTGTTGAGAAAAGCTGCTCAAAATTAAAAAGAAAAACAAAATTCAATTTGGACACACTGGAGAGCCATTAAGGCAATAAGGAATTGCAGAACCAACATCTGGGGTGGTGTGGTGAGGGGGGGTGTGGCAGAAAGCCCAGAGAGGTTGGCTTAGCTTTGGGGTCATCTTCTTGAGAAAGGGTTCAGTTCTAAAAGTAGAGGCTAAGAGATTGAGAAACTTAGCAGAGCTTTCAACAAACTCACGGGGTTGAGGGCATCGTAATTTTATTCAGGTTCCGCCAAGGAGCAGAAGCACTGGTAAACAACCTAGGCTTTCATTTGGAGTCTAGGAAAGCCATAAATACAACACCTTTCATAGGTACAGAAGCCAAAACCCAAATAATTTCAGATTAATGCCCCTAACCTAGGTGCCTACCAGAAGCCAAACAAAAAAATCCTCTTTCGAGGAGATACACATTCTAGAACCTCATGTTATCCCTATGGTTTTTCAGGTATTATATATGTCACTCAATGAAAAATAACTGGACATATAAGAAGACAAGATATGGTCAAAAACCAAGAGAAAAAATAAGCAAATGAGATATACCTACAAGGGATCTAGTTAGTGGATTAATCAGATATGGTCTCTACAATAACTGTGCTTTAATATGTTTAAAGAATTAAAAGATAAGTTTGAAAAATTTGCCAGAGAACTAAAATTATAAATAAGAACCAAATGGACCTTCTAGAACTGAAAAATAGTTAAAACCTAAATGGGAGAATTTTTGGAAGTGATGGAAATGCTCTGAGATTGGATTGTGGTGATGGTTATGGTTGCACAACTGAATTAATTAGTAAAACCATTGAATGTACACTTACAATGGGTGAATTTTATGGAATATAATGGTATGTAAATTATACTTTAATAAAATTGTTTAAAAACCCAAATGGATAGATTCAA
>NW_012139636.1:769289-820202 GCF_000956105.1 Propithecus coquereli
AGAGATATTTCATAAAGACAGACATTTTAAAACACCTCTCTCAGTAACTGCTACAACCTGCAGACAATTAAAATCAATAAGGATATTGAAAATTTGAACAAAGTTAATTGACAAACATCATCTAATTATAAAACATTGCAGTAGCAAATATAGAATAGATATTCCTTCCAAGTGCACAGAGAATATGTGCCAATGTTTTCTGTTTGCTGAGTCATAAAGCAACTCTTAACACATTTCAAAGAATTGATATTATACAGAGTATATCTTCTGACCACAGTGACATTAAGCTAGAAACAGATAACAAAAAAGATAACTGAAAAATCTCCATATGTTTAAAAATTAAGCAGTCATGAGTCAAAGAAAAAATGGCAATGACAAGTAGAAAATACTTAGAAATTAATGACAGTGAAAACATGACATGCCAAACATTGTGGAATGCATCTAAAGCAATGCTTAGAGGGATATTTATAGCCTCAAATAAATATATTAGAGAAGAAGAGAGACTTCAAAATAAATAACCTAAGCATTAGTTTCAAGAAGTTAAACAAAGAATACCAATTAAATTTTTTAAAAGATGGAAGGAAATAATAAAGATAAGAGAAGAAAGTAATGAAATAGAAAACAAACATAGAATCAATAGAGCCAAAGGACTAACAAAATCAATAAATCCTGGTGAGACTCATCAAGAAGAGCACAAGTGACTGATATCAGGAATGAAAAGAGGGGTAAAACTACATTTAAAAGATAGTAAGGGAATAGTGTGAAAAATCTTATGATATTTGAAATTTTAGAGGAAATGGACAAATTTTTTAAATGCTACTTACCAAAACTGCTGTAAGGAAAATGACAGTCTGAATAGCTCTGTGTCTACTCATATGAACATGTAATTAAAAACTTTCCTGTAAGGAAAACTTCAGACCCAGATAGTTTTACTGTTGAATTCACCAAATATTTAAGGAATAAAGAACATACGTTTTCCATAAACTCTTCCAGAGAATAGAAAAAGAAGGAACATTGCCAACTTGTTTCAGTGGGCCAGCAGAATTTTGATGCTAAAGCCTGAGAAAAATGTTACAAGAAAGGAAAATTCCGGGCCAATTTCACTCATGAATATAAATTCAGAAATCCTGAACAAAATACTGGCATTGTGAATCCAGCAATAAATTACTACATTATGATCAAGTTGGCGATCTTCCAGAAATGCAAGGTTAGGGTAATATATTTGCAGTCAGTCAATGTAACTTAGTTTATTAAGAGAATAAAGCAAAAAATTATATAATCAACTCAGTAGATACAGAAAATATATGTGATGAAATCTAATGTTTATTCTTGATTTTTTAAAAGAAGACTCTTAGCAAACTAAGAAGAAATTTTTTTTTTACTCTAAAAAAGAGTTTATACAAAAAATAGCCCACATCATTAAAAAGTAAGAAATGCTATACTTAATGGGTGAAATGGTAAAACTTTACCTTTTGAGAGTAGGGGAATAGACAAGTCTGCCATCTCTCCCCACTTCTGTTCATCATTGCATAGCAGGTCTGAGCTAGTGTAATGAGGTAACACAGAGAAATAAGGGTGTTAGGATTAGAAAGGAATAAATGAAACTATAATTATTGGGAGATCAAATTACTGTGTATGCAGAAAACTCAAAAGAAATTTCAATGAAATTGTTAGAACTAAAAAATAAATTTTGCAAGTTTGCTGGATACAAGGTAAAAATGAAAAAATACGTTGTGTTTTTGTGTATCACTGCTAAACAGAAAAGGAATTTACATTAGAATAAAAAGAATCAAATACCCAGGAATAATCTATATTTAAAACCATTAAGCATTACTGAGAGAAATTAAAGACCTAAATAAATGGAGGGATATATCATATTCATGGAACAGAAAACTCAATTTTTAAAAGATGTCAGTTCATCTCAAAGTGATATGTAGAGTCAATGCGATCCCAATCAAAATACCAAGAGGATTTTTGTGAAAATTGACAAGCTGATCCTAAAATTTATATGGAAACACAAAGGGCCAAGAATAGACAAGATCCTGTTGAAGGAGAATAAGATAAGAGCACTCGCTCCACCGGATACCGAGATTTATTGCTATGTTAGAACAATTGCAGCCGGATAGCTTTGGTGCAAGGATAGATAGACTAGTGGAAAAGAGTAGAGTCCAAAAACAGACTTGTGCTTAGACAAACACACGACTGAGACAAAATGAGACTGCAGAGGAGTGAGGATAGGACAGTTTCTTAAGTAAACTGCGACAATTGGATATCAATATAGAAAAATAAAATAAAACAAAACTTGACCCTAAGCTTACACTATACACCAGAACTCATTCCAGGTGAATTCTAGATCTCAATGTGAAAAACAAAATAATGAAATATCCAGAAGACAATATAGGATAATATACTCATGACTTTGGTTAGGAGAATTCCTACACAGGACCCAAAAGACCCAATTATAAGGGAAAAGACAGATAAAATTGTACTATATTAAAATAAAGAACTTTTGTTCATCAAAACACACCATTAAGAGAGTGAAAGGCAAATTAAGAGATATTTACAACATCTATAATTTACGAAAGGTTTATATGAAGAAAATACAAATGATTCCTACAAATCGGTAAAATAAAGGCAAAATAGCCTAATAGAAAAATGGACAAAAGGCTTAAACAGGGACTTCACTAAAGAGAATATCCAAATGTTGAATAAACAGGTAAAAAGTTGCTCAACTTCGTACGTCTTGAGGGAAACACAAATTGGAAACCACATGAAACCTGACTGCATGTCCACCACAGTGCCTAAAATGAAAAGTGACTTACAATACCAAGAGTTGGTGAGGATTTGAAGAAATGAGAATTCTCGTACTCTGGTGGTGAGAGCGTAGTACATTGGTGTAACCACTATGGAAAACTAATTAGCGTTATCTAATAAAATTGAGTGTAGGTGTATTCTGTGAGTCAGCAATTCTTTCCTGATGTGTAGACACGATGGAAAGGCGAATATGTATGCACCCAAAATTATGGATGGAAATGTTTGTAGCAGCATTATTCATAATAGCTCAAAGCTGAAAACTACCCAGTGTCCGTCAGGAGTATAGTATAATGTGCATGTTTGTACTTGTGCGTGCGTGCACGCACACACTCCTTATGGTACATTTATATAAATGAAAAAGGATAAACCTATAAAAACAAACTATAGCTACACAACCTGGATGTCTCATTAACACTGATGTGTGAAAGAAGCCTTCCCCTCACTGACTTCCATTTACTGATATATAAAACTCAAAAAACAAGCCTAATGAAACTATAGTCTTTAGGCATGCATGCTTAGGTAGTGAAACTACAGGAAAGTGATTACTGTAAAAGTTAAGGTAATAGTTATGGGGGAGAACAGGGATGTTAATTAAGAGAGAGAATGGCGAGGGTTTCATGGGTGCTGGCGATGTTCTCCTTTTTAACTTGGGTGGTGGTTACGTGAATGTCTGCTTTGTGATAAGTCATTGAGCTGTCCTTTTTTGTTTTGTGCACTTTATGCATGTTGCATTTCACAATGTATGCATTTTATAAATTAAAAAAAGTACCTCTTAGACTATTTTCTTGATTTTTTAATCAATTTAAAATTGTCCACTGACTATTATAAGAATTTAGGCCTTTCCCCATTCACTTCCTTTGAATTGACACTCTGTCTCCATGATGTGAACACTATTCATCCATGAGCCAACTCTATGCTGTGATTACAGATCCTTTCTTGTGCAACTTTTGGTTTTTTTCCTATTAATAAACATTCTCTCTTTTTGATTTGCGTACATATGTACATAAACATACCTCTGCCTGCCTGCCTGCCTGCCTTCTCTTCCCGTGCCTTCCAACCAACTCCCAGTCCAATTTTGCTTTTGCCCCACATGTCAGATAATGCACAACTTCCGTTTTGTCTTCCCTGTTCTAATTTGGCCTGGTTGCTCTATAAGCCTATTCTGGCCTATTTTGTGCAGGGATTTCTTTTTCATCTGTTTTCTGTAACGTTCCCATTTCCTGGATCCCATGTTTGCTTCTGTTTTGATTTGCTGCTTTTGGTGTTTTGGTAGAGCACACCCTCTAATAGTTTTACCAAGTAAGCACAGGAGGTCAATTTTACAAGAACTTCATCTCTGAAAATATTAATCTTTCATCTATATCCCCTCCTGGTCAGTAGTTTGATTAGGTATATAATTATAAGTTGCAAATCATTTTTCCTCAGTATTTCAAAGGCAATATTCAGTGGACTTCTAGCTTCTGTTGCTGCTGTTGAGAAGTCCTATGCCATTTGGTAGTTCATCTTTTCTATGTGAATAGATTTTTTTTTTTCCTCCCTGGAAGCTTTTAGAATTTTAATTTTATCCCTGGTGTGAAATTTTATGATATGATGCCTTTGTTGTGTCTTTATATATCATTCTGCTGTGGATTTCAACAGATCTTTCAATCAGAAGATTTATGCTCCTGTTCTTGTGGATTTCGTGGTTTTGTGTGTTTATTTGCTTGTTTTTATGATTGTGTTTAATCATTTTCTCTGAACACTTAGAAACTCTATTAGCTGAACATTGGGCTGATCCTTTTGTTTTCTTATTTATTTTTCTTTTCTTGATCATCTCTTTGTTTTATTGCCTTACTTTCTGGGTGGTTTTCTTCCATTTATTTCCAAATCCTCTACTGAGGTTTTTTTTCTTCATATTTTTTATTTCCAAGAACTTTTAATTTTATCCTGAGTGTTTCTTTTCACAACATCCTGTTCTTTTGATGAAAGTAATGCCTTCTCTTCTCCTATAGAGAATATTAATTAGATTTTTTTGATAGTTTCTTCTGTTTCTTGCATTACTTCTGTGTCCTCCTTGTTTTTCCTGTTTGTTTAGATGTCTGACTTTCACAGTGTAGATTTCCTCAAATTCCTGATGATCCTTGGGTGTCCTTTCATGTTGAAATGAGCCTCCCAAGGCTCAGCAGAGCCTACTGGAAGCCTTGTGCTTGAGTAGGACTCGTGAGCCTTCCCTGGGGAGGGCTTGGGTGGTTGAGCAGTTCCCTCAAATTTCAGTATCTCTTGGGAGGTTTTCCTCTGGGGCCATTCCGTCTCTTCAGAGAAGGATCTCCCAATCCGCTGTGTGAAGAACAGAGGTATAAACCTGGGTGCTGGTATTCTGAGAGCCACGTGCGCAAGGCAGCGCAGGCCCTCACTTTTCAGTACACGGAGCTTAGCTTTTGCCCTCTGCTGCTAGTCTGGTGTGTCACCTCTGCTCTCTCCTGAGCTGTGGTTCCCAGGCCTGAGCGTCTCCTTTTAATGTCTCCAGCCTTAACCCTGACTCCTGTCAGAGAACGGAACGGGGAGTTGCCTGGAGGGGGTGAGAACATGAGGGTCTCACTTTTCCTTGTACGGTCTGCAGGGGTGGAGAAGGGGTGATCCCTTTCCTTCACGTTGTGAGGGTCACAGCCAACACCCCCGTAACAAGAGACAGGTTCACAAGAGAAAACCGTAACAAATTTATTTAGTCATAGTTTTATGTGACATAAGAAACATTGGATTGAACACCCAAAGATAGAGGGAAAACTATCCATTTTTATGCTTAGGTTCAGTGAAGAATGGACAGCCTTTTGATTAGACGAAAGGGAGTGATCTAATAGGAATAGACTGGGGAGGGGGCACCCAGCAAGACCTGTCTGTTCAGATTCTTCTCTGTCTCTCTGTGTGGCATTCTTTCACCCAGGTGTGGGGCGGGACCTTTTCCAGAATGAGGGTCTCATGGCCTACTATCAGACAAGGTAGATCAGAGAATTTCTTTATGGCCAGCTCTTACACAGAAAGACGGGGGCAGGTTAGAGTCATATTTGTAGGTTTTTTTATGGCTGGTTTGAGGGCAGAGGGGCTCTGGTTTCTATCACTGGCCTTGGGGAAGAGCGGTTCTAGGTTCTTGGCTTGCCTGGGGGAGAATGAGGGGCGAGAGACAGGAGAACAGGGGAAGATCAGAGGGAGACTTGCTTCTGAGGCCTTCACTTGGGGCATTGTTTTCTGAGCCCCAACAAGTCTAACTAAGCGCCCGCACCTCATTCTGACCTTCCACTGTATCTGATGCCCCTAATACCTGGGCCTTTCTAGGATTCCATGGGCTGACGTACTTGCTGCTGATCCTCTGCTGGAATTCACGTGTCACCTTTCTTCCTTATGTCCAAGCTCAGCCATCGCTCCTCCATATACCCTCAGTGTTCCAGAAATTGCTTGGTATCTTTCATCTGTTGTCCTCTCTCCTTCTCATTGTCCTTGTGGCTTTATGTTAACTCTTAGAGGGCAGAAACGATGACTGGCACGTCTTCAGTTTACTTACAGGGTCAAGCAAAAGGGCTTAAAAAGCATTCGTTGATTGATCAACGCCCACCTCTGTAATCATTGAACTACTCTGCCCTTCCTTTTATGAACTTTTAAAATAGTCTCAACTGTTTGTCATTTACAGGTGGGTAGGTCCAAATAGTAACATCTACTTGGGTGCTATATCCAACTCTTGGTAGGTTCCTTTTCCTTTCTGCTGCTTGGCTGCCCAGCAAACCTGGCCTCTGCCAGGCATCGGCCCATCCCCTGTGCCAAAGATCCTGCCCACTTTGGCCAAGCCATGTTGCTTCCAAATTGTCCGCCAAGGAGGAGGAGGAAGAGGAGAGGGGACAGCTCCAAGGTGCCTGAAGGGGCTGAGTTTCTCTTCCTCTCCTGAGCAAAAGCAGGGTGCTCTTAAAATAGCCACTGGAGCTTTGCGATGTGAATATAGTCACACAGCCCTTCTCAGGATTGGCTTATTGTGGAAAATAAAAATCTCCAGGAATATGCACCCCCCACTTCATTCTCATGGCAGATTTTAAGAAGCTGCATCTTGACTGCTGTTGCTAAGTGGTTTCAAGGCAGAAAGCAGCCAACTTCGAGCCCTAGACGGCTTTCCCTGCATCTCTAATTTATGCTGCATGGTGCTGCGGCTGTTTGCCTGTGGACCTCAGCTGAGTAGGTTTTCCTCCCTCCTCCTCCCGTGCATTCGAGGCTGGGAACATGACACGTTCCTAAGGCCTGCGTGGGCCCCGGGATCCTGGAACACGAAGGGTAGGAAGACCATGCTCAGGGGTCAGTAGGGCCCTTCTCCCTCTCTTGTTCTCCTCAGTAACCAGAAAATTCTTCAAGCACGGTTGGTTTTTTTTGCCATCTTGAGATTTGTTTTTTTTTTTAATGAGACTTATTTGACTTTTATTAGTAATTTGATTCCGTGGACATTACTAAAGGTTTTGACACGATTATTGTGTTTTTAAGTGGCCTGCACCTGTAGGTAAACTTGAAATGCTTCAGCTAGTCTGATTGCACAGTGGTCTGGAGAGAAGAGTGCGTCCTCTCTAGAGACTAGAATGTTGTCTTATACGAAGACAATATCGTTCTAGTCTCATGATTTGGGAGTGCACGGGGTAAACAGTTCTAGTTAGTTATAACCAGGAAAAAAATGGCTACAATTCAAATATTCTTAGACTATTTAATTTTTTTTTTTGGTAGATGTTTCCCAACCTTACATTAGTTTGTAGTTGATAATACCATACAGCAGGTCACTGAATTTGTGGCATATGTTTTGCAACTGCTGTATGTCGTTAATCTTGGAGGGCACACTAAGAAGCTGCATGACCGGAAGCTAGGCATTGTGTACCTTTTCAAAGATGTATGTTTGCTTATGTTTCACAAAATTCCAGGCTAGAAGCATTTCAGTCATGGAAACTTGATGGCCCAGTTGTCTGTGTATGAAAGTGTCCTGAAATCATTGTTTATTCAGAGGAGTGTTGGCTTGGCCCAGGGGTACTGAATGCCTTTTATTTGGGCTTATATCCTTGCCAAGTCCTTCTTCATGAAGATAGCAGCCCTGCTCCTGCTGTCCTAAATCACATGTCTTCATACTTAGCTGGCAACACAGGGCAGCTACATTCCAGGTGCCCACCCAGAGTTTAACCTCAAGCGTGCTGCACCCAATACTGACGGAACGTTTGGTTGAGCAAGGCAATGTCTGTGCGGGGTTGCTGGTTGTCCGAACTGTTCCTGAATTTAACCCACCGTTAGGGAGCTCTGATGTTAGCCTGGAGCTTTCATTGAATTGTGCTTTATCTTGGTGCCTTTGGGCAGTGTTGATGGATGCCTGACACAGCTCCCAAGCACCCATTGCTGTGTTTGCTACTTTACTCAAACCATGATTCCTGGGTTTTTTTTTGTCCAGACATGCAGGTTGCTTCTCCCCAACAGTAGTTTAAAAATTTTGAATTAGATTGTCCTGCGATGAGGCACACACCCTCTAGTTGAACCCAGTCCCTACTGTTCTTTGTCATCTGCCACTGGTTTTACTCAGTTACTTTTCCTGCCTGGCTGCATAGAGGCATTTGAGTTACAAAACTTGTTTTACACAGTATGGTGGTTAATTTTATGTGTCCACTAGGCTAGGCCACAATACTCAGATATTTGGTCAAACACCAGTCTAGATGTCTCTGCGAATGTATTTTCTAGATGAGATGAGCATTCGAATCGGTAGACTTTGAATAAAGCAGATTACCCTCCATAATGTGGGTGGGCCTTACCTAATCAGTGGAAGACCTTAAGAGAAAAAGACCCAGACCCCCTGAGAAAGAGGAAATTTTGCCTTCACACAGCCTCTGGAATTGAACTGCATCGTCAGCTCTTCCCTGGGTCTCCAGCCTGCCAGAGTACCTTGCAGATTTTGGAGTTGCCAGCCCCCGTAATTGTGTGAGCCAATTCCTTAAAATAAATCTCGTTATATGTCTGTATATCCAGTGTTTCTCTGGAGAACCCTGACTAATACACATAATGAGCTCTTTATAGAGATTTTCAGGAGCAAATAGTTGAGTCACGTAATCAACAATGTTTGCCCCTTTGTGTTGACTTTAAAAGCTTAGAACCAAATCTGTGTCTTAACTTTAGCAAATGCATACCAATGGACACACTACCGGTAGTAGAGGGATACTAAAGCGATGATGTTAGGGAACATCAGAAACCTGGGCTGTGCCAGGGAGGGCATCTGGCTAGCATGTTTAGTTCAAACCTACCACCCTGCACCGCCTGCATTTGGTAAGTCATCTTAAATATTAAATATTTTCTCAGATAGAGGCCTAATTAAATAAAAAATAGTGTATCTTTTCATCCATCTATTTCAAGACAGCATGTACTTTTTGAATCAGTTGCAACCCTAGTGTAGTTGCAAATTGAGCAGTTTAGTAGCTTTTGCTGGAGATAGTATCAAATCTTCAATAGCCTTGATCCATCCTAAGCATGGTGGACCACGTCATCTTCTGAGACCGGTTTTGTGATCAGAAACCTAAAACCTCCGTGGAGTCAGTAATAAGGTTTCCACTGTGAGAGGTGCTTTGGTAGCTTTTTCTTTGTTTTTCCCTTTTTAACCTCAGCTTTTTGTATCCTCTTTCTCATATTAACCTTTCTCTTCTCTTTTCTCACATCTTGCTTTTGCTTTATTTTTCATGTTTGGATATTTTTCCGGTAGATTTCAAGGCTGTCCATTCATTCATTCATTCATTCACCATACAACAAATACCTTTGACCTCCTTTGCTGGGCCAGACATTGGTGCTAGGTAATTTGAGAGGGAAGACACCAAGCTGGATCAGATAGAGATTCTACCTCGAGACCTGTAATCTGTAGACTAGAGGAAGATTATAAGGCATGAAAAACAAGTAAGTAGCCCCACGTAGCCTCATGGCTGCTATCTCCTATCACTCAAGCTTTTGCTCAAATGTTACTTCTCATTGAAACCTACCCTGACCACCCTGTTTGAAATTTCCACCAGCCCCACCCCACAGGTCTCCCTCAGCCCATTCTACCTTTTCTTTCTGCCAGCCACTCTTCATTTATTAACATACCGTATAATTTATGTATTTTTTATGTCTGCCTGCCTGACTTCCTTCCTTCCTTCCTTTCTTCCTTTCTTCCTTTCTTCCTTCATTCTTTCCTTTTCATGGAGAGCCAAGTGAAGCAGTGGGAATGGAGAAGACACAAAGAAACCTGTAACCGGTTGTGATCAGTGAGTTGTAAACATCACTGCACTCTTATTTCTTTACTATTATTGTTTTCTGTCTCCCTCTGCTAGAACGTCAACTCTGCAAAGGCAGGGAGCTTTTTATATCTTTTACTCACTAATTTACTCCAAGGGCCTCAAATAATCCCTTTCCCTTGAATCAGTTGGATAGGCACCACGCAGGTAGCCCTGGGAGCTGAAGACTGCCCTTCTCTCCCCTATTCTCTGGGTACCATGTGAGCCCTCAAGATGCTCCTCTGACCCTGGAAAGGGAGAAAGGTCCCTAAAAACATAATTGAAATTAAATTTCCATTAAGTGAGGCCTTGGGATCCAGATTTAATTTGATTTAGAAGATGTAAAGTAATGTGATGTCCCTTGTACTCGACTTGCATCAATTATGGAGCAAATGTATCCCACTAGAAATAAAACCAGGTCAAGATCCTTAGGGACCACATATTTGAGGGAGATATGTCTCGGTTCTGGAGGGTGATCAGGTGTTTGTTAGGACAAAGAACCACACAGATGTAGATTGGCACGGAGGTGAAGGACTATCTAGAAATCACCTCTTTCCTTCCTTTGCCTAAAATTTTCCAATAGGATGAGATCATATCTCCTTTAAAGGGTTTGGGGAATGTGAGTCCATATTTGGCATTATTATGTGGTCCTTAACTCTTGACTGTGTTTATGTGGTTACCCAGTTTGACTGAGAGCCCTGCAAGATGGTTTCCTTTGAGCACTGAATGGATTTTGGTTAGAGTTACTTAGCATCATGGTCCTAAAAAGCCATCTTCTGAGAGTTTACAAAACACTTTGTAATCTGGAAGGAAATTATTTCTCCTGACATCTCTGTTAGAAACTCATTTTGGGCCGGACATAGTGGCTCACACCTGTAATCTCAGCACTTTGGGAGGCCAACTTGGGAGGATTGCTTACACCCAGTGGTTTGAGATCAGCCTGAGTAACAGAGGGAAACCCTGTCTCTACAACAAATAAAAAAATTAGCCGGGCATGGTGGTGTATACCTGTAGTCCCAGCTACTTGGGAGGCTGAGGCAGGAGGATCGCTTGAGCCTCGGCGTTTGAGGTTGCAGTGAGCTAGGCTGACGCCACTGCACTCTATGTGGGGTGACAGAGTGAGACTCTGTCTAAAAAATAAAGAAACTCATTTCGTTAACCCATTTTACAGATGAGAAAATTGTGGATGAAGAAGAAATGCTGAGCCTAATACAAGTTCCCAGCTATTTGTTTCTGGAAAATCTTAGGAGCAGAGTTATTATACTTGATTGATTTTTCTAGATATTGGTAGAAATATCAATCTGGTGTTTGGAAAGATGAGTGCTGGAGTCAGATAGATTCAGGTTCAAATTCTGGCTTTGTCTCCAATTACCTGATGACTTTGCATTTAACCCTGGGAACCTTAATTTTTCCTCTTCAGGATAGGAATAATCTATCTTACAAAGTTAGAAAAAGATAGGGAAATAAATTTATTTATTCCTTTATGTATATATTGAGTAAATATTATTGGGCATCTTACTTTGTAGCAGTAAGAGGGTTACAGTTCCTGCTACCATTCGATTGCAGGGACAAGGAAATAATAAACAGCTAATAAAAATAAATACACAAGATACTGTTGGGTATGAAATAAGCATACAGTGTAAAAAATGATAAAGAATGACAGTGGGACTACCTGGAAAAGGGTGGCTAGAGCAAGCTCTCTGCAGAGAAGGGGCCAATCTAAGGGCACGGTTCATGCAGAGGCCCTGCAGGAAGGACCAGTGTGGCTGGAGTTGGTGAGGTGTGGAGTGACTAGGAGATGAAATGGCAGGGCCCCGTCACCTCAGGTCTTATAGGCAAGAGAAGGATAGATTTTATTCCAGGTATGATGGGAAACTGCTAGAGGATTTAAGCAAATAAGTCACCGAGTTAGATTTGTATTTTTAAAAGAACATTCTGGCTACCATGTGGAGGATGGAAGCAGAGAGACCCGTTACGAGGTACGACAGTGTCTGGGAGAGAAGAAGGGGGCTTCGCTGGAGTGGTGACGTGGGATGGTGAGAAGTAGAAAGATTCGGGATGTGTTTTGGCAGCAGAGCCAACAGGACTTGCTGATGGATGGGAAGCTGGGGGTGAGAGAAAGGGAGGGATGGAGGATTATTTTAGGATTTTGGAAGGTGGTGTCATTTCCTGAGATTGGAAAGACTTGGGGCGAACAGATTTGGGGTGGGGGAGTGGAGATCAAGAGTCCTGTGTCAGACAGCTTAGGCTGGAGATGCCTGTTGCACAAGTTAGGAGGGCAGCTGGATGTTTCTGGAGCTCAGGGGAGAGCATGGAATTTGAGTCATCAGCACGTAGGTGGCATCTACAGCTACAATGTTGGGTAAGATTATCCAGAGGGAGCGGGCAGAGAAGAGAGAAAGCCCCAGACAGAGTCCCGAGCACTAAAATTTAGAGATTGGACCTGAAGAACATGAACTGGCAAAACTAATTGAGAAGCTCATTGAAGTTGAAGGGGAATTGGGCAGAAGCCAAGAAAAGAATCACATTGACTGTGGACACAAGGTAGACACTCAATGAGCGTCAATCTCCCCTTTAATAGAAATAGTATCATTCATTCATTTTTAGGTCTTTCAAAGGATATAATATTACCTTTCATCCCAGCATAAATTCAGTTTGCAATGGCTTTTTTTTCCCCTTTCATATGTCTTCCAGGGTTGAAATATAGAACCCCGAAGAGCCGTGGGTTGGTCACCTCTCTTCAGAAGCATACATTATACTAGCCTGTACATCCACCAAGGGGAGATTTCTCTTTTTCCACCATAAGTTCATATGATTTAATTTGCCTGAGTAACCTGCTGTCATAGGTTTTCATAGAGTCCTGACATCTAACAGAGTAATTAATGCTTTAGGCTTTTAGGAACTGTTTCAGGTTTTTATTAATCACCGTTGTGATTGCACATATGAATTATGAAAGAGTTATTTTGGTAGTTGAATTTCCCCCTCAGAAAAATTTCCATATTTGTTCATTATGAACTGATAGCCTGAAGAAGAAGAAGAAAATGGAGAATGTTCCCTGGGTCCTAGGCAGACATTCCAGATCACCCAGAGTAAGGATTATTTCATAGTAAACAGAAGGATTGCATTGGCAGTTAAACATTTTCTCTTTCCCTCCCCATAATTTAATTAGAAATTCTCTGTGGCTGCCCCCAAATATATGGATTTTGTGAACTTCATAAAAATGCGTGAACATCAAAAGGAACTGGTGGGTTTTGCCCGATCCCTCTAGGATTTTGCCGTAGAGGAATCACTCCTAGGACCTTCATGATTCTTATGCTGGTCTTTCTGGGGTTTTCCAGGAGAGAGAGGTGTCTAGGTGACAGGAAAGAAATAGAAAAAGCTATCCATACAATTTTATTTAGGGACCATATCCTGGCTTTTCAGAATTATGTGATTGTATTTGAGATCAGTGTATGAAAAGGGAATGTGGTGGGTGGAGTCTAGTCTTTAAGATTGAATTCTGAAGTGTGAAAAAAATAAAACACAATAACTGTTTTCTTGGCAGCTCTTCCCTTCAGGCATCCATCACACCCCAGACATCTGCAGGTTCTCTGCATAAAGGCCGGTGTGGCTGCCTGTGGCTCCCGCTAGGCATTTTCCTTGGCAAGGGGGTAGATGTAGGTTTCCCCGTGTTTACAGGAAATTTTACTACAAGCCTTTTACTCTGACAAGGGAAGACTTGCTGCTTTACTCGGCACAGGGCTCTTTTCAATGATTAGAGTGATTTTCTGTGATTCTACTATTCTTGGGGAAGACTTTTGAGACTGCAAATAAAAGACAAAGTAGTTATGTCAGCGTATGGATGGAGGCAGCCACTCTGCTGGTATCCGGTG
Organism: Propithecus coquereli; assembly: GCF_000956105.1. Taxonomy (NCBI): domain Eukaryota; kingdom Metazoa; phylum Chordata; class Mammalia; order Primates; family Indriidae; genus Propithecus; species Propithecus coquereli. Next base: position 783,247 of record NW_012139636.1, read on the forward strand.
CCTTGACTATTGAGCAAAAATACCTGTTATTGCTCTAACTGCCATTTTTGCTCTTCTAAGTGGCCAACCGGGAGGGGTAGGGGAGGAAGGGAAGGAGCTGGGTTGGGCGGAGGAGGTCCATTTGCAAAGCCAACTGCGGAAGTGTTCGGGCTTAGCCTCAGACATCTGATCTTAATTCTGTATAGATAAGAGAAGGATTCGATACCCAGCAGATGGGCCACCCTTCTAATTCTGCAGTAGCTTGCTGTGACAGACTTCTAATCTGATGGTATTTTCATCTTAATTTGCTTGCAACCTGCTTTTTGTAGGTAACAGCATTTCTGACAAAGGTGATAAATTTGCTAAAGCTTAACATTCAAATTCTTTCCTCATATGAGTGTTATGTAATTATATATACATTTGGGCTCAAAGGTCCCAGTCTAACAAATTCCCTCCACAGGAATACCATTTGAGGGCCCATTCTCTCATTAATTTTATTTGACATTTATGTCAACATTACATTCCTAGCCTAAAAGGAGAAATCACATGAGTATGCAGGGGTGTATTTTAAAGTGGAGTATTTAGTTTGGCGGTGAAAAGCAGCCAGCTAAGTCTGCTAAAGCGAAATCTTCTAAATTAGTTAATATAAAGTGGTCTAAATGCACTAAATTTAAATTGTTCTACGAAGTGCCAAATGCTGGAGCGCATGGCTGTTTTGATATTTCTAACATTTTTTTCCTCGGGGGCTCCCAGAGTTGCCTAAAATGGGTGTCTCTGGAAAATTAACTCGGGAGCCATCAGAGGTGTCAGAAACAGGCTGAAAACAAGTTGCTTATGGTGTCAGGAGTGGAGTTTGCTTCCTTGAGACCTTGTGTAAAAATCAAAGACCTGATTCCTCTTCTCCCACTTACCCTGACTTCAGAGAGAGCGGTTTATCGGTTAAACATGGGAGCACCCAGTTCTGGTTCTGCTGAATGAAGAGTTTCACGAACGCGGCAGTGAAGGTGGGAGGGCAGCTGAAAGCCCGGTCTAAGCATCGTGAGTTACATCATTTCTCTGACCAATTGATCACACGGCCACAACATTGCCTAACACTTGCAAAAGTAGACAGAAGCATGCATGGATAAGTAAGAAACAATTGTTAGATAACATCGCTATTCTCTGACTTAGGGCTGTAGGTTGGATTTTGAATCAGTAGATGCCACGAGAGAGGAAAGAAGCTATCCCAAAGCAGCCCCCAGGGGCCTGAGCGTGGCAGTTTCTTTTGGTTCCAAAATGCTGACTTTTACATACTTTGTGGTTTGTGCGCTCTGGAACTGTGCTTTGTGTTTGGCTCTAACGATGAGTTGCAGACTGGGCTTCTGTTTTGCAGAGAATTCAGCAGCATTGGAGAGGACCTGCCTTTAGCAGAAGTGGGGAGTGGGCAGCTTGTCCAGCACCCCACCCATCTTTATTCTAGTGTTCACCCCTACTCCCCGCAGCCCCCCACCCCAGCCAGTCCCCTTCATGCCGTCTTCATCATGAATCTGAAGTGTCAAGTGGTTGGGTACCAGCTGACCTGTGTGCCTGTCCCGATGGCAAGATCCTTTAAGGTCATCACTACAGTGATTTTAACTATGACCTTCTGGAGTTGGTATTGTTTAAGGGTCCCCTTGGTGGGCTGGTGGAAAGGTGGGGATTTTATCAGGGAAGATAAGAGAAGGAGGGATGATTGCAGTTTATGAAGAAGAAACTGAGTCCGGATGAGCCTCCATCAAAGCCAGTGTAGACAACCTCATTCTCACACCTCACTGTGGCTTAGAGGACTCTGTGATTTTTCTTACCTGACCTCATCTGCTTAAGCTTCCTGCTGCCCTTGTCAGATGTGTTTGTGGACAGGGTCGGCTGGTGGGGCTAGTGGCAGGGTGTTTTGGTTCAGAGTTCCAGTACACCCTTCCTGCACCAAAAGGGTACAGTATGCAGAAGAACAAGAAATTCATGTTTTTTTTTCAGCTGTAGAGGCAATTCTGAGTTTTTTAGGGAAGAGACTCTGAGAGCTGGAAGAGCCTCGGAGGTCTTTGCACTTAGAGATAAGCCCAGAGAAGTCGAGAGCCAGGTCTCCTGACAGCCAGCCCAGTCCTCTCTTCCTGTTCCAGCCACTGCCTGTGGGATGATCAGAGAAGCTGCCCATTGAGCTGCCAGCGTGGGGATGGAAAGTGGTAGGAAATCCCTCTGCTGAGGCCCGATAACAGTTATGTTCCAGCATCTTGGAATGGAAGAGCCTTCGAGACGATGGAGTCGAATCCTGGGGCCATAACTCAGGGTGGCAAAGCTGGGCTGGCACCAAGCTCTCAGTTCTGTTATCCCCTCACCGTTTCCTGGCTGGAAGACGATTAGGGGCACCCGTTGGTTCCCTTGCTCTGCCCTCCCCCTGCCAGCCACCAAATGTATCCCTGCTGGGTTTTTATCACCCCCAAAAGAAGACCCAAAGTCTTATTTGGGAATGTCTACCATGGAACTAGTCTGTCCTCACTGAAGCCACACCTGTGTTTTTAACTCAATTAAGTGAACTACCATTCTCTTAGAAAACATCGATTTTCTAGAACCCTTGTTGCCGCTGCCTGCTGCCCAGAGGTGACACTTTTCAGCCAAGTGGGGAGCAGGTCTGCTTTGGAGTAGACTCGATGATTGAGTAGAGGCTGAGGGGTACTGGCTAAGACTAACATTAATTGCAGACAGTGGCCATAGGAATAATTCCCTTTGCCTCCTAATATCTTAAAAAATGACTCCTTTTTGCTATTAAAGACTTTGCTTTAATCAGATGCCCCTTTTTCTTGTGACCTTCAAGCCCAGCATGCACAGTCTGGTGGGGACCTAATTCTTGTCCCCGGTACTTGTACAAGTGGCATTGGGCACGTTGCTTGGCCTGGGAATGGAGACTCAGGTAATGTCTGTGTGCAAACTTTCTTCTCCAGCGCAATCTGGCAATTGCTAGTGGACCAGCTCTGTGGGTGAAGGGCCCGGTCCCTTCTTTAACAGAATATTTGGAAGGCAACAAGTGCAGCTAGTCCTCTAAGTGCAGCTTTATTGGCATTTGGCTTCTTGCAATATATTTTTAATATACTATGTATGCTGTATCTGAGTAAATCAGTAGGTATGTTTTGAAATTAAATATTTGCTAAGGGCTAGACTCTTCTCGTGTTAAATTATTGATAACAAACTTCGCACTGTATGAGACTTGATGATATATGATTTTTGAGTGACCTGCCATTTATTAGACTTTATCTGCCTGTGAAATCTATTTCCAATTCAGACCGTATCTACCTGGGGATTGCTTGCCAGAAATCTATTCCCAGGATTCTCCTTATTTCAGTGAAATGTCTCTGGCTCAGCACCTTTCCCAAGGTGGCTGATCTAATCGGGGCCTGATCACTTATCGCTTCTCATTTCCTTTGGCAGGACTGTCACACTAGAAGTGCATCCCAGGGACACTCAGGAGACCCACCCCTTCCCCCTTTTCCTGTATGGAGGAAGGTGGGAAGAGGTGAACTCCCCACTCCAGAGACCTGCTCTAGGGGGCTCTAAACAGAACTAGGACCACCTTTGTGGTCAAACTGGCAGAGGTGGTCTCCCTGCCTTCCCCCCTGCCAGGAGCTGTCAGGAACCGCTCCACATTGAACCCCGTTCAATGACTCGAGCAATTTGAACTCATTTGCATGGCATGGAAGGCCAGGGGGCCCCAGTGGCTTTTCCAGCTCCCCCTTCCACTCTGACTTCTCTGTAGACAGGTGCATGCTTCTGGCTCTGCAAGGGCCAGCTGGCAGGAGGACTCTAACTTGTCATCACAGAAATAAAATGTGTCACCTCTGTGTTCCCAACCTCTGTTCTCTCATGTTTAACCAGCACTCTGAATCTTTATAAACATGTCAGGGTTTCTATTTTTATTTCCTAATTAATTCAGAAAAAGAGCAAAAGGCATTGCTAATGAATGATAGAAAAGAGAAAGGGACAGGTAGGACCGAGGGTGGCTTTTGGTTGGATAAGGCAATTGAATGAATACGGGGCATCCAGCAATTGAGAAATTACTTAGGGCCAGCCAAGGCCTGGGTGACTCTTGGGCTGCCCTGAACCTGGTCAGAATTTATGAACATGTCCAAACTTATCAGATACGATGGCAAGCTTTTCTTCTCATGCTAATAGACGTGATACCTCATTTTCCCACATATGAGGGAGAATAAGAATTTCCACATATATTGACTTTTTAATTATTTGAAATTTGTTTTTTCTTTTAGTAGTACTTCTAAAACTATATTCTCTGAGTACATTAAACCTAATTTAACCTTTGTCTTGATGATTCAAAAATCATCATTATAAATATCTGGAACTATGTACTTTACTGATTCCAGAATGTTAACAATCTCAAGGGTGTAATGTTTTCATTAAGTGAGCATTTCCTGCATTCCATTGTTACTTAAAAGGATAAAATAATAGATGTGGAATAATGGAAAGAGTTCTAAGTTTAGAATGAAAATTCTAGTTCTAATTTAAGTTTAATCATTAATTAGCTGCGTGACCTTTAGCGAGTCTCTTAACCTCTCTGAGCAATTATTTCTTCATCTATAAAAAGGAAGCATTGGACCTATAAGACTCCTAAGGTTGTTTAGATTTCTAAAATTCTATAATTTTATGATCAAGGCCCATGCTGCTGAGTAATACCAGATGTCCTAAGGACTTTTGAGGTTAGGATTATTTGTTTCTTAATGATATGGCTCCAAATTATTAACATTGTGTTGGCTTTGAAGCTTTCCTGTATTTCGTGGGTAGACAGACTATAGCCTGTGGGCCAAATCTGGCTCTCCAGGGTTTTTGTAAATAAAGTTATATTGGCACGGAGCCCTACGCATTTGTTTACATATTGCCTATGGCTGCTTTCGAGCTACAATGATAGAGTTGAGTTGTTGCAACAAAGCTGGGGTGGTACATGATGCCTAAAATATTTACGCTCCGATCTTTATCTTTACAGACAAATCTTGCCAACCTCTACTTTATTCTTTTTAAAAATTCCTCAGTCTAGCACTTTACATGCAATCACTCTCTCTCCCTCCAGGAATCCGTTTTAACTTACCGCATCTACCTTTCTAGGGCTAAGAAGCCAGACAGCACAACTAATTAGAATTATGTTCAAAGTCAGTCAGTAGGTTTGAGACAAAAGTTTAAGGGGGACAGTCTTTGAGTGTAGTGCTGACTACATGGGCTTTTAGCTACTTAGTGGTCCTCCTTTCTTACATAAACCTCTGGGTCATTCTGGATAGTTATAGTTGAAATCTTTCCATAATTTGAAATGTCTAGAAATACTTGCTTTCATTTTGCTGACAGTAGTTATGGATTTGCTGTAAAATCCACTTCCTACACATGGAATTGCGTATGTGGTTAGGCTGAAGGCAAAGGCAGTGAACTGAACTTGAGACCAAAAGAAGTGGGTTTAGCTCCTACTTAGTTGTCCCAGGGCTGTATGACCTTAAGCAATCTAATCCTCCCATTTCCCCCAGCCTGTTTCTTCATCTGTAAAATGGGAGACATGGTTACTCCATCGTAGGGTTACTACACAGGGACACCAGGTGTTTCACCTCCACCCCTCAACTGCCATCCACACCACTTGGGTGAAACAGTTGTGAAACTGATCTGCCAAATTACAGAACACGAAACAGGCCACCAGCAATGGTGGGTGAGGTCACTGTGCCTTGCAAATGACCCCGTGACTCTACGTGTTTCCTCTCTTTGCTGTGGCCAGGTGAGCAAGCCTTGCCGAAGCTCTACACTTGGCTCAGCTCTTGGTAAAGTCAAACTTTGATTCCTTTGGGGTCCTCGTCCTTTGTGCATAGTTCCCCGGGTGGGAAGGGGGAGGAATTAGGGTGATGGGTAGGAGCAAGATGCAGACACCCGGGAGTTCCTAGTCATAATAGCGTCGACCCCAACTCCTATCAGTTACTGATCGTGGTGCTATTTGGCAGGCATGGATCCGAGGCCATGTATGTATAGATGTTGTTGCATAGTTGACTGCCTCTCACTGTGGTCTACAGGTCCCTTAAAGGCAGGAACTATCTTTTAATTTTAGCTGTAATTCTCTATTGCCTAGAACGGTGTCTGGATTCAACAAATATATGTTGAATTGCTTTGTCATAACCAAGATTTTCTGGTTGCTTAAAGGTTTCTTTGGGGTTGACTATATATGCTAACTGTGTGTCTAGGTAGACCTCTATAGTAGGCATACATTTTAAATTGGTTCACTGTACACCATTCAGGGTAAAAAGACAGCCACCTCGTGGAGGAAGTAGTCCTTCCTTTAGGAGATGAAAATAGAAGGCAGGCAGCAGCTGCAGCTCAGCAGAGCTGGGCTGAAACGTTACTGGTAAGACTTGTCTTAGTGCACTGCTGCCCAAGAGCACCACGGCTTTCCACCACCTGTGTACTTCCTGTGACGGACACGGGCACCCACCCCTCACTTCCATCCTTTCTGCCCTTCTGTTGTTAGTGGGTAATCTGGGTCCAATAGTGGGAATTGAAAAAAAAGACAAATCAAGGGATGGTATCTTTTAAACATACTGTACAACTCAACTTGAAGGTTATCGAAGAAAGGGCCAAAGCATCCATGATACAAACCATGTGTCAATACATACAGGAATCTCTTCCTCTTGCGTATACTTTATTAGGCAATAAACAACAAATCCTGTATTCAGTCATTTTTAAAATATTGAATTTCTCATTTGTGTTGGACATTATTCTATTTGTTGGGGTTATGGCAGCAAGAAGGACCGAGGGGGCCCTTGCCAGCCAGGAATTTCTGTATAATTAGCAAGTACACAAACAAGTGAAACAATCGCAAATTGTCAAAAGAAGCAATGAAGGACACAAAGGCTAGGGGCCAGCCCTGAGGAGGTGACATTTACAAAGAGTCCTAAAAACCCAGAAGGAGCTCACTATGCAAATGGTGTTAAGACCCACGCTAAGGACAGAGCCAGTGCAAAGGCCCTGAGGCTGTTGGAGAGAACAGTGTGTGGGTAAGTGTGGCCCAGATGGAGGCCCAGGAAGTGGTCAGGGGCAGGCTGCTCTTAGAGGAAGAGGGAGGATGAGGATGGAGAGGAGGCAAGGGAGGAGGAGGAGGGAGGAGAAGGGAGAGGACACAGGCTTCATTCAAGTGTCTTAGCAGCAGGAGCTGTTTGAAGTATGTAGCTGCTGTCACACACCAACATGAAGGAGTCCTGAATAACCTCATCTCCCCAAAACCAGCACAATGAACATAATTTTCACTTTATAGTTTCAGTGTCCTCGAAGATGGAAGCTGGTGATTGCAGTACCATTTATTAGCCTAAAAGTGCATTTGCGTGATATGTCCCATGTCCTGAATTAGTAAATTTTGAAAAAGCAAAATAATAAAGGCAGTATCTTGTGACTTTAAAAGCCAAGCGTTTGTTGCATTTAAAAAAAAAAAATTTTTAGGTTATTTCTTCCCTGTAGGAAAGTAAAGAAATCCATGATAAAATAATAATTAAATGCTGACAGTGCTAAATTTCTACCCAGCGTGAGCTGGCAGCCATTTCATACCAAAACATTAGGTCATTTGAAGAAAAAAATCTGATTAAATACCTCCGTAGGCTTTTCTGATTAGCCGTTCTTCAAAGGCTCGGTGACAGTAATGAAAGGGTGTAATTTGACAGCCGCAATTTACTTTTGGAAAAAAAGGTAAAATAGTGCAGCGTGTATGGGTGAGGTTTTTGCAGGAATTTCTTGTTGGTCTTTACTAGCGGGGTTTGTTTTACTAATCATTGGTTTCTAGCCGTTCCGAAGAGCCCACCAGCCCGGAATTATGTGAGATGAAAAGTATGTTACGTTCTGGGGTGAGAGTGACGGGAACGACTTAAGTGCCAGGCTTTCTTTCCTTTCTTTTTTTTCCCCTTCTCCACACAGCAGGTTTCGTATTTCCGGGGTTAAATGACCTTGACACGGGCAGGTTTGGGAAACGAAGCGCGGTTGCAGAGACTCTGCTCGCATCCCGTGCATTCATTTTCTGCATTTGGCAGCTCCCGGCGTCGCTTTGTATTAACTGGCCGCGGCGCGAGGGCTGCGGGCCAGATGTGACGTGAAGATAGAATGATCGCGTGGCACGCGGTAAATGCAGCCGCCACCACTAATTCCTCTTTCTTTTCAGTTTCTCCTTCACTTCTGCGTGTGAGCGGAGGTTGCTTGAGTTTGCAAGTGTCGTCCGTTTTTCAGCTCCGGGAGAGCTTCGCCTTCAGTAGATAGGCGAGCGCACCACTATTTGGGCAATAGTGTGATGGGATCGTGAAGTTTCAAACCTGAAAGAGGCCTGAGGAATCATCCGGCCCAAGTACTCCATGTCTAAGATGAGGACAGCGGGTCCAGGGAGGTCAGCCTGGGAGGGGGCTGCAGAATGGAACCTGGGACGCAATCGTGTCACCCAGGTCCCAGATGAGCCTGTGATTTTCCTTCTGTCTCCTCCCTCTCCAAAGTGGAAATGAAGCCAGTGGGTTAGTTTCCTAGGGCTGCCATAACAAAGCACCACAAACTGGGTGGCTTATTCCCTTACCTGTTCTGGATGCAAGAAAGCCAAAATCAAGGTGTTGGCAAAGCGTGCAGACTGAAGGCTCATGGGAGAATCTGGTCTATGCCTTTCTCTCGGCGTCAGGTGTTGCTCGCGATCCTTGGTGTTCCCTGGCTTGCAGCCGCATAACCCCAATCTCTGCTTCCATCGTCACAGGATGTTCTGCCTGCATGTTTCTATCTGTGTCCCTTCTCCTCTTCTTACAAGGACACCAGTCATATTGGATTTAGGGCCCACCTTACTCCAGGATGACCTCATCTTAACATACTTGTATCTGTAAGGTCCTGTTTCCGAATAAGGTCACATTCTGAGGTTCTGGGAGTTAAGACTTCAACGCATCTTTTTGGGGGACACGACGCAAAGCATAACAGGCGATGTGGGGTGAGGCTTTTCACGAAGGGTTTTGGAGACGTTTCACTGCGATGAATCACCGCCACCTCCAGCTGGACTTTCAGAGCTTGCGCTGTCCTCACGCTTTCCCTGTCAAGCGAGGAACCTGAGTCCCTTCCATTCATTAGTAATGATGGTGTGTAGCTTTCCCTTTTAGCTCGGAGTGAGAGCACGCGTGTCAATCTGAGGAATAGCCATAAAAAAAAAAAGTCGAGTTAGAAGCAATTCGGAGATAAGATTCGAGTTGTGGATATTTATTTGAAGAGGTTCTCTGGGTCCTCACAAAAGCGTGAAAGCCTTTCAATTTGGAGAGTTGATTCTATTTATTTTTATGTTTATTCTATAATTATTTATACTTCAGAATAATTATAATTTAGGTTATTCTATATTATTTATTTTATAGCTTATTCAGCAATCCAACGATCCCACCTTTCTCCTTAACTATTATTTTTTTACTACCCCTGTACTCTAAATTGACATTATAATTTCTTTGATCCTATCCCACTCTGTGCAAAGTCCGCAATGCCACCCCATTTCTTGCCACTGTTGTCTCCTGCAGTTGCCCCGTTGAGCCCCCCTCAAACCAAACAGACCTACTTCCTGACCCCACGTGTACCTTGCGCCTACCCACCTCCGTACTCACTCTGGCTTCCTTGCCGTCTGAGATGGTGTCCTTTCCCTGTCTGCCCATCTGGCTACGCCTACCCTGGAGGGCTTGCATCTGTCGCCCCTCCTCCCTCCATCCCTCCTTCATGGGTGCTGCTCAGACAACCCAAATAGGAAGCGATCTCCCCCTGAGTGAAGTTCTGTAGAATTTCTTGTCTGCACCTCGTTCGGATCTCACAGCACTGCCTTTTAATGCCATCCGTAGAAGCCTTCTATTCGTGGTCTGCCATTGCCATTATGTGTGGCCGTCTCACTGTGGTGCTGAGAAGCAGAGGAGATAGAATATCACAATTATTTGAAATTCATCTATGAGAAGTACTATCCAAATATTTATTATTTAATTGCCTTTATTTACTCACCTGTTAAGTGGGCCTATTAATAAGGGTGCCTGGTGGGGATTAATTTCGTTAAGCACACAGGACAGTTTCTGGCTTATAGCAAGTCATCAATTATAGTCAATCATCATCATCATATCATTAACTTCATTGTCAATGTTTGCAGATAGAGTTGTAGGCCTCCTTAGGACAGGCTGTGTTTTGCAATCTCCTCCATGCATAGGATGGAACCTTATAGTACCTGCTTGCTATACACTTGCTGGATAAATTAAGAGCTCCATTCTTGTTGCTGCGTGCAGTATTTAGACTCTCTTTTTTCTCCCTTTTCCTAGGACATTAAAATTTTTAGTGATCACTCTTTAGCCTGGAAGTTCCCAAATGAATAGAAATAAACTCTCCGACAGCATGTTGATTTTGGCTCTAAACCTAAATTAGTTTGATAGGTGAATCACTGCGGTAATGCAGATGGCATCATTCAAAAGTGGTCCAAATTCATTTTCTTTTGATATCTCCTCATCAGGATGTAACATGGGCATGTTTTGAAATGGAACATCCTCTATTAGTTTAATTGAGAATAGTTTTGACAGCATCGAGGTTTGTGTAATACGCTCATAATAACCCTCGAACGTGTGCATGAGGACAGAATTGTGCTACAGGTGCCGGGCCAATACCTTTCTGGCATGGCTTTCTGTTCCACTCCCCTGTGTAGGGTAGCGGGGTAAACGAGAGTGGGTAACGAGAAGAAACAGGAAAACCCGGTATGACAACTTGGAAGTCAAATTTTAAGATTGATATATTGCCTAAAATACTTGGCACAATCTGCTTACACAAAGCCCCAAAATTTGCCAATTATATACTGTTTGATATTAGCACAATTTTTTAATTCCTTTTGACTTTGGGTAATACTTACCAGTACACTTATCTCACTAGGTCCAAGTCTACCCATCCCTATTTTTGACATGGATATAGAGATAGAAATCTCTTTTGAGACTAATATGAGTATTGTATTAGTCCATTTGCATTGCTATAAAGAAAATACCCGAAGCTGAGTAATTTATAAAGAAAAGAGGTTTATTTGGCCCACAGTTCTGTAGACTGTACAAGGAGCACGGCATCAGCATCTGCTTCGGTGAGGGCTTCAGGGAGCTTCGGATCAAGGTGGAAGGTGAAGGGGAGCAGGTGTGTCACATGGCGTGTCACATGGCGAGAGCAGGAGCGAGAGAGGGAGGAGGCGGTGCCAGACTCCTTCAAACGACCAGCCCTCGCATGAACTAATAAAGCGAGAACCCACTCGTTATGGTGGGGAGGGCACCAGGCCATCCATGAGGGATCCCCTCGTGACCCAAGCACCTTCCCTCGGACCCCACATTCAACACTGGGGATCAAAATTTAACATGAGATTTGGAGGGGCCAAACATCCAAACCGTATCACTTATTATTTCTTTTCTCTCCAGATGCCAGTCTGATGCCCAGAATGGCACAGAGACTCAAAATCTGGTGACAACTGACTCTCTTCCTAGTACATGTGATTTGAGTAATTTTACCGAGAATTGATCATGTGGCAGCAAAATTAGTGGTGTTTATTTAGGAGTAGTTTTCCTGTAAGAGGGCCAGTGGGGAAATGTAAAACTCCTACTTCCTAGATACAAGTTGAGAAAGGAAAGTATTATAGATACAGCTACAGAGAGGAGACGATAGAGGGTCTTGTTATTTTGATGTGACTGTAAATTACCATTATCACGGAGGAAACCCCTTTCTCTACACACACGCACACACACGCGCACACACGCACACACACACGTTCCTTCCTCCGGGTCATGCCAACCTAAAGGTAAAACCAGAGCAACAGTAACGATGACAGACCGTCTTTCTCACTAATGCCACTGTTCACAATTGCACATGTAAGTCTGCTTGAGGTATTTTTGGAAGACCTTCTTACCTACCACATTTCCCTAATGCCTGTGAAACTAGGCGTTGCCTTGAAGGTGCCCAAAGCCATCAGGGTTACCTGAGGCCGCTGCAAGTCCTCACAGCTTTATCATGGGGGCCACCCCTTGGCGACGTCACCAGCCATGTGTCTCCCTTGGCTTTCTCTCCAGGGCTGGAGTAGAGCCCTGTCTTCTCTCAAGCCCAGGTGGCCATTGTGCATTCCCAGTGATCTCAGCTGAGCCCACACCTGCAGAAGGCACCCAAACTCCCTCACCTGTCCTTGACTGCCAGCCACCTTTCCAATGGGTCTAGGTGTGGGTATGGCAGTTACCTGTTTTAAATAATCTGTCTGTAGCTAACACAGGGGTGGGATGTAGTACCCCCTCCTCGCCTCTGGTGCAGACTAGGGCTGTGTGAGAGGGTTGTCCCATGTTCTTTGCCTGTCTTGCGCCCAGGGGCCGCACGTGGCCACAGCCTGGCCAGCCCTTGGCCTGTGCTCATGCCTCGTGCATGCAGGAAGACCAGACTCACAGACCCTCTCCGCTTTTGGAAGACCTCGCCCTCCCCCAAGTGTGTCTGTGGGCTAGTTCAGCTGCCTCTGTGGCCCTGGCTGCTGCTTTCTTGTCACAGAGCTGAAGAGAATAACTTTGCTTGGTCCCTGACACCTCCACTCAGTGTTAAGAGTTTTGTTCCTAAATGCTACTTGTCTGTAGAAGTTCTGATACGTTGTGTTAAGGAACAAAACCAAAAAAGAGTCCCATGACTTTGTAATCACCCTTCCCTTACTACCTTCTGACAGTGCCTGTGCCTTCCGAGAAGGCGGGCAAGACTCTGAAGGGGAAAATAGGAAAAAGTTTCGGGTTAAGAGACGCCTGAGCCTGCTCGCATGTGAGTAAGGTCGCACGAGATGCATGAAGCATCTCAGGTGATAAAAATCAGCCAGCAGCCCACCTGGCCCTACTGTCACCCCGACTTTCCTGCTGGCACCCTGGGGCCTGCTGTCGATGCAGTGATGGTGTCATACGGCCGCTTCTTCCCTCCCCCTGGCGTGACTTGGTTACTGGATCTTGGGGCTCCATCCCACGGCACCTCCCCTCATTGCACAGCCCAGGCCAGCTCAGCCTTCCCTGAGGGATGGGGCTCCCCCAAAATCCTCATCGCCTAGCCCAGCCTTGACCTTGAATCTCCGTTTTTTAAATTGGTTTTCCAAACTGGTACTCAGATTCCTCCCTTGTTTCTGAGCCCTAACCTGCTGCCTTGTTTACCTGGCTAAGAACCGCAGAAACTAGAGTCCTGTGCTCAGCCTTACCCTGCCCACCCAGGAGAGCCCCTGCTCATTACCTGCCCACAGGTGGGGATCTGCTCGCCCAGCAGACTGCGCACGGCCTTTGATTTTGCATCATTACTCTGCTGGATGAGCCTTTTCTTGGTTTACTCATGTCAAGGCCATTCTGTTTCCTGACTTCATACTACTGCTTTGCCTGCAAAACCACTGAATTTTTACTACCCTACCCTTTGTATACTTCATACAGGATTTAACCATATGCTCTTGGCTGAGATGGACAGACAGACAGACAGATGGGTAGATAGATAGATGGATGGTAGATAGATGGATGGATGACAGACAGGAGCTGTCCGGAGAAATTTAAAACCCATCTTCATTGTTCCATCAATAGCTACACTTTGTGCATTTTTATACCTCTGAGGTTACTCTATTTTAATTTTTAAATTTTAAAGTAATTTTGTCTGTATTTGTTTTTTGCCTGATGTGTTGGCTTTAGTTCCTAACTCCTGTACAAAGTGAGGCCCACGTTTTGTTTTTTTTTTTATTTTTTTGAGACAGAGTCTCATTCTGTTGCCCGGGCTAGAGTGCCGTGGCATCAGCCTAGCTCACAGCAATCTCAAACTCCTGGGCTCAAGTGATCCTCCTGCCTCAGCCTCCTGAGTAGCTGGGACTACAGGCATGCGCCACCACGCCCGGCTAATTTTTTCTATGTATTTTTAGTTGTCCAGATAATTTCTTTCTATTTTTAGTAGAGACAGAGTCTTGCTCTTGTTCAGGCTGGTCTCGAACTCCTGAGCTCAAACGATCCACCCGCCTCAGCCTCCCAGAGTGCTAGGATTGCAGGCGTGAGCCACTGTGCCCGGCCAAGGCCCACATTTTGTTTGATGTCTAAGATCTCCTTCGATGCAGCACCTGAATCTGTGCCTTCAGCATCTGCCCCACCCAGGTGAGCAGCTCTACTGCCACAGCCCCGCCACCAGGCCAGGTCGGGCTGTAGCGCAGGGTGCGGGTCAGCGCCTGGGGTTGGCCAGCTGAAGCCAATATGTCACAAAGAGCTTGATGGGATCCGCCACTCAAGTACTGTGTTGAGTTAGCACGTCTCACCACCTTACGTATGGGACAGGAGCTCCGTCAGATTGTAAAAGAATTTCCAAACAATCCTAGCATGTACTAAACCTGGTAAATACTAAACCTTCAGTAAAAGTGGGACTTGGGAGAAGAGTTTGTCTTATCTTTCTGTGGAAAGGACTACTCTTGAGGGGAATGAAAAAATCGATGTACTAACTAAACGGTGAAATGGCACCTTTTGCTAAGGGTGCAAGCTTAGATTTATGAAATATCACCCATCATATATGCTCTGGCCACACTGGCCTCGAGGACAGTAAGAGCTTGGGTGACAACCACTGCGTTTGGATCTCAACCCCAATTCCACTTAGCACTAGAGTAGTAAGCCACGGCTTGGATAACTAAAAACGGCTGCTGTGTCCACCAAGCCCTTTCCTGCCCCGCAGGTTCCCGTGGCGGCAGCCCCGGTGCTCAGAGGCAGCTCTGACTGAGTTTGCCTTGCTCTGTTTGTGCCTCTGTCACCCGCAGCTCTGCCTCTCCTCCCCACCACCCCCCTTACCCCCGCCATTGTGGGGCAGAATACAGCTATTCCTATCTCCTTTCCCAAATCAGCCGGGCACTTTCCATCCCACAGCCCTTCTCTGGTAGACCAGAGACCAGATCCCCAGGGACAGGTGGAGACCACTTGGGAATCAATATCCCGGGTTGAACCCAGAGGCATTCCTTGTCAATAGCCAAAAAATGGTAGGCCCTGCCCACCCAGTAAGAACAGGTTGGCGGGTCAGTGATGCTTGTCTTTAGGCTTTGATCCAAACAACACAATGAGACCAAATAAAGCTTTAGCATCCTTTATTTGCTTGTTATATCATGAAAAACTGGCCAGGTATATAGAAAATATAAACTCATCTTTAGGGAAAAAGAGAATATTTCCTTTCTAATCTTTTCTACAACCTAAGAGACATTTTGATGTAGTAACGAAACACATATACACATCATGAGACCAGAAGATAAATTACATAAATTCTAGTCCTGGCTACAAACGTGCAGTGGGGTCTTTGGTCAAGTCTGTGAACCACCTAAACCGCGGCTCTAAAATCAGTTATAAACTAGCAATAACATTTCATGCCTCTTTACTGGGTTATTGTGATGATTAAATTAGATAATACTTGAATGGGCTTAGCAAACTAGAAAGCACTATACAATAGGCCAGTTTGAATGTTACTTACTAAAGAGACTGCCTTTAATAAAGAAAAGGAAGTAGTAAAAAGTCAACTAAGAAATGAACATGCAGTTGACAGAAAAGAAAATATAAATGGCTCTTAAACATATAAAAAGATGTTTATCCTTACTGCTAATGAGAGAACCATCAACAGGCTGTAAGAGATCATTTTTACCGGTCAGATTGGTGAAGTTCAAGATAGTTGATAATACTCTACTGGCTGAGGGAAGAAGCAGAGACTGTTGCTGATGGGAGTGTAAATCGATACATTCTCTATGGAAAGCAAATGGATAGATTAATTGAAATAAAAAATGCATATATCTTTGGCCGACCAATTCCACTTCTTGACATTTGTGCTACAGATGTACTTGGACTTGTACAAAATAAGGCAGCTCTATAGGTACCGACATGGAATGATTTCAGAGATATGGTCAGTGAAAAATGCAAAGTCCAGAACAGTTTACAAAAAACATTGTTTTAAACGAAGGAATGAAATGCTAGTATTTGCGTAGACTATATTTGAAAGGATACACCAAATTTAGGTAATTGTTTTCATTTTTTTCTTTCTTGTTTTGATATTATTTCTTGTTTGTTCTTTTTTTGCTGTTGAGGAGTGCAACTCCGTGGCTGGTGGCAGGGATGAGAGACTTTTCATTGCATATCCTTGTGAACTTTTTGATTTTTCTACCATATGTAGATATTACCAATCTTTAAAAAAAAATTAAAACAGAGCAAAAGTAAATAAAAAACCAAAATGAACAAGAAAAAAAAGCACTACGCCCCTTCTTCCCTCCCATTAAAATAGATAAAAATGAAAGAAAGTGGCTTTAACAGAATTATTCAATATTTTCTTTTTGCCCTCTATGTTGTCTTTTTGTTTGTGAGAGTATTTTTCCTTTACTATTTGGGGCCTGGAAAACCAACCCGACTTGACTCCTTACAACTGCAAAAAGTGGTTTTATTTTCTCCATTCTAATGAACCAAACAGTCATGACTGTGCTTCTCCCTTGATCTGCCAATCTTTATTCCTGAGATCTAAGTAACCCTTGAAAAGTTGCGAGCATCAGACTTAACTGGGAAGCTCATTTCCCCTGACTTCCCGATGAGCAGTAGAGTTGGTGGGAAAGGACCCATGGGGCCTGCCGCCCGGGGAATTAGTCTCTGGGGTAATTAGATGTCTGCTCAGGGGCTGCCGATCCTAATTGGGGTATTGAACATCTTGAGATGTGACTCAAGTTCTGCCTTCCTGCTTTATTAGAAATTAAAAATTAGTATTTGGTGATTTTACCTCCCGAGTTGTGCTTTCTAAATTTATTTTACTTTTTTCCACTTTCATATTATTTAAGGAAAGGGCTCTTTCAATTAAGCTTGTCTTTTAACTCGATTAACCCACAAGCACTGCTTTGTAGTTTTTCCTTACCAGATTGTCCTCTTTGTATAATTTGGGGGAACTGCGTGGCTTCTTTGCTAGGAAGTCCAAATACAGCCTCAAACCAGGCGTGGTTTCTTGACAATTTTCAATTGAAGAGGTCCACTATGAGCACATGCCCAGTGGGGCGTTTGTGAGAGCCCCTTCCTGTTGACTCACCATTGCCTCTGATTAGGAGAACTCAGCACAGCCTGTGTAGAGACACCCTCCCCGCCCTAGCAAAGAGTCTGTTTTATTGTACAGATAGATAATTTGGAGTGAAAGGCCAACTTAAACCAAGGGTCATGTTTATGCTTCTATTGTGAACCGAAATCACTTGCTTGTTTGAATGGGGCTCAGCTTATTTATACATTATTCGTACCTATAAGTCAGAGATAATGCACGTGATTGTGACACGTATGTGACCCGCACGCTTGTGTTTGCTGGTGGAGCCTTGAGTTGAGCTGACATTTCCACAGAACTTTTCTAGCAATCCTTGCAGCCTCACTTAGGCAAACAAATAGTTATAGCCTTCACAAAACAACTGAACGCACACTTCTGAGCGATTTTTCAGATGCTCTTTACAATGATTGGCCCAAGGCCTATCTTAACATCGTGTACTATAGAAGCAACTGTTAAGTTTTTCTTTGAAGAAGGAATATAAATCTCAAGGCAACAGATTTCCTTCTGTTTTCCTTCAAGTGTTTGGCTCCCATTCAGTAATTAGTTTGACGGAGATCATCAAATCAGGATAATAACAGCATATAATAGTCTTACTTTTTCTTAGGCGATTATTGCTGGGTTCCCAGAATCTCAGCTTTTTGGAGTGTTGCACATGAACTTTTGCTGTGGCGTGAGATTAAAACAAAAACAAGCAAACCAAATGGCTCTGGCAAGACAGAGTTGTGGTGTCTGGGATTGAGTCAGAGACTCATATACTCCATAAAAATGGAGTGTACCCCCAAATGGGCAGATATCTAGCAGAAAGGAGAGAGAAAGGGAGGTGGAGGTAACCAGGCCTTTGTTCCACAAGCATGTCATGAGTACCCAATGTATACTCAACATTGTGCTGGCTGGGGACACTGCAGGGATAGAGTGAGTGGTCCACCAGATAGACAGGACCCACCTAGAGAAGTGTGTGGAGGCAGTAGCTGGCACAACGACCCCTCTGTCCCCCTGTTCCTTGTGAAAAATGACATTGGCACCATGAACTGCCAACCTTGGAGGGAGCTGAGTGTGGTGCCCTTTGTTGGAAGGACTGGGATGGACTGCAGAGCTATAGTGGTGTTGGTAGAGAGGACAGGTGTTGGTAAAACAGATTGGATCAGCGATGGGATGGAGGGAGAGTGGAAGCATCGGAACCTACTTCCGCTTCTAGGACTTTGGCTTCGGTCCCACAAAACTGATGTGATCGTGCAGAAGATTCACAGTAAAGGAGATTAGCCCCCGAAGTTAGATCCGCAGCTCTTGAGCGTTGTAGCACAGAGAGGTGCCCCGTATAAAGGATGTTTCCCTCCACTTCACCGTCTTATCACTTAGGTTTAAAAAATCAGCTCTTTTGCTTTGTGCTGCAGTGAAAACATTTCTACAATTCTTAGTAAGTAAATGGAATCTTAAAGCTTAAACCTCTGCCCCGGGCAAGGAACCAAAGGATGTCATTGTGCATAACTTCAAAGGCTGATAAGATGTTTAAGGTCTCTGCTCTTTGAAAGGGTTTCTTTCTTTTAAGGCCAGCCAGAAACATTCCTATGTGTGTCCCACCATTATTCCAAAGAGAAGTGGAAGACTGTTTCTTCACTGCGTGTCTGTGGAGGCTCTGGTGTGCATGCCCCTACCCTGCAGCATAGTCTCTCTCTCTCTCTGCCTTGCAGTGACCGCATTGTGTTTTGGAGGATGGATGTCCAGCAAGCGTGGTATTAAAAGCAGTACCTTTTCTGTCTGGAGGAGTCAAAGAACAGTGGACTCAAACACATCATCTCTGTGTTTGCATGAAGCAGTCTGCCCAAGACTCAGGAGTTCTTGATTTTTTTTGGATTATGACCGATGTGATATGAGCTGGTGAAAAATGAGCGAGTTGCTTTCTCTCCCTCTCTGATCATCTGCTGTTGAACACGTCTTGGTGACAAGTCACACAGGTGTAGTGCAGAGACTGCTGTTTGTCAAGGACACCGCTCTGTCTTTTTTTCAATTTTATCCCTTGGCAAGGCAGAAGCTGTTCGTTTTTCTCTGTCACCAGCAGACAACTTGGCCCAGAAGATACCCTCAACCTATGAAAGAATGAGCGGAAGATTTTCAGTAGATTGTCCAGGATGTAGGGAAATACTGGCACTGCCGCTGGAAACGGATGTAGGGATGTAGGGATGTAGGATGTAGGATGTAGGGATGTAGGATGTAGGATGTAGGATGTAGGGACATACTGGCACTGCTGCTGGAAATGTTTGCTGTTGACTGCACGTTCTTCCACGCAGAGTGTATTCCAGCTATAACAAGTTTTTTATACATTTTGATTTTGAAAATGAAGGCCTACCCTGTCAAGTCTAGGAGGAGAAGGCCTTGGAATAGAGAGGCATGGGGTCCTTGAAAGGAGTTATTTACCCCAAGGATGGGTGGTAGACCGTGGATGTTTTTGCTGGCTAAAGACCATGGAGCTTTCTTTGTGTCTCACAGCATGGTGTGGAACTCACAGGTACGCAGTCCATGTCTGTGGGCTGCTTAATGAAAGCATAATTTAGGGTATTGGTGTTTGCTTGTAGTTTCTTGTCTGAGTCCGTGGCCTGGAGGATGGAGACAAACCTCTCTCGTCCTGCCGTGTGATGGCTCAAGGCATCACACCAAGGAACAGTAGCCAGCTTGCCAGAAATAAACGCAATGTGAATGAAGACCTGGGAACCTCACAGTGTGAAGCTCCCATCCTCGCATTCCAGACTGACGCCCTCGGGCAAACTGGAGATAGCTTAATACAAGCATATTTGTAACACTCTGGTTCCATCCAGATCAAAGGGCAGAGAGCCCGCCTGGGTCGCAGCCTCCAAGATGAAAACTGGACCCTGAAGTGAGCCTGCGCGGCTGGGCCATCCCCTGAATCCAAAAAGAAATACCAATTCTGTTATGGATGTTTGAACCATCAGATGTAGACTTTGAAGTCTCTTTGCCTCTAATACATTGGATTCGATTCCTCCCTCACCCTGCCCCCACCTTGGACTCATTTAGGATTTGGGGTTTTTTCTAAAGTGGCACTTCTTGTGGGGGCTGTTGGGAAAACGAAGCGAACACACATAAGCCCACAGGTGCTGGAGTGCCCGGGGCCAGTCAGGTCTCTGCTCGAGAGGATGGATCCTTCTGGGTGTTCTCAATGTCATTGTCATTGGGATTGCTGAAGGTTAAGAGGAGCCTTGCTTTCTTTTCTCAAAGAGAATATGGACATGGCGTTTTTGTTGCCTGAATTAGCTTTTCCAGACTTTTAGACTCCATGGATTAGTTATCATTTAAAAAAAAAAATTCTTTTTTTCTTTTTCTGGCAAATAAGGACTTTAAAAATCATCATTTGTTATCATGATAATTTCATAAAACAAAGAAACATTAGTAAGAATTTAATTTCAGAATAAAGAGCATTTTAAAAAATATAATCAATTCAAGGCCTGGTGCAGTGGCTCACACCTGTAATCCTAGCACTCTGGGAGGCCGGGGCGGGAGGATTGCTTGAGCTCAGGAGCTGGAGACCAGCC
The DNA here is from genome assembly GCF_000956105.1 of Propithecus coquereli. Taxonomy (NCBI): domain Eukaryota; kingdom Metazoa; phylum Chordata; class Mammalia; order Primates; family Indriidae; genus Propithecus; species Propithecus coquereli. The sequence continues at coordinate 803,847 of NW_012139636.1, forward strand.
TGAACAAGAACAAGACCTTGCTGTACCAAAAACAGAAAAACTAGCTGGGCATCATGGCTTGCACCTGTAGTCCCAGCTACTCCGGTGGCTGAGGCAGAAGGATCGCTTGAGCCCAGGTGTTTGAGGTTGTAGTGAGCTACCGAGGGTGACAGAGTGGGACTCTGTCTCAAAAAAAGAAAAATTATATCAATTTAGTGTTATAAAAAACTTAACATATTATTCTGATATTTCTCGTTTTAAAAACTTTTGTCATTGACCAGTATTGGGCTGTGAACAGGTGTTTGGAAACTATTTGTTAGACTACATAGATTATATATAGGCATATATACAGACATATATATTTAAATTGAAAAGAAAAATCATAATTATTATGGTAATAACTTACATTTACATCAGGCTTTTAATCATAGAGCACTTTTACATACATTATCTCATATGATTAGTTAGTATATGCCTTTGAAACATAAATTAGTCTTAATAGACTAAGCTAAATAGAATTAAGACTGGAAGGGAAGTGTAGTGTTTAAATAAACTGTTAGTGTCCTAAAGTCATATATGAGCAATTTTTTAAATTATCTACTGCTTTGATTTTTCCTTGTCTGTGTTACCCTGAAATATCAGCAAGAGTAAATAAACAGATAATATTGTGACGGTAGGCACACATCTTTGCAACCATATATATAGCCTAGCTGCAGACATGCATATATTTATGATTTTTTTTCTGAATAAAAAATCAAGGCATATATTCTGGAAAACATGCATGTGGGGAATAATATGGAAATTATTTGAAATACAGTATGAGAAAAACTTAGGAATATGTAGGGCAGGGATTAAGGGTGGGGGAGAGAGAGAGCACTCCACAGTGAGCAAGTGAGAGAGTTTATACTCTAAGTGAACGGGGTGTTTCTTGTCCCAAACCTGTATTTAAAAACACATGTATGTGTTTGACTTTAGCACAAGTGTCCTATCATGAATATTGAAATATGTCCAACTTTGAATGTTCTCTTCAAACAAGAAAACAACAAAGTATTTTCCCTTTGCCAGTTTCTCCTTCCACCTCCCATCCACCTCCTGCTTTCCCTCCTAGGGTTAAAGGCTGGTTTCCTGAGACTCCCTAGGAGAGATCTGGCTTCTGTATTCTGATTCCCAAGGGTTTCTCTGAAACAAAATCCATTGCAAGACCAGCAAAATCTACTGCAAGTGGCTAAATCACCAGCCTTATTTTGAAGACACTCAACCAAGCTAGAACTTCAATTAAGTATTAATTAATGAACCAATTAATAAATTCAGGCAGTGATCATTCAACAAATATTTACTGGCTGCCTCATCCCTATTCCCCTTGGCTCTGGGCACTGGGGATTCAGTAGAGGGGAAGATAGAAATAGTTGCTACCCATGGAGAACTCATAGTCTTCGGGAAGACAAACAATGTGATAACAAATAATTAATTACAAAAATGATGAATCTGGGTAGGAAACAAATGGGGTGCTATTATCGATAAACCAGAAAGAAGCAATCTTGCAAACTCACCAGACAAAAAGAAAATTCATTTGTTAATCAACAGTTGGCAATTACACTGTATATGTATGTGTGTGTATGTGTGTGTGGTGTGTGTATGCATGTGTATATGCGTGTGTGAATAACATCTATATGAAAAGGGCAAAGGTTATATAAGAAATATGTTCTGCTTTTGTAACTTAATGGAAAAAGTCATTAGCTCTTAATTTTCTCATGGCCTCTACTTATTGAATAATTCCTCTGCAAAAGTCACTATTTGGTAGATTATTTACAGGGAGCAAAGGGCACTCCAATAGGAAGAGTAAAGCTGTTTGACCAACTTAACATTCATACCAAAGACTCTTCTTTCATGTCCTGAAGCTAACAATTTGACTAGATAACCCAGATTATCCAGGAACTGAAAAAGTTTTAGTTTTTCAGGGGTTATGTTTACATGCCATTTTGTTCTCCTCCAGTGAAAAACAAAATCATCTGACATTGACCAAACATCTATTCTGCAAACAGGACCCTGAGCCTGCACTCAGGAGCACAAACTTGGTAGAAGAGAGGAGAGTTATATGCAAAGAATTGCTTTAAAGTAGAAAAGGTTCAGGGCAGAGACAGAGCTACAGGTAACAGGGAGGAGATCAGTTTGGGACGAAGGGGTTCAGCAAAGGATTTCTGAGTGGCGTTTGGACCAGACATTGAAGGGCAGCAAGTGTTAGACTAGAGACTGGCTGTGCCATGCACCTGATGGGTTACCTTTACAAGCTCATGGCAATACCCATTAAGCCTCTTTTTCTTATTAAAACTAACAACTGTTTGTTTCCTGAGGGCATATGTCTTGTTAGGGAGCAATAATAATATATCAGTTTCCATCAAGTTGCATTTTATCATCATAATGGTTTCAGAGGAGGCTGCTTTTAGCTCCTGCAGTGCATTTTAATGTGTTGCAGGAAACACGGAAACTGACTAAAGGCATAATGGATCCATAATGGACGAGGAGCTGGCGAGGCCACAGATGGGACATGCCACGGCTGGAATGTGAAAGAAAGTGCTTCTAAAGAAACTGTACGCATTCTCCGTAGGGGAGGGAGCCAAGAGGCACAATTTGGCTTCACCCGACAGTCCTAGATGTGTGGGCAAAATCGTCTCCTTGATCTGGCTGCATTTGTCCTCGATCTCGCTCTGCTGGCCCCGTATCTGCTAGGGATCACAGGTTTAGGGGTACATGAGAAGAGGGGGTGCCCTGTCAGTGCAGGGGTGCTAGGGATCACAGGTTCAGGGGTGCACGAAAAGAGGGGGTGCCCTGTCAGTGCAGGGGTGTGCAGTTTTCTGAAAAGGCCACCACTGGAGGCGATGATTCATTGTGAATGCGGTAAAGGCTGTTTTTCTCAAAGAGAAAGAGAAAGAGAAAGAGAAGGCAGAGATCGGGCGTGAGTGTACCTGTGGCGCTCGGAGCCCTGGCAGGTAGGCCTGCTTCATCCCAGAGCCCTGGCAGAGGAGGGCACAGCGTTCCCCTGTGAGCCCGGCCACATTCAGTCCAGTGAGTCGGTCAGTATCTCTTGGAGGGGGCGGCTTTCGTAAACGGATACAATAAATGCCAAACTAACCTTTTGAGGAAGAACTTACAGGAGTCCCCTTTAGTCCCAGTTTCACTCACCACAGTTTCAGTTACCCGAGGTCAACCACAGTCTGAAAATATTAAATGGAAAATTCCAGAAATAATCATAAGTCTCAGGTTGCACACTGTTCTGAGTATTGTGATGAAATCTCACACCGTCCTGCTCTGTCCGGCCCAGGGTGTGAAACGTCCCTGTGTCCAGCATCTGTATATGCTACCCACCCGCGAGTCACTCAGTACACATCTCCGTTATCAAATGGAAAAGTACATGGTATATATGGGGTTTGGTACTATCTACGGTTTTGAGCATCTGCTGGGGGTTTTGGAATGTATCCCCCGTGGATAAGGGGGGACTACTTCAGAAGAAGCCATTTTACTTTATGTTCTGGTAGTAAGTGTATTCAAAATGAGGCCTGGCCCAAATACTTAACCTTTTTCTATAGCCCCTACCACATAAGGATGGGACCTCAGAGTAAGGGCATGCTAATTATTGACTAATGTCCTCAGATGTTTGCAGAAGAAGGTGTTGCTAAAGAATTTTGGCAAAAAAAAAAAAAAAAATGATAGTGCCAGCCATAAAGATGCATTAGAATCCAGAACTCTTCATACTATGGAGGCTTCATCTTTATAACACTAATATTTTTCCAAAATGTTCTTAAATGCTATTTTTTCCCATTGCTTTTGGATAGTCAGGTCTTAAAACAAAGTGATTTTGTACGCTAGAACGCGTAAGATATTTATCACCCAGTAGAACAAACTTTCGTGAATTCTGGTGTTGCTGATAAGTTAGTGTTTTTAGTTGGCTGTTGGGATATTTTCTGTCTCTCCCCGACTTCTGAATTTGGAAGTGAGTGAGGTGCAGTACATTTTGATTCAGTTTTAATCCATCAAAATCAAGTTAGTTATAAGTGATGGAAGAGCTTACTTTGTGGAGTCCGGGCTGCCTGGAGACATCAGCCACATGCCAAAAGCTTGCTCGTTGCCCAGCAACCTTGCCGGGGAATAGATTTTCTGCCACTGTCTCCCTTTTTAGTCGAGGCAGAATCTATTAACACTACTATTCTAGCCCAGGGAACCGGAGCCAGAGTTTAGCTGAAAAGAATGGTCGGGGGTTTTTTGTTTTTGTTTTTTTAATAACCCAGGACCATGTTTCTGGCTCCTAAACCCTACTGCTAATTTCATTGACTTCTACATAAAGACTTAGAGCCTATTAATATTACTTAAAACTGTTGACGCTAAAGAGGTCAGTCTGGTGCCTCCCTGTCCCCGAAAGCAGCTCACTGTTTCATTTCTGTAGAAACTACCATAGAGGGAATGGGTGGGGACCATGACCATCCAAGTTGAAGGTGGAGCAGATAAGAATGACCTCATTTGACCCCAAACTTTTTCTGAGTCCTCACTCACCAGGTGCACTTGCTGGCTTGTGCTTTCCAGAGGCAAACTTAGCATCTGGCTGTTGAGGCTGATGTTTCTTCAAGTCTACGCGATCCAGCTCTGATTGAAAAGTGCCTGTGTATGCCTTCCTCTTATCCTTCAATCAAAGAATGTCTTTTCTCCTTTTGTAGCTAAATACTTCACCTCCTGGATTGATGGTTTCCTTCTACCAGGGGAGTTGCGCTGCTGTCAGCCCTATTGTTTTGCTCATGCTCTTAATGTAATAGCTTTGGGTTGTAGCAAAGGAAGCCCAGCATCAGGTGGTGGGAGTTATTTGCCACTGCTGAAATGCAATTTTAATAATGGACTGTATCAGCTAAATGTGTTTCCTTGCCCCTTTGTAAAACAAAGGAAGATTGCAGCACATTAACCCTTTGAAGGCAGGGGAAAAAAAAACCAAAATCTCCAAGAATGCCATTTACTTAATTAGAAATCTCTTTACCAGGCTTCAGAAATTCTCTGGATAGGAAAGGAAAGGGTTGCTCCTGTTTTAGTGAATGGACACTAGCCACCTCCCACTCTTTCTAAAGGCTAAAACAAGCAAAATAGTTTGTGATTTGGTAGAGAGATGATCCGCTTGACAAAACCATGACTAACTTGGTAAAACAACCTCAAAATGCATTTGTTGATTTGTTCCATTTAATCGGAACTTTCTTAATGGTGATAACTGAGGTAGTTGGTGTTATATTTTCCTGAATAATCTTAGAATCTATTACTGATGCAAGGGAACTTTGAGTTGTAGTTTAAGTGTCCAGTTTTACATGTAAGGAAACCCGAGAAGTGAGAAAGTTTGCTCAAGGATGTATAGTTATGGTCGAGTGTGGCAGAGGAAGGACTAGAATCCCAGCCAGCTAAGTCTTAATCACAGTGACAGCTAAAGGACATGTTTGAAATGAACTGAGGAAGGAAAAGCACCTACTTCCACAGCTCTAATTTCATTCATATAGCCAACAAATATTTAATGCACACCTATCGTGCACACGCATGCGCGTGTGCACGTGTGCAGGTACCAGAGAAAGGTGAGATCTTTACCTTCATAAAGTTACATCTTGGAGGTGGGACAACCCCACAGTCAACAATCAGATGAGTAAAAAAATTACAGGTTGTGATGACTACTTAGCTAAGATACACAGTGAACACAGGAATATTAGTAACAATTAGATAACAAAGTGTTGTCTGCTAAAGTCCTGGAGTTATCTCTTGGAATATTTGCATTCCTATTGCTAACAGAAAAAATGTTGGATACATTGAAACATCTGAAAGTGATTCATTGTTACCCATAAAGTTGCATTACAATGGAGAGGGATTTGTCTGGTGAGGTGTTGAACTTCCAATGACACAGTGCACAAACTAAAATCTAAATTGGTAGGAATCGTAGAACTTTTCCAATTCTAAGATACTGTGACTCAGCCACTTCATTCGTTCATTTGTTCATTCAATTCGTCCATGTTGCAAACACTTATTAGACATTTCCTATTTACTTTTTTTTTTTTTTTTTCTGTAATGTATTGTTTTTGTGAGTTCGTCCTACTCACACTTTCTCTTCAGCCAGCCTAGTGTATTCCTGTTCCCACAAACGCACATCACTAGTTATTTTTTTTTTTTTTTTTGAGATAGAGCCTCCCTCTGTCGCACTGAGTAGAGTGCAGTGGTGTCATCATAGCTCACTGCAACCTCAAACACTGGGCTCAAGTGATCCTCCTGCCTCAGCCTCCCGAGTAGCTGAGACTACAGGGGCACGCCACGATGCCCGACTAATTTTTCTATTTTTAGTAGAGACAGGTCTCGCTCTTGCTCAGGCTGGTCTCCTGGGCTCAAGCAATCCTCCGACCTCTGCCTCCCAGAATGCTAGGATTACAGGCATGAGCTACCTCTTATTTAGCATGGAAAGTCTTTACACAACAAAGGGATTTCCAAGACCCAATTTGACTCACTTGTATCGAGTAATATTACGTACAAACTTCTGTTAGCAGCAGTCTTTGGGCATTTTATCCTAACAAAATTTGATATTTAAAGTTATTTGGTTCATTCTTTTTCTTTCTCACTGGTTGCTTTAGGTCCTCAGGCAACTTTACATGCAACTTTTTTTTTTTTTTTTTACTGTGTACTATTAAACTCTAGAGCAAGGATTTGCTTTTGTTTTAGATCTGTATTAAACAAATTTTTAGAGGGTAGTGGTGAAATTGATTTACTTGGCTAGGTGAAGCATCTGTTTTCAAGGTCTTGATCTATCCACATACCCCACGGTCACTGGCTTTGCTACTATCTCTATGTATTTGCTCAGAAAAATCCGAAATCTGCCGTAAATTTAACGTGGATGTTATATTTCCTTCCACCACCAGGCTGCAAACACCAATTTGAAGGAATGGAGTGAGAAAACAACTAAAAGTATTTATCCTGCTGTTCTTGGCATTTTCTTTGTTCTCCTGATACTTTGTGCTATCTGGATATCAGATTGCATAGAAAAGTAGAAACAGCCGAGGGCACTGTTTTTGTAATTTCATATTAAACTCATTTCCTTGAAAATCTGGCTTGAGATGAGTTTTCTTCAGATTTTTCTTCCATTTTGGTGTGTTTCTTTTTTCTTTTTCCACATGGCCTACATTGAGTCTTTTAATTGTGTTTAAGTGGAGCATATTTTTGTTTTAGCATAAGAAGACGCAGCTTCAATGGACTAACCCTAATGGGCTTCTCCCTGTCTCATGCAGTGATTCTGAATGTTGAAAGTGTGCTCTGTGCTAAGTACTCTGTTCAATGACTTGACTTGCATTTCTGAATAAATATTCCCACTCACCCTAAGAGGCGGGTGATGCCATTATTCCCATTTGACTGATGTGGAAACGGAAGCTGAAAAGGTTTAAGCAACTTTTAAGCCAAGGTCACACAGTGTAAGTGGTGAGCGGGCCCAAAGTTGTGTTTATATGATTTTAAAATACCTCTACTGCTATAGGCGCTAGTTGTAACACACTATTTCTCCATTATAATCACCCTCTTTTTTTCCTTTAAACTGTGACAAAGTCCTTAAGAAAGGGGAGTGATTTATTTATCATTTTCACTGGACTAATATTTTCCTTTTTGTTTGTTTTTTGAGGCAGAGTCTGGCTCTGTCACCCAGGCTAGAGTGCAGTGGCATCATCATAGCTCACCACAACCTCCAACTCCTGGGCTCAAGCAATCCTCCTGCTTCAGCCTCCTAAGTAGCTGGGACCACAGGTGCATGCAGCTACTCCTGGCTAATTTATTTATTTTTGGTAGAGAGGGAGTCTCGCTCTTGCTCAAGCTGGTCTCCAACTCCTGAGCTTGAGCAATCCTCTCTCCTCAGCCTTCCATAGGGCTAGGATTACAGGTGTGAGCCACCTTGCCTGGCCTGGACTAGTATTTTCTATGTGTTTTTCAGAACACTAGCCAGCAAGATGTTCCTAAGAAATAAACATTAAATTAATTTGGTCAAAACTGCACATTATATCCCCTTCTAGTAGATTCTGGATTCACCTTAGCATATTAAGAGATCTGAGATGTCTTTTACCAAAAAAGAAAGAAAGAAAGAAAGAAAGAAAGAAAGAAAGAAAGAAAGAAAGAAAGAAAGAAAAATTAATAGCATTCTTATTTAAGAATTTTTAATTTAATTTCAATTTTTATTTAATTTTCCCAAATTTCCATTTGCTCACAGAACCTTTTTTGCCCCCTGAATCCCTTTAAAAGCACAGTTTGGAAAAGGCTTCAATTAAAAGACAACTGAAGAACTTGGTGCCTTCCACTACACAACTGAATTTTTAAAAAGAAAAGAAAAAAGAAAACAGAATGTTCTCAGCCCCCCTAGAGAGGGCAGCCTCCTGCTTTGTCCTGTCTCCACTTTAAGATTCTGTTTTTGTGTTTTACCCAGACTCCTGCAAGATAGGAACTGCAAGTCCCCTGTTTCTTATCTCCTCCCCTCAGACTTTTGTTTGTTTATCCAAGACATGACAACTAAGTTTTGCACCATCTGTGCACTTCTCCACCCACCTGGGTACACTAAGCTCGTTGAGGGAAGGAACTGAGCTTGATCATCTTCTCTGCCTTATAGTGGCCAAGTAACTACTTAGAAAATACATAAATTAACTGCATTTTGAATAAAAGAACAAATGCATTGTGTGGATCTGTTTTTCTGACTTAACTCCAGCCAAGTGAATATCCTCCTCTTTGGGTGACAGTGAGAAATTTGAGAAGCTGCAGTAACTCATTTATATCACTAGGGTTCCATTTGGAAAATGATACCTCCTGTTGTCTAATTTAATTAGTAATTGTGTTTTCAGTTCCAATTGAAAGCCTCCGAAGAAAGGATTGTAATAAACTGTGGAATATGGTATTATTATTGTTATCTAATTACATTTACTATTGTGACAGTTTTAGTGTAAGGCACTTTTCAAGAAGGAACCTGTCAATATTATCTAATAGGTTTCTTTCTTGTTCCTCCTCACCTCTCATGTATTCTGAAATTCAGTATTAAGTATGAGCCTCTTTTATAGATATGTAAATTGATATACATGGTTTTGTCGTCGTTTGTTTATGGTTTTTAAACTCATGGCCTAAGGTTGTTTGGCAAGTCCATTCTGGATCCAAAGGTTGACTTCTTTTCTGAGATGTCACCCACATGTTGGCAAAGGCAGTGGGGACACCAAGGGAATGATGGCCCAATAAGAAACTGGAAGATGTGGGGTCTGCATTGGCTCTGCCATTTACTTGTTGCATAGTTTGGACAATCCGTTCATTCATCCATTCACCCATCAGCATTTTATGGAATCCACCAGGAGTCCTCCATTTTATGAAGTCCCACCAGGTTAGATGCTGGGACTACAGAGATGAATAGGACATTGTCCTTGTTCGCAAGGAACTTCCTGTCTAGAGTGTGGAGTCAGACACATAAACCAACACCCTCAGAGAAATGCCGTGGGTGCTTTGTCAGACGTGTGTGCAGGTAGAATGGCAGCCCAGAGGGTGGAGGAGCAACGCTGCTGGTGGCACTGTGCAAAGGCTTTGCGGTGAAGTTGACTCTGGGTTGAGTTTTGGGGGAAAAAGAAGATATCATTGAGGGATTATGCCATGATAAGGAATTTAGACTTGATGCTTCTTTGTAATTTCCTGATGATGGGAGGCACTGAAAAATGAAACAGGGAACAGTGCAGTCACTTTTATGTTTTTGGAAGTATAATCTGGGTAAACCTCACTTTTCTCGTCTGTAAGACAGACACAAATATACATACCCACTCCTCTTGCTCATGGGTTTGAGTTGCATTTGACTCTTTAAAATGCAGTCAGAATGGCTAACATGCACTCATTACTTTCTAAATACATTAATCCTCCCAGCAACCTAATGAAGGTCACTATTGCTATTACTTGCATTTGAAGAGATGCGGATAGTCGTTACAGAGGCTGAATATCTGACCTCAGGATACACAGCTAGGACTAGTGACACAGTCAGGATTTGAACCCAGGTCTACCAGATTCTGGAGCCCTCATGCCTATAGCCCTCATGCAGTGCTATTAATATGCTGACAAGCCTTGTCATCTGCCCCTCATTTCTCACCTGAAACATCTTAACTGGTGGCTTTATTTTGCCTCCAATGACCTTTGCAAAGAGTGTTGATGTATTGGAAAGACTCAAGATCAGCACCAAAACATGCGTCAGTATTTACAACTATTTAACCTTTGTCTTTAATAATATGGTCTTTTATCATTAAATAGAACCAACTTTATGGAGTAGAATATATAACTTTAATTCTTTTGTACTCACTGGGTGTTACAAACAATGTATGTTTCTATGGGCATATACATAAGTCTTCTTTCCAACGTTAACAGAAAATCAACTGTGACTCTGACTCCATCCTTTTTGGGAGTTCCTTTGAAGATCCATATTATGAATAGGTTAAAATGAACTTGAAGAGGATGCAATGAGATGGATTAGAACGGGGAAAGATCTTGAATGGGGTAGGCTCCTTAAGAGGAGTTGCCAAAGAACAGAATAGACAAAGGTGAGGAAGTAGGTTTGGCAAACTCAGCAAGCTCTGCTTGTTGAAAAGAGTCTGGAAAATATTCTAGAAGTTCACACACAGGCAGTTGCGATCCAAGGACAAGTTAACAGCACTTCTTTGGTAAAAAGTTCATTCACTGTATTTTCTCTGTACTAGGTCACTGCAGGGTGAAAAAAGGCTGCATTATCTGCTGACCGTGAATGGGTGTCTTTAAGGATTGCTGCTTGGCAATTCAGGAGGCTCAAGAATAATAATTAAAATAAAATGCCGTTCCATGTCTTGACCTGTGTTCAGTGTGCCAAAAAATAGCCTGAAAAATGCCAGGGTTACACATTTTGTGGCTTGGGAGGAACGTTTTGATCAGCCTTCAGCTGCTCGTAAAAAATAAATACTGCCATGTTCTTATATGGATTGTTTCTTGAAGATCTTTTAGAGTAGATTTCCTGCTGAAATTCCACCGTAACTTTAAAAAAGAGGGGGAAGAAAAGGAAGGCTGTGCCTTACTTAAAATATTAGGCATGTCATGCCAGAGTGAAATAATGGAATCATAGAAAATGCTCCATTGAGATAAAACATCTGTCCTTTATAGTCACCGCTTAAGTTTAATTCATCTGCTGTTTGTAGCTTATGCCTTCATGGGAAGGAATATCAAAGGAATGAGAAAAAAATTTTATTAAATGGAAGAGCATTGCAGAAAAAAAAATTGTATCCACAACTGAAGCAGCTGTTTTAGCAGAGCAGATTCTGAGATGTGGGCAGAGATATATCTCCCCGAGATTCTGCTGTGGCAGAAATGTTGGAAAAATGTTGTAAGTGTAGGGTAAGTGGAGCCATGGATAGAACTGGCCTCATGGCATTGGTGTGAGATTTAGGGGGCATCGTTGCCTAGCTTCTTGGTTCTCAAACCTGGGCGCACGTTGGCATCGCCTGGGGAGTTTGGAAAAGTCTGACGCCTGATTCCATACCCAAAAATTTTGACTTAATTGGTTTATGATGTGGCCTCGCCATAGGGAGTTTTACAGGCTCCCCAGGGGATTCGAATGTATAGCAAAATTTGAGCCCTGGCCTAGACAATGACTGATTTCTTTCTTTTCACGTGTTCTTTGCAGCTAGGACAGTTTGCAGTAGGGACTGAGGCTGGGAGGCTCCAACTGCACATGCCAGGAGGCTGGTGCAGAAGCCTTCTAAGCCAGACTTGGAGAGCCCGGGACTCAGTCTGGTTAGAAAGCTTCCTCTCTTTAAGGGCTATAAAGTAAGGTTCCAGTGTTTCTTTGAAAAATGAGTGCTGCGATTTTTTTTCCATCAAAAAGAAAACATGGGTATATTCTATCTAAATTCCATAGTGGGAGAAAAAAGAAAAGAAAGAAAACATTCATGTGCAGGCAACATTCCCAGTAAGGGGATGATGAGTGAGGTGATATTTATCAAGGCATTTTGGGGAATATGAGCTGTTGTAAAAAACGAAACCCAAAACCAACAAAATAAACAACAACCCCCCAAAAGAAGAAAAAAAACTAGAGCCGCATTCTGGATTCTAGGTCGGACTGTGAGAGCCACACATCACAGCGTAAGGGGGAGCTTTTCTCTTTCCTTTTCGGCATTGTCAAGGAAGGCTGGACAGACAGCGTGGTGTCACATGAAGAAGAAGAAACGTGGCTTTTAGTCAGGACTTTGCTGATAATAAGCTTTGACCTTAAATCATTCACTTAACTTTCACGAGACTGGCTTTCTTCTCAATCTGTGAAACAGGAGTAGTACCATCCTTTCTGCAGGTACGATTTGATACGAGGACGTTAAATTCCCTACGAGGAACTTCTTCCCAAGCCACTGTGTCAGCTCGGGTGACATCCGCGAAGCAGCAAAGCCGAGCCAGGGAGACGGCTCCGGTTCAAAGGGCCAGAAATCAAGTCAGGAAGGCTGAGGGGTGCGGGGTCCTCCAGGCGCATCCGAGCGCCGGAAGGCCGGCTTGAGCAGTGCTGCCCCAACTGCACGTGCCCACAGGTCTCCTGGACGCGGTGAGATGCAGTTTCTGATTCCATGTACAGGGTCGGGCCCAGGAGAGCCCCTGTGTTTCCGAGAAAGTGCATCTCCAGGTGGCGCGTGCTGGGCCCTGGAGAGGCAGGACAGTGAATCGGTACCCTCTGCTGGCTTCATGGTTTTCGTAGGTCAGCTGGGGGGGAGTCAAGCGGAGAGAGGGCATGGACAGAGGGGACCGGTGGGGGGCTTTCCTCCGTGCACGACATGAATGAAACCAAAGCAAAAATAGTAACCGTTTGGCTTTGAGTTTATGTGGCCCCAAGCAGCTTGATGTGATCAGTGTCTCTTTACATTCTCAACTGCCCTTTTCGATAGAGACCAATTTCTATATACTTTCCGTTCTCTGCATGACCTTTGGGGAAGCCTGAGTATAAAAATGTAGTTTTTCCCTATCAATTTCTTTCCACTTTTATTGAATTCTGGCATGTCAGCCTCTTCCCTTTCTCTGTTTGTGATTCAATTTAAAGTATCTCTCGAGTCTTTGTTACCTACATGTATAGCTATACAGACCTCTTTTATCTGGTGCCTGTAATAGTGGTTTTTTTTTTTAATCTCTACATTAAATGGCAAAATTATTCAAAGTAATCATTTGGTTGACCTCATTCTCGTCGGGTGATCAGTGGAAATGTTGGTTAAACTTGAGGTGAAATCCACTTGCCAACATCATTCTCAATAGGCTCCTCTAATTATACCGTTTGCCCAACGGATAGTTTTTTGTTTTGCCACTGTGAATCAGTGGCTGTGTTGTGTTTTTCGGATCATTCTGTAACGTTCTCACACATTATTTAAGGTTTGTAAAGTTTAAGAATAGATGTAGTTTTATGTGTTCTAATTTAAACAGTTTGGAGCGGAAAGCGGTTTTAAAAAATATGGTTGTGACATGTTTATTATAAACATGTGAAAATGGAGCCTGTGATTATGCTGGTGGAGTATATATTGTACCTTGTCAACAAAAAAGCTTTTATGTTTGTGTATTTAATGTGGTGTTTTCTTTCTTTAAAAAAAAAATTAGAACTGATGATGTCTCTTGGAAGACTTAAATACGTCCTGGTTAAAATAGTCCTCCATAACCAGGCTTCTTCCTAAAGTTCCTGTGGCTCTCTCTTAGAACTGCATTCCTTTGGAAATGGAGCTGTTTCTCAGCAGCTGCAGTCAGTTATTCCTCATTCTCCAAGCCAGTGGTTCTTGAATATCAGCGTGCATCAGAATCACCTGGAAGGCTTATTAACACAGCGGGCTGGGCTCTACCAACAGAGATTCAGGAGATCAGGAGTAGGGCGGGAAAACTTGCCATTTCTCCCAAGTTCCCAGGCGATGCTGTGCTCCTGGTCCAGGTACCACGCTTTGAGACACACTGCAGTTTAAGCCTGTGCTAAGTGTGGTTTAGAACCAGCAGCATGTATACCGTACCTTGCGTATGCATCGCAGGGGAGCCTGCCAGACATGCAGACTCTTAGGCTCCAGTTCAGACCTGCTGACTATGAATCTGCATTTTAACAAGATTCCCCCATGTGATTTGTTTGCACATTGAAGTTTGAGACACCTTGCTTTAAACTACTTGCAGCATCTTGAATGCTCCGAAGATAGCATTGAGATTTCACAAGTGCTGAGGCAAGTCCTAAAGAAATTAGAACTCTTAAGTACTTACTTAATCTTTCAGACAACAGTCTCTCTGGCGAGCTGAGGTCAATTTGGCCTTATTTGTACTTTCTTAGATGAGTTAAATTCTGTAGTATTCAAAAAGTAATTTTTTAATTCCTTAATTCTGGAGACAATGAAATGTATATGTATTTATTTTAAACCACTTACCTATAAACATCATAAAATTGCAAATTGTTTATCAAAGTAGCAGATTTATAATCCTGAAGCATTGCATAATCCAGTGGAAAGGAAATAACAAAAAATATTTTCTGCAGTATCTAGAATATTTAATTAATAAGGACCAAAAATGCCCCCTTCCTGGATAAGAGTCTAATGCATTTTTTGTTTGTTTTAAATCATTTAAATGTCAAACATTTGGAATTCTTAAGTGTTGCTTCCTTAAAAGAGGAATGTCTAATATTGACAAATATATTTTGTCCCATTTTCCCAGTAATTACAAGTAAAAAAAAAATAGAGTGGGGAAAGAGAAACACAGGAACATAGTGAAAGCATTTAGATTTTGCAATTGTACTACTAAATGTTTTTATACTCCTCTTCATTGTCTGCCTGGGGTAAAGAAAGCCACAGAGAAAACAGGGAACATCCTCTTGTGGTGTCTATTTAACCTAAAATTTTGTAGGGGAAAAATGTTATACAGTTTAATTAGTAATTAATGTTAAACTATATATCTCTCTCTCTCATGAGACTTAAAGAAATTTGGGTTTTGTGACTGGTGGCTTATATCCCAAGACCCCTAGAGTTTTATTCCCGTTATTGAGCAGGGATACTTTGGTAGAAAACTTTAAGAAGCCTGTGTTAAGATATTAGGTAATCTTTTTTAAAAAAAACCTTTATTGATATATAATGCACATATTCAAAGTACGCAATTTGGTAAGTTCTGACATGTGTTTATACCCATGACTCCATCATAACAAAGTAATGAAGGTATCCATCACCTGCAAAAGCTTCTTCATTCCTGCTTTGCAAACTCTCCTTTCACTCCTTTCACCCTCTAACAAGCAGACAAGTAACCTCTGTTCTGCCTCTGTCACTGATTACTTTGCACCATCTAGACTTTTATATAATAGAATCATATAGTATGTACTTTTTTGAGGGGTGTGTGTGTCTAGCTTCTTTCATTCAACGTAATTTTCAAAGAATCTTTGTAGTACGGGTTGATACTTCCATCCTCTTTATGGCTGAGTAGTAATTCACTGTATGGCTATATCACAATTTGTTTTTTCTGTTCATCTTTTGATGGACGTTTGAATTGTTTCCAGTTTATGACTATCACAAATAAAGCTGCTGTGAACATTTGCGTACAAATCTCTGTATGGATATATGCTTTCATTTCTCTTGGATAAATACCTATGACTGGAATGGCTGGGTCATATAGTAGGTGTATATTTAACTTTTTTAGAAACTGCCAAAATGTTTCTCAAAGTATTTTTACTATTATACATTCCTACCAGCAGTGTATAAGAGTTCCAGTTGCATCACATCATTGCCAAAACTTGATAAAATCAGACTTTTAAAATTCTAGCCATTGTAATAGGTATGTCGTGGTAGTATCCCATTGTAGACTTAATTGGCATTTCCTTAATGGCTGTTGTTATTGAGCAGCTTTTTTTGTTCTTATTTGCCATTAATATACCTTCTTTAGTCAAGTGCTTGCTCAATCCTTTTGCCTGTTATATTGTTGGGTTGGTTAAGTACTCTTTCAGTTTTAAAAGTTTTTATATATTCTAGATAAAAATTCTTTGTCAAATGTGTGTTATGCAAATACTTTATCGCAATCTGTGATTTGTCTTTTTATTCTCTTAACAGCGTCTTTTGAAGAGCAGACATTCTTAATTTTGAAGTCATGTTTATCCATTTTTTTGATTTATGGATTGCACTTTTGGTGTTATATCTAAGATGTATTTGCCTTACGCACGGTCATAACAATTTTCTCCTATATTTTCCTTTAATAGTTTCATAGTTTTACATTTAGTTCTGTGGTCCATTTTGAATTAATTTTTGTGTATGTTACAAGGTATGTATTGAAGTTCTTTCTTTCTTTTTTACATTAGGATTTCAAATTGTTACAGAACCATTTGTTGAAAAAACTTCCTTT
>NW_012139636.1:820847-821476 GCF_000956105.1 Propithecus coquereli
AATACAGTTTTACTTCTTCCTTTCCAATTTAATTAACTTTTATTTCTTTTTCTTGCATGATTGCATGACTAGAACCTGCAATACAATGTCAAATAAAAGTGGTAAGAGCAAAGAACCTTATCTTGTTCCTAATCTTAGGGGGAAAGCATTCAGGCTTGATATGATATTAATAATAGCTGTAATGTTTTTTCTTATAAATGCTTATTATCAAGTTGAGGAAGTTCCTTTCTATTCCTAGTTTGCTGACAGATTTTACCTAGAATAGATGTTGTATTTTGTCAAATGTGTTTTCTGTGTCTATTGAGATAATGTCCCCTTATAGTTTAATATTTGTAGATTGTAGTGACATCACTTTTCTCATTCCTGATATTTGTAATTTTTCCTCTTTTTTTTTTTTCCCTAATAATACTGACTAGCGTTTTATCGGTTTTATTGATCTTCTCAAAAAACTAGCTTTTGGGGCCGGGCGCGGTGGCTCATGCATGTAATACTAGCACTCTGGGAGGCCGAGGCGGGCGGATCGTTCTGAGCTCAGGAGTTTGAGACCAGCCTGAGCAAGAGTGAGACCCCATCTCTACCAAAAAATGGAAAGAAATTAATTGGACAGCTAAAAATATATGTAGAAAAAA
>NW_012139636.1:823761-838964 GCF_000956105.1 Propithecus coquereli
GTCTTTCTTGCAGTGGGAAGCAGCTAAATCTCTTTTTATTTTTTTTAGCCTTTGCTTGTAATCTTCCCCACATGTGTATAGCCAGATTTGAGCAGTTTTTACACAAAACTGGGGCTTTCCCCTCTCAGACTCTTCTTTCTGGGATTTTACTTTTCACTTTCTAGCTTTTTTGGTTGCCCCAAAGTCTGTCTTTTGATTCTTCAAGCTAGTGAAACCTTGGGTTTCTATTCAAATTTTAAATGCCCCAATGTGGCACTGACTAGCGAAAAGTCTTAAAAACAAAAAACCCAGACATTTCACCCATTGCTCTTCCTTTTCTTTTGACTCCCCTATAGTTTTTGCTGCTTTTGTGCTCTTCACTGCCTTCAGGTATTATTGTTTGTTTATTTACTCATTTGATTGTTTTTAAAACTAAGTTGATAGTTGTCTGTAAAAAGAGTGTTCTATGAGAAACTACTCTGCTATTACCAGAAGGAAAACTCTCCTCTCCACTAACTTTCAAAATTTTAGCCCTGGCCTAGGTTCTTAAATCTCCCTCGGCTTCACCCCTAGAGTCTGAAGGCATTGCTGCCTCCTGCCACCCTGGTCAGTCCCAGCCCTGACTCCTCTTTTTCCCTGAGGGCCTGTGGGCACTAGTCTCTCTCTTCCCATTGGTGGCATCATCATCTCAGGCTTTTGTCCCTTCACAGCTGACCTTCTGGTCTAGACTCTCCTCCTCCAAACCATCTTGAACACCTTTGCCCAAAACCTCCTAAAATACCACCTCGCTCAGACAGCTTCAGTGGCTCTCCATTGACTATGATGGGGGGTGTCCTCATTTATAAATGATGATACATCAGTAGTTAAAGAAGCCAGCTGTCTTCACGGTGCTTTTCACAACCTTTTCCCCACAGCTTCCTAGCTTCCCCGGAGGTAAGGGAGGCAGCATGAACAGAGCTGTGTCACCTCAGCTCCACTCCAAGACTTTACCCTCAGCACTTACCACAAACACCTCAGGACGTCAGGGAAATGAAAACTGTGGTTTCCTTCAGCTAAATTGGGATCCCACAGGCATCCACGGTTGAGGCTCAGCCTACCTGTGTGACCTCTGTGTCTCCTCACCCCTCTAGCGTGACCATTTCCTCTAGCCTGGCCCAGCTTCCCTTTGAGCAGGCATGCCACGCTTGTGAAGAACTCAGTCTTTAAGGCCCAATTCCAATTCCTAGTTCCTTTCTTACGTGAAATCTTCCCCGATCACCAGTGCTTGAAATGCCTCTCTCCCTATGCTGAGCCCTTTTATTTAACTTTTTAAATTAGTTAACGTGGTTTTATTGTAAGTAACAGAGACCCCTTAAAGCAAACTTAGTTTTTTTTGACAGGGGTGGGGAGGGAGAAGGGAGAACGTATTCAAGGATACTGGGATGTCTAACTGGCTTTTAACATTCTCTACATCTCCATTCTGTATTCCCAAGAAAAATAATCTGATTGGCCTAGCTTGGGTAGGATGTATACCTCCTCCTTCAATCAGCCTTGCCAGCAAAGTCACATGACTATAAACATGGCAGCCTGGTGTAGGGCGTTCCAGAGATTTGGGGGCGGATCAAAGAAAACGATGTGACCACAAAGTGGCAGAAGCACACAAAATCTTTGTTGGGCCATACTCTGACAGATTTGCACGTGGGAAAGTCCCTCATGGCAGGAGTCTGACAAAAGTCATAGGGAGGGCAAGGGAACTCCCAGGGAAGAGGGGGAATGTGGGGGGGATGGCTTATGTATGTGTGTCTGGGTGATGCCTGTTGCTCAGCAGCATGGCAGGGAGTCTCCGGGTCAGACTGCTCAGGAGGCAGTAGTCACTTAGCGTCCTATAAACACAAGGCTTTATCTTGTCATTGGCCAGCAGATGCTGGTGATGGTTTCGTGGGATGTGCAAAGCAGGCAGCCTCTAAATGGCTAAAGATATGCTTGCTTTGATTATTTTAAAAATAACTGGACATGTAAAAATTTGAGTTTGGCACCAGCAGAGCTAACAGGTTTCAGCATTCAGTGAAGAAATAAACAGCATAGGGGCAAATACATGAGCCGTCTTTGGCTCACTTGTATAACACCTGGGTTCGCCTCTGTTGATCTTGGCAGCAGGGAGGGGAGTTGAAAGGAGAAGGAGACAATTTCCAAAGAAAGTTGGGGCTTCTACAATCGCTCTTCTGGCCCTCGTCAAAATCATCTAAGCACTATAGATGCTGGTGTATGTACCATCTTCTGTCAGCTCCTGGGTGTCCATGTTTATCCTGTATTACCTAAAGTGCCCTGTACCTTACGGCATGTGGTACATGTGAAATCGTGTTTGCTGAATGCATGAATGTGTTTCTCCTCTCGGAAACGACCTGCACCTGTCTAGAACCCACCCAGGCAAGGTCCTCTCCTCGTGTGCTCTTCCTGACCACTCTGCACCTCCCTCTCCTCTGGCTCCAGTACACTCCCTCATGTGACTCCTTTGACATGTGCCATCTTATGTGGCTATGATTGTAGCCCTACCAAGATCATCAACTTCTGGAAGTCTTGGGATATGACATCCATTTCTTTAACCTTTTGCATCTTCAGAGTCCTGTGCTGCCTGGGGAGTGGGGAGCAGTAACCCATTTGGTGGGAGTGCACGCTGGGCGGGAGAGCCTGGTCCTCAGGTTGGGCAGAATGTAGAACTGTAGTCACTTTCCAGGAAAGTCTTGGTGGTGGCCAAGAAGACAACCAAATGTGACCCATCCTAGAGACACAACGCACAGAGGTTATGTGATCAAGTCAGTCCTGGGGAGAATGTGGAGGAGAGAAGCCAAGCTTTTTTGGACAGAGGGATCAAAGTGAGAAGTTCAGGACTGAGGCTAATAACAGTGGCTATTGGCTAGAGCATCCTTTTCACAGGATGTTTGCTTTAGAAAGCTACTGGAACCCTGACACTTGGTGCCTAGCACAGAGCTTTGCACGCACTGGAAAGTCACTGAATATCATGCATTTTCCTGAGTCCTAAGTGACCTTTTAATCACGGAAGTCAGAACTTACATTACAGCAGAAAGACAAGTTGTTGCGTGTAGAATACTGTGTGTATTCATCCCTGAAATTTTGTTGGTTTATTTACTTCTACACCTTAGATGAGTGGAAGCTTCCATTTCCATCTGGCCTATGTAAGGACATAAAAGATTAAAGCATCAGAGAGAGCAGGGAGAGGGAGAAACTTCAGCCAGATCCCATTTTTCTAAAGCTCACAGTCCCCGAAGCATTTATCTGCACAGATAGCCATCTCTGCACGTATAGTATCTGCACACAAATAAAATGCCCTTCTGTGTGTTGGTGCTTCACAAACAATAATGCTGTGTACTCTGCTTCCCCAAGACACACGACTTGTTGATGAAATGAACTATTATTCTTTAACAATTTGGATGTTTAATTGCTGGGGTTTTTTTTCCCCCCACACCTGGTGGCATTTTGAAAACCCTACGGCCATTTCAAGTGGTGTGGCTTTTGACCAAGGTTCTGGCAGAGACGAGGAACACACCTGCTCCTGGGTTCCAAAGGCAACCACGCTGTCACAATTACGGTCCTTTAAATGCTCCTCAGGTACCAAGGGCTGCAGGAATGGTTCGTGCTGCAGCTGGGCACCCTCAGCTGTCATTATTTGGCAGTCTGAAAACCGAGCCTTCAACTTTTCATTACACGTGTTATTTTAACAATTGTGCATATTTGAATACATTCTGACTGCCTGGTTTCCACCCAAACAGTCTTAACTGTATTTAAAGCACTTCTGAAAAGTAAAATCTAATACTTTTCTAAATGACAGTGTGTGCCACAAGTTGACAGTGGTGGCCTTGTTCTTCTGGCTGTAAATCCTTTCTGTGCCCTTGCTCAAGGTGGGCTGTAGATCTAGAACCGGCCCCTCAGAAGAAGATGGAGCACTCTCAGCTGTGGATGTTGCAGCCACCGCTACACTGTCAGGATGACAAACAGATGGCCATCAGTTTAAACTCTTGGACCTCTCCGATTCTTTTTTTTTTTTTTTTTTTTTTGAGACAGAGTCTCACTGTGTTGCCCCGGCTAGAGTGCCGTGGCGTCATCCTAGCTCACAGCAACCTCAAACTCCTGGGCTCAAGCGATCCTCCTGCCTCAGCCTCCCGAGTAGCTGGAACTACAGGCATACGCCACCATGCTCGGCTAATTTTTTCTATATATTTTTTTTAGTTGTCCAATTAATTTCTTTCTATTTTTAGTAGAGACAGGGTCTCGCTCTTGCTCAGGCTGGTCTCGAACTCCTGAGCTCAAACGATCCACCCGCCTCAGCCTCCCAGAGAGCTAGGATTACAGGCGTGAGCCACCGCGCCCGGCCTCTCCGCTTCTTTTGAGGACGGTGCACGAGATCCATGGGAAGCACCGAGCAAAGTAAAGCTAGTGGAATGGCAAGATGCACAGATGGAGTGGGGACGATAAAATTCCTCGAAAGCACAAGCTGCATGTGTGATGAACTAAAATTAAATGGAGTTGTGCTAGGCAGCGCGAGTAGCCTAGCACAACTAGAGTGCGTGCTCATGACTGGCACAAGCTCTGCTCCTAATAATGTACGTGACCTTGACCAGCCTCGCTGGACCTCAGTTTCCATATCGGTCAAGTCTGGTTACGGTGGATGATGTCTGTGTCTAAGATCTAAGACTCTAGCTGTAAGGTTGTGTGATAAGGAACATTCCTCGGCAATTCAATTGCACGTAACTGAGGTAGCGCTGCTGTTGTCTTGGCATGTGATGCGCACCGAGGTTCACCAAGGGAGAAGGTGAGGACAGACATCAGTTTACAGTCGAAGATGCCAAGGTCTCCTCACGTCTCACTGATGCTGAGGCCAAGGGCAAATCCATTTACAATAGCCGGTTGCCTTTGAGACCTGCAGCAGAAAAGCACAATGAGGAGCAGGTTGTCGCTCCATTGTTCTGGCACGCTCTGGGCTGTGCAGCACGAGTTGAGGGCTGGGGTGCCCAGCTGTTAGGACAGCTTCTCCCCATCCTCCACCCTCCCTTTCCCTCGCTCACCACTTTCTTCTTTTTCTAGCGTCTCCTCTGCTCTAGCGTGTCCCGTCATTATCTTGTCTTTCACGATCAGCGTCATCATCATCACCTTGTTCTCCGGCAGCCCTTCTGCGTTAGCCACTTGCATCCTGCAAACAAAGAATGGTATTTTCCTGCCCTTCCAGTTCACGTGGAAATACTGTCGGCTTTTCTCTAAGTGTAGGAGAGGGCTCGTGTGTGTGTGTGTGTGTGTGTGTGTGTGTGTGTGTGTAAGAAAGAGAGAGAAGGAAGGAGAAAGAGAGAGATGTTAGAGTTGGTATAACAGTGCATTAGGCCTTGAGATTAAAAACAAACTCAAAAATGCTAGTATTAGAAACAGAATGAGACACTGGAAGCCACATTTGGGAAGCAGTTTGGGGAAGTTGTGACTGCTTAGTTTCTTTCTTACATTTATTTAATTCTTATCACTCTTGACATGTGGAAGTCTGCCCCCGTGCCACCTGACAGTGCTTGCCTCACAGTCTTGAAGGGGAACAGAACATGCCACCCCAAAACATGTCATTTTGGGCATTTTGGTTGTTTTGAGCTGAAGGCAGTTGAGAAACAGCAGATGCAGGAAGGGGAAGGGCTCTCTGCTCTCCCCCTTTCTACCTAAAAGCAAGGCATACATTTCCCATGGGAAAGGTGCCTGGCCTGTACCAGGAAGAGAACATTCTTACCATTGGAGACAGGGAGTGGATGCAGATGAGTCTGTACAAACAAACCTTACTGGAATAACCCTGATCTTCCATGGGTTTCCCTCCTATATTTCCTAGTAACTGTCCCACAATTTTCTACCCCAAATCCAAACCATCTTTTCCTTTGTCTTGTCCAGTCTCCACAATGTATTGCTCTTTGTTAAAATGGTATATTTAATTAAATTCTTCTTCTTTGGAGTTCTCACTTCTTTCCACGAAACGCCCCGTGCCATGTAAAAATATTAACATCAAATAAAATTTGTTTTTTTTTTTTTTCCTATTAATTTGTCTTTGGTCAGTTCAATTCACAGGCCCCAGGCACAGAACCTAGAGAAACAACCTTTCTTCCCCTTCAGTTCCCAAGCAGCTGGTCATATTGCCGCTCACTGTGGCCTCATGCCCTGCTCTGAAGGAATGCAGACAAAGTGTGCTCATGGCTCCTTGGGAGCCAAGGTGCAGCTGCCTGCGTCCCCACACTGGTCCCGTGTGTGATTGCAGGCGTGCACTGGTGCGGTGCGTGGTCAGGGTAGAGGGCGGCTTGCAGTGGACACACAGTCCCCTCTGCTTAGCTATCGCCACCCTCAGTGCATAGCAGGGCTGGCTCCCGGGAAGGTCAGACTCCCTCTGGTTCAGTGGATATCATGAGACGTATTCAGGATCCCTGTCATGAGTTTTGGAGCTGAAGCCATTCTCAAATCAGAACCCAGATTCTGTCCATAAAGAGAAGCAGCGTGCAAAGAGCGTTGGCAGTTAGCAGGCAGGCATGGGTTCCAAACCCAGCCCTACCATAGTTGGCAGTGACGCCCTGTGCAAGTCACTTCACTTGTCTGAGCCTTCGGGTCTCCATGTGCACAATGAGGAATTCCCCATTCTGCATCCTGCTTTTCTCAAGTCATTCCCATTGTGCGTAGGAGAGGGAGGCCCCTGCTGCGGGGAGATCAGCCTGCTGAATCCGATCTGCCTCTCGTCTATGGGGTCCCGTGAGGGGGCAGGAGGAGGAACCTCATCGGGCTGAATGGTGAATGAGAGCTGGAACACGCGGGGAATGCCTTTCTCCACGGAGCCCTTACTTACATGACGGGATAAAAATATCTCCTGCAATCTGCAACAACGGATCCTTTTGATATCTTAAAGAAATAATGTCTTCGGATGAAAAAAATACTATTCATAGCAGACGTAAGCAAACAATTCCTCGGAGTCCTTGAGGGTGATGGTTGGCACTTTGAAAATTTCATTAAAAATTAAATTCTTTATTCAACCAATATTGAAGTGCCTATCACATGCCACACACTGGGATATAGCAGTGAAGAGGGCAGACACAATCCTTGCCTTCTTGGGGCCGACATGCTAGTGGGGCGGTGGACACGGAGCAGAATGAATAATGTGTGCAATTTGCAAACAGGCGTGAGCACTGTGGAGACAGATGAAGCTGGGAAGGGCGTCCGGGAGAGGCAAGGGTGGGCGCTGTAACTGTAAACCAGAGGGGCAGGGCAGGCTTCCTGCACCGGAGGAGGGAGGGCTAGTTGCTATTTAGCGAGCAGGAATAGAGCAAGGAGGCCGGGGTGGGTGGAAGAGAGTGAGCGAGGGGAGAGAAGCAGGGGGTGAGCTCAGAGCAGTAACACTGATGGCGGGGTGGGCAGCAGATGATGCAAAAGCTGGTGGGAGGGTCCTGAGGGACATAGTATGACATCCTTCGATAGGGCCAATCCATAGCGATTATTTTATTCCTTGCCACGTGCAAAGCCTATGATTTGGAAGGGGGAAAAGCCTAAACTCATAAGGGTCCAGGATGCTGTGATGTTCTGGATCCTGCTGTTCAGTGTGTGGTCCGGGGCCAGCAGCGTGGGCATCCCCTGAGCACTTGTTAGAAATGCAGAATCTCGGCCCCACCCCAGGCCTGCTGGCTCAGAACCTGCATCTCACAGGGCCCGCAGGTGCTCCGTGGCACGTAGACGTTTGAGGCGCACTGATCCACAGTTGGCTGTGGCTTTGGGTAAAAGAAGCCCAAGGGGGCTGCTCGAAGCAAGTCCATTTATAATCTGGGTGACCTCGGGCAGGCACTTCATTGCCCGTTGCCCTCTGTTTTCTCATAGCTTTGCCTGCAAGGAGATTAGAATGATGCTGACATTCTCAGCTCTGCCCAAGCTCTATCTGTTTTTCTGAGCGCCACCTTCAACATCACTGTTCCCGTTCATCAGACCTGATTCTCTGTGGGGCTGTGCGGATCAGGAAGGTACATCTGGGAGCTGACACTCTGGGCTCTGTGGAATTTCTAGGCTATCTCTCTTCAGTGTGCTCACAGAAGATGTTCTTTCCTCTTAGCAGAGTATTTCAAAGGTACAAAGTATGTATCGCAACAGGGAACAGGGCTGCCTTTCCTGTGTTCGTGTGATGCTACTCACCCACCTTCAGCAGGGGAGATGCTTTGAGCTGAGCCACAGGCCTCGTGACTCACCTATAGACCAAGCTCCTACTATATTTTGCCAGGTCCCTTATGGGCCCAGTGGTTCCAGATACAGGAAGGCTGGTTGCTTTGAGGATACATGGAAATATCGGTTGTCATGACGAATGTAGATTTTGCATTGGATTGACCGGTTCGTGCCAGGATTGGGCATCAAATACTCAGCCTACCCTCCCGAAACAAAGCACACAGCTCTGTGGCTCGGGTACAGAGCCCGGAGTCTCCAGGTCTAGTTTTGGCTTAACTATTATTAACTTCTGAGGGACTTTGGGCAAATCACTTCATGTGCATGAATATTAGGCTGTTTATTGATAAGATGGAGTTATAATCATTGCTACTTCACAGGCAGGTTATTGAGGCTTCATTATCTAAACGCTTTTGAGAGCTGTCCTTACCCGTGTGCTTTGCAGGCTTACTTCCCTATACACTAGCACACCTTCTTTGCTTTTTTTTTTTTTTAATGAGTGTGAAACTGTCTCCCTCTGTCTGTTCATTTAACGACTGCAGCAGTGAGGAGCAGATCGAGGCAAATGCTGGTTCACGGTACTCACGGATTACCGCGGGTTAAGAAATAAACGAGGCCGGGCACCGTGGCTCACACCTGTAATCCTAGCACTCTGGGAGGCCGAGGCAGGCGGATTGTTTGAGCTCAGGAGTTCGAGACCAGCCTGAGAACGAGTGAGATCCCGTCTCTACTAAAAAAATAGAAAGAAATTATCTGGACAACTAAAAATATATAGAAAAAATTAGCCGAGCATGGTGGCGCATGCCTGTAGTCCCAGCTACTTGGGAGGCTGAGGCAGTAGGATTGCTTGAGCCCAAGAGTTTGAGGTTGCTGTGAGCTAGGATGACGCCACGGCACTCACTCTAGCCAGGGCAACACAGTGAGACTCTGTCTCAAAAAAAAAAAAAAAGAAATAAACGAGGCATTGACCTTTCCTTGCTGTTTCTGAATTAGTCACACTCTTCCCATTGTTTGTGGATGTCAGCGGCATGACCTAAATAAAGTTAGGGTTGATCTCTTTCAGAATACGTTTTGAATTTCTCCTTACAATAAAGTTAAGGCAAGTTGATGTATGGTTTGCAATCAAATAGAAAGACCTTTTCAGCAAAGCCCGTGCTCAACTATGGAGTTATTATTGAACACTGGTTTCTGGATGTGGTCAAATTCTCAAATTTCTCAAGTGTTACCTAGCCTGCTAAGGACTCTAGTAGAAAGCAGTCTCCATTTGTCACTGCCACTTTCCATTGGTGGGGCAACTCGATAGCTCCGATTGCCTGCTTCTTACCTTACCACCTTGGAATTCTAGATTAGCCTGGTGCCTACTGGGCTCAGGTATTTTTCAGATCTTTGCCATTGTGCTGTTGCATGGATTTCTGGGCTAAACCGACCCACTGCTTAATTAGCTGCAGTCCATGCTGCGAAGAGCAGGTGGATTCAGAGACAGTGTTTCATTAGCTGTGTCATTTTAGGGAACCTACAGACTAAAGCAAACATACAACAACAATAGCAACCAATACCCCTTTGGTCATGCTATAGCTCTGATCTGGTTTAGGCTGCAGAGATAAGATTTGACCGTCACAACTCAGCTGGGCAGAAACCACATAGGGAGCTAATCCACGGAGCTTGCGTCTTTTCCAGCCCTTGTCCCATGTTATGTTGTATTTCGCCATCCGGGATGGAGATCATCCTAGACCTCTGGGATGCGTGAAGTTCTGTCGAGGAAGACAGTGCTTCATGACAAGCTCATGTCTGGTTCAGAAGCTGCTGGGGTGAGTGGGAACTGGGTTCAAGAGCCCTGGTGTCAGGTCTCCAGATGGGCTAACTGGGTCAGGGAAGGGATAACAACCCATCCTATGGGCTGTGGTTGCTGTTAGAGGGAGTTGGCTTTGGTGATGGCAGTAAGATTGTGATGTGTCATCTTACAAACAGTCTATACCAAGAAAAGGGTCTCTCCTAACCAGTGTGAAGCCATTCCTCAGAGATTTCTCCCAGACCTGGGGTTTTGATGAAGGTTAAGGTCTGGATTTGGGTGGTGGGGGACTGGGGCAGAGACATGGGTGCCTGGACACTCTAACACTCTCCTCAGCTGTGCTGTGGCTCTTGGCCCAACTCTGGCCCTCTCTAATGCCCCTGGGAAGAGCACAAATCCCCACAAACTGGGGCAGACTGCAGGATGAGTCCACTGTGAATTCTTGCCAGGACAGATCCAGAAGAAATGCTATTGCTTCATTCTCCCATCTTACCACCAGGGAGGTCAAAGATTGCTCACTTCTCTCACAGGTCTTGCCATCCGCTTCCCATTGCCAAATGCGTAGGAATCAACACGTTCAGCATTTGGACGTAGCCATCCTGCAAACACATGGGCTGGATTCCTGACGCATGGCTTGGAAAGCGAGCTAGCGTAATGCTACGGATTTCAGTCTGCTGTGGGTTGGTGTCTCCTGAATGCACGAGACCACTTGGCTTGTATATTCTCCCACTGAGTGACCCTGTTAGAGGCCTGGCCTGGGGACAGGGTGAGAAAGGCTGGCTGGGCACTGTCAGGGAACCCTCCTAGCTGGGGCACGGGGCCTCCTGCCTTCCTAGGTAGGGGCACAAACAAGTGTCAGAGTGAGGGGCAAGAGTCCCCACTGTTGGTGTGGCTCTGGTCATTTCCCTGCTAGCCAAGAGCTCCTTTCTCCATGTTGCATGTGTCTTTTGGAAGCAGCCATCGTGCAAGGTCTTCTGGCTTTTCATCCGATTGCTAACCAAACTTGAATATTTTAGAAACTCTCTTATGTGTTAATATGCCTGATGAAGCAAGAATTATTATTTCTCCCTCACCGGTGGCCAAACAGAGCTGCAGAGTTGTCCGGTGACCGAGTGAAAATCACACACTTGGAACTAGCCCTCGACTCTGCCCTACTATTGTCTCTCAGATGGGGAAGTGGCTCTGTCTATAAAACGTGTGGTTGCTATGAATTACTGTTGTTGGTAAGGAAAATTGGAAGCATTCTCATTTCTAGATTACCTTTCAAATATTCAAATTCATGCACCAGGAGCATATGGCTAGAACTTTTATTTTTTCACTCAGATGTCTTCCAATGTGCTTCTTTGAATTCCAAATCCACATCAGGTTTGAATTTTGAAAATGCCAACTGTATACTAACCGAATGTGAGAAATGAAGAAAACTTTTACAAATGTTTTTTTAAAAATAAATGGTGATTTATTTTTATTTGTTCAGATAAACCAGCTGTAGGGATTTATTTATTTATTTTTTTCATTTGGGTTCATTTGCATCTTGATACTATCGAGGGAACCATGTTACCGGTTCTTCCTAGCTGATTTTCTCCAAGAGAGTTCCACAATAGCACGGATCAGACATCAGAGGACAGTGGCTCACGGGGGTCTTTCTGGCCACCTCTGCTGGCCAGGAACATGACTTAGCTCTGGGTAGAGGGAGAAGCCTGTGTCATCCTCAGATAGCTGTATCTGCTGTGTCTTCTCAGCCTGTCCAAAATTTTGGTCCAGAAATTATCTGACTCCATTTTTTTTCCACTTGGGGATGGGTTGAGTTTAGAGGTACCATTCAATGCTTTTGTTTCTTCCCAGGTAAGAGATTTTCAAGCACTTTAGAACTAATAAAAGAGGGCTTTCATCTGCTCTGTTTTCCTCAGTCGCAAAGAAAATAAGTCTGAGCATGTGTGCTTTTCACGACCTCATCAGAGGCACTGACACAGTGGAAAGAACATTGGCCTGGGAGTCAGACAACTGCCCACTGGGGGAGGCCCGAAGGCCCTTTCCCTGGGTCACTTGGAGCTCTAAGAGTTTCACCAGCCTTGGGATGCCCTGTTGTGAGACTCCTCTCCCTCTCCCCGCCATACACATTGCAATTCACCACCATCCACAGGAAATACGACTTACACATTGCACGTCTTCAAATCTAGGTCACCATCAATTGTAAAATATAACATTATTTTTGTACCCCTATGAGAAAAAAATGCTGCCTCAATATAATTAGATACACTCATTTCAGAGAGTTCATATGTAGAAAAATGTGCATTTTAGAATTGGTGAAGTACACTTTTATGATGAGTTGAGTTGCACTTGGGTAGTTGAGATAATGCCAAATATTGATTTTAAAAAATGATCTATTTCTAACATAGGAAAAGCTACAATGCCCATGTACCTGCTACCCAGCTTTGGCAGAGCTCAACATCTTGCTATGTTTGCTTCAAATATTTTTAAAAAATAAAACATCGAAGATACAATGGAAGGTCCCTGTGCACTTCCCTAATCCCGGGACTCGTCTCTCCGTGCTCCCACGGAAATAACTTCTTGAATTTGGTGCTTAACATTCCCAAGCATGTTTGTAAACTTTAACTGTGTATCTTTGTATCCATAAATATATATTTAGTGTTTTTAAAACACTGCTAGTTGTCCACCAGTATCCAGTCCCCGCTTCTTCCTTTCAACAGTAGAGCCCCCAGGCTTTATGCGGACAGCGTTTGCCAGCGATGGCCTGGTGACTTAACTTCTAGTTCATGGATGGACATGGACCCATTGGGTATGGCTTCCGGATTTTGTCTTTAAAATGAAGGAGCAAGTCCATCACGTCCTCTCTCCTCCTTGCTTCCGATTAGGACAGGGACAAAGTGGTTGTGAGCTACTTATGATCAGACACATGTGGGAAACTCTAGGGGATAGCGGAGCAACAAGATAGAAACATCTTTGGTTTCTGCCTTCACCATGCCCACTGTGCCCCCAGCACCGCCACCTGACTGCCCACCATCACGGGCTGTTATAGGAGAGATAAACAAACAAACGTATTTTTATTTAAGTCAGTATTATTTGTTTTCTATTAAAACAGCCAAAAAAAAAAAAAAACTAATACAAATGGTTTACGTTTTGATCATGCATGTTACTAGTGACTTCTCGTGTTTAAAAAACTTCCATTTTTCCTAAGTAGGGAGGATTAGGATAAAATACATTTGTATAGTTCATCACATCCTCAGATTTAAAAACAGGAAAACATACATTTTACAGCTTCCTCAATGCCTAGATCTTTGTGTCCAGTCCTCCAGGGGACACGACTGCATTGAGGACACATTAATTCGAGCCCATGCATTGCCCTCCATACAGAGATAGAGGAAAATCATACCCACTGAGGACAGTTTGCTGCTCTGTCCCCAGTGGGAGACATTGAAAGCAAACTTCACAATGATAATTTCAGAATGAAAAGGAGAAGTTTCCATTCCCAGGAGAATTTTCTTCCCAAATCCAGACTGAGCATTCATGTGAACATCACAACAGTGAGGCCTTCCTGGTCAATTTCCCTTCTCTGAGAGCTAGGTGAGTGACTCCCCAGTCAGCCGACAAACAGCAGGACCACTGCTCCAGGGAAAAAGCCTCCCCTCACCAGCTGGCAGGCATTCTTGCTAGGTCAGGGTACCAGGCTGGCTGCAATACTTGCTTCCTGTGGAGTGGTTAAGTGGCTCAGGGCCTCTTCCCAGAGGGACAGCATCTGGGTCAGAGCCACTGGTGGGAAACCAGGATCATCTCCAGTTTTTTCCTGTCCCAGTTTACAGCCCCGATGCTGTTGGATAGGAGCATACCCCTAGGTTGGTCCTGATCTCACAGGTCAACTTGGCTCTGGCTTAAAAGCAGGACTGGTCTTTGGTTTCCCTTTCAAAGGGCACTTGGAACAGAGTGCAGTAAGGTACCTGAATGAAGCTGGTGTCATCAGTCCCAATCATGCTGGATACTTCTTGACCTTGGGCCTTCCCTCACCCCCTTGCCTTAAGAATTGGGTTTTCACGTGAGTGGTCCTCAGACTTCTGCAGTCCATGCATTGCCTTGGTGCAAAGGATCGTGGGAGCCTCTTACGCCGTCTGTGCCGACTACTTCTAAACTTACCACAGAGGCTCCTGGAAGGAATGGGAAAGTGAGCACTGCTCTGGGTGAGACTCAGCAAGCTGAGCTTTGCTCAATAGTGTCCATAAATTAAATTCATGGTGGAAAAATACGAAGCCAAACAATGCAAAATGACTTCCCTTCAGAGAAGGCTGCAACCTCAACTGGGAGAGTCTTGAGCAATCATAGGACAAGAAAGAGAAAGAGACATAGGTGACGTGAATGGCAGCACGTGCATGCTAGTCTGACTAGATGTCACATTTCCCCTGATAGTTTTTAGGTTTTGCAACCTAAAAAATGAAAATTAGCTGTAAAAGTTTCCTTAAAGCCAGTTCTCATATGGATTTGCCTAATAACCAGTTCATCAGAAATTCACTTCTCTTTTGAGTGTTTTTTAACATTCCTTGTCAGTATCTCAAAAATTAATTGAATTTAGAAACTAAAATTCAGCATAAACTAAATTTAAAAACAAGCTGGGTGTGTCCTTAGAAGGTTTGATTTTAAAACCTTATACTGCCAACGAAATGACAAAAAAAAAAAAATCAAAGGATATTCCCATGTAAAAACACTCAAAAAGGTTTTAAATTATGGGCAAATTGCTCATTAGGTGACTGGCTTTAGGCTAATTGACCTAAAGTCAGTGGCATCCAAAAGTCGGCACTTTAGCGCTCAGGGACACTTTCTCAGGCCTGTATTCATCTTATTTCAGACAAAATTCTAATGAACTCTATTATTTGGTTTCTCAGCCCCTGGCATATTAGATGTGATCAAAACAGGAGGGAACTGCGTGCGCCAGGCCACTCTGTGCAGCTAGAAGACCAGCTGATACCCTGACAGCCAGGGAGGAGCAGGAGGAGGCCAAAGGAAATTAAAATGTAAATACGAGGATTAGAAAATCACCCTAGTGTGGGGCCTTTTCCTGTATCAGTGACCTCTTCCCCCTCCTGCCCTGCGCTTCCATGGCTTCTGAGAGCGCCTCTCTGTCATAATGGGCAGAGGTTCACCATGCCAGCCAAGTGGTGAAAAATATTTATAACAGGCTAAATCACAAGCCATGGACTTTGCCCAATTGTGGTTTTCTTTTTTTTTTTTT
>NW_012139636.1:839954-866674 GCF_000956105.1 Propithecus coquereli
AACCAGGGGCTGAGCACAGTGGCTCAGACCTATAATCCTAGCACTTTGGGAGGCTGAGGCAGGAGGATCACTTGAGGCCAGGAGTTTGAGACCAGCCTAAGCAAAATCAAGAGCCGGTCTCTACAAAAAAATAGAAACATTAGCCTGGTGTGGTGGTGTGTGCATGCAGTACCAGCTATTCGGGAGGCTGAGGCAGGAGAATCGGTTGAGCCCAGGAGTCTGGAGTTTCAGTGAGCTGTGATGACACCACTGCACTCTAGCCCAGGTGACAGAGTGCGACCGTCTCAAGAAAAAAAAAGCAACCACAACCAGGTAAAAAGACAACCCAGAGAATAGGAGAGAATATTTGGAAATCAAATATCTGATGAGATTAATATCCAGAATATATAGAGAACTAAAATGTGACCCCCCAAAACACCTGATTCAAAAATGGGCAAAGGACTTGAACAGATATTTCTCAAAAGAAGATATAAAAATGGCCAAGTACATGAAAAGTGCTCCAGATCACTAATCATTAGGGACACGCACATCAAAATTACAAGGAGATACTACCTCAAACCCATTAGGATTACTACTATTTAAAAACCTAGAAAATAACAAGTGTTGGTGAGGATGTGGAGAAATTGGAACCCTTACACACTCTTGGTGGGAATGTAAAATGGTACAGCTGCTGTGAAAATAGTATGACAGTTCCTAAAAAACC
Source organism: Propithecus coquereli (assembly GCF_000956105.1). Taxonomy (NCBI): domain Eukaryota; kingdom Metazoa; phylum Chordata; class Mammalia; order Primates; family Indriidae; genus Propithecus; species Propithecus coquereli. The sequence continues at coordinate 840,658 of NW_012139636.1, forward strand.
TAAAAATGGAATTACCATATGATCCAGCAATTCTACTTTGGTATATACCCAAAAGAATTGAAAGCAGGGTCTTGTAGAGATATTTATACACTCATGTTTATAGCAGTATCATTTATAGTAGCTAAAACATGGAGGCAACCCAAGTGTCCATGGACAGATGAATGGATAAAGAAAATGTGGTCTATTCATACAGTGGAATATTACCCAGCCTTAAAAAGAAAGAAAATTCTGACACATGCTAAGACTCAGATGAACCTTGAGGACATTATGCGAAGTTAAATAAGCCTGTCACAAAAAGACAAATAATGTATGATTCCACTTATACTTGGTAGAGTAGTTAAAATCGTAGAGACAGAAAGTAGAACCATGCATTGCCAGGGATTGGGAGCTGAGGGAGGTGAGAATGGGGAGTGATTGTGTAATGGATATAGAGTTTCAGTTGGAGAAGATGAAAAGAGTTATGAGGGGGATGGTGGTGCACAGCATTGTGAGTATTTTGATACTACTGAACTGTACACTTAAAAGTGATGAAGATGGTAAATTTTAGGTCATGTGTCTTTTATTCCAATAACAATAATTGGCAGGGGGATAGGCAGCCAGGATCTGGAATGGCTCCCTTCCTTGGGGAAGCTAATTATTGCCGCTTCTTGCTGCTCCCAATCCCCCTTCTACCTCCAAAGCCCAAGGACCTCCCCACCATCTCTCTACTCTACTCCAAGCCCCCTCTGAGGGTGTGTCCCAGGGCTGGGACACCTGGGGAGGAAGGGGGCTCAGGGCATTGTGAGCAGGCTGAGATGATCTGCTCTGGGGCAGGTGCTGAACTCAGCCCAAAGGCTGGGCCCCGTTCTCCCATCCTTGGGAGAAGAGAATGGGGGCAGGAGAGCAAGGAGGAGCATCAGCCTAACTTCAGCCAGCAGCCATAATTAATCCCCAAACCAACTAATCTGATACTTAGTACCTGTCCTTTTATGAGTGTTGATACTATAGTTATTTTAAGTCCTTTATAACCAACTACACTTAGGGGCAGCATGACACATGGAAAGAGCAGTAGATCAGGTGACAGAGACAAGGTCAGACACTTAATGTGTGACCTTGGACTAGTTACTGATTTTTCAGAGCCTCAGAAATGTGTCTTCTGTGTGATGAGATTGGTGACACCTGCCAAGCTAACTCATGGAATGCTTGTGATAGTCCGATGTGAAAACGCTTGGAAATACTAGGGGAACGTGGAGACATGAGTGCCAGGTTAACGGAAGGACTCCCGTCTTCACTGCTGTGGTTCGGCTCCGTAAGTTCCTAAGTACTGGTCGCCATGAGTTAAAAGGTCACCTCTATCTGCCCTGCTAACACTTGAAGACTAGGCTGTATACTGGACCCTAATGTCATCTTGAGATTGCTTTTAAAAAGTGACATATTTTCTTAACCAGTAAAGTGTATATATCTGTTTTCTTTTTTGCTTTATCTTAGGGATGAGTTGATTATTATTATCACAGTAAATAGCTGAGAATGATTCAATTTAGGAAAATGATAGGAAGGTTTTGCTCATCTTTTGTAGGATAATTTTGCCATAATCCCCACAGATAAAGTAGTGGTTTCTTTCAAACATGCCAGTTCAGGGTCACGGATCTGCACTTTTGAAGCCTACAATTGATTGTTTAGTGCGGAAATTGTATTCAAGTAAAACACATCAGCATGCAGATCTACAATGTGGCCATTTTCATCCAGATTGAATATTATTAACCAGCCCAAGGGATATGGTGTAATTAAGATTTTAAACAGCTTACTTTTGTCTGCTGTGAGGAGTATAACACCAATATTTAAAGTGGCTTACTGGTTTGAATAATGGGAAGATGGCCCAATGTACCAATGACCACACATTTTAGGCGCAATGAAAGGGTTTGACATTTTTCCACAGGTCCAAGACATTTATAAGGGCAGAGATTTGAACTTGAAGCAAATAAGAGTATGTTCAGATTCCAGGAAAATCGCATTTCTTCCTGAATGATGGCAGATTTCCATCTCATTACCTACTCATTCATTCTAATATCTTCTTGCCTGGGTTTGGAAACAAAGACCAAGTAGGGACAGATGAAGCACTTGTTGAGGGTTTATGCTTTTGCCTAATTAAAACTATTGGCTTTACAGCCTGATAATGCAGCCTAGTTGGAAGGGAGAACATCTCCTAGCCTGCATCCACTTCGGAAAGTTTGCAAGGCCTCCCTCTGCCTTTCAAAGAACTGGTAAGGCTCATCTCTGGCGGGATCTTTATTCCAGTGCAATTCACAATAACTGGTCTTCTTAGGTGAGACACGATGCTCACCTTTTCTGTCCTACCCAGACCATTTTAAAGGAAAGACAAAGTTGTCCATTTCTCCCAGGAGAAGTTAGTAAAAGGATCCATTGCAGAGCTGCACCACCTTAAGCCAGACACCCGGCAGGCTAGGTGGGTACCACGGCTCATTTCAGCTGTCCGTATTTTCAGGTGTACCATATGTATTTAGTACATCATTTGATAATGCTAAAAAAATATTAAAGCAGTGTGAGACTAAAGGAGAAAGAAGATGAATGTTAGCATTCCCCTGGGGTTCATGGGTGAAGGAATTAACACAGCGTGGCACTCTACCCTAGCTGTGTTTGTTTCCATGGCAACAGCTACGTACATGTTTCAGACTATCTACAGTGACACAGTTGCAGAAATAGTAGCTTGCAGGTTTCTGATATCGCATCAGTGGACAGGCGGCACGCACTATATTAAGTAAATGTAAAAGAATTTAAAATATAGCTCTGGATTCAGATGTGTATTAGCTCAGCTGAGCGATGTACAGGGGTTGCGGCATTCCCCTTCTGCACCACGGCGAAATCTGGGCAAAGTTGAAAGTTGCAAGATTCCAGTCAAACAATTGTCCTTGCTTGGGTAAATATCATCAAATGAAACAAATGTGAGTGAGTTACAAAGGTAAGAAAATGGCCTTGGCAGATGACATATCGAAGAAGGATAGTGTCAATGAAGCTAATTTTTTTTTGTGGGGGGGAAGTGGTGGGTAAGGAATGAAAGCTTTGGTTGAAAATAGCTGAGTCTTACAGCAAATCTAATGTGCAACAGAATCTTTAACAGCTGCTGAGTTTATGGCAACTAAGGTCTTTGAATGTATCGTTGTAGAAATTGCTTTTATATAAAAACGATCAGGGGAGGAGCAGAGAGGTTGATTAGGTGTGCAGTTACAGGGAAATGGGGGCTCCATTGTCTTTTCTGAATGCTTATGTAAATATCTCTGTTCTCTCCAGGAAGACCCTGGCTTGTCTTTGACATTTGCTGCTACTTTTTAGTTCCATTGACTGATATCTGTGTTTATGTTACGCCGCCACATTGTAGCCTTACATGACTTCAGTGTTGGTTAGGAAGCAACCAAGTAAAGATGATAGACTTTGTAAGTGTGTGACTTTGCAACCAAATTGTACAGTAATTTAGGGGGAGTGTTCAAATGGGTATTTATTTGCGTCCTAGATCCCTGCTTTTGAATAGCAGCCTAGGTATTAGGTTAATGGATTTCAATGTGCACGTTATGATTGTGGGAGCTTTCAAGTATGTTGTAGTTCAATTTATACTCAGTTTTTAATGTCAAAATATTTTTATTTGTGCCCATTATTCAGTTTAAGCCTACATTTACCTTATAGTTTTATTATTCATGTAGCAGTGAAGAGAATGTAAAATGACATAGTAATTTGAGCTAATCTATTCATTTGAAGCAAATTAGTTTTCTGACCATAGGTGGACTTTTACAAAAAGTGATGCATACAACTCTTTTGGTTTCTATGAGACTATTTTTTTATGTGCACAGGGAACTATTTACAGTACCTATTGCATATTATTTTTCGTAGTAATTATTTGATTAGATGTTAAGAGAACACCTCTGGGAGGCTCAGAGCTTTTGAACACCTGGGCATGTGGAGGGCTGGGACAGCTTTTGAATTATGCTTCAGGGACTTGAACCCTGGCATGTTTGACACCCAGTCTATAGATACTTTGTGCCTTTCTAAATAAGGTGATCCAAAATGAAGCTAATGTTGGAGCTTCCATTTATGCCCATGTGTAGTCTGAGCAACCCAGAGAGTGGAAGTCAAGTTTGTATCTTCTATGGGCGATTTTTTTTTTTTTTTTTTTTGAGACAGAGTCTCACTCTGTTGCCCAGGCTAGAGTGCTGTGGCGTCAGCCTAGCTCATAGCAACCTCAAACTCCTGGCTCAAGTGATCCTCCTGCCTCAGCCTCCCGAGTAGCTGGGTCTACAGGCATGCACCACCATGCCCGGCTAATTTTTTGTTTCTATTTTTAGTTGCCCGGCTTATTTTTTCTATTTTTAGTAGAGACGGGATCTTGCTCTTGCTGGTCTTGAACTCCTGAGCTCAAGCGATCCTCCTGCCTCAGCCTCCCAGAATGCTAGGATTACAAGCGTGAGCCATGGCACCCAGCCTATGGGCAATTTTTTTAATGGTGGCTCGTATCAAAGACAGCTCCTTTCATGGAGGATGAGCTCCTCTGCCCACTCCCACCCTCACTTTGGTGGAGTTTCAAAACACCTGCTCATCTTGGGGGCTGATGGGAGGCAGATTTTCAGCCCCCATTCCCCATGCCCTGGCTTGCCTGGTACAGGCCCCACGTATCCTGATGGGCAGCTTCTTCCTGTGATAGCTGCATGATGCTCCCTGCACTTGCCTGGCCAAGGCCAAGGCCAAGGGACCAAATACCATTGGTAAGAGAGTTCACATGACCTTCTGTTATGCATTTGAGAGACCCTGGAAACCTTGTGCTCACTGACCTGGGACTCTGAAACCGGAAATCAAAAAGTCGTTTCAGTGAACGACTAGTTTCAACTTTTGTCTGTTCGGGAATGCTAGAGCAGGCCCTTCCAACAGTTGGAATGTTTGTGTATTTTTTCATCATCCAGAAGTATTTTCCAGTGTAGAAACAAACCAAAACAAAACACCAGTCTATGTCATGTTATTGTAACTCTTTCATAAGAATAGAAAAACACATAAACCTAAATGTAAAGCTCTAGGCCCAGCCAGTCATTGGAATGTAAAATCTTGGCAGTACTTATAGGAAACTTCATTGCTTCCATTCAAAGGGCCAGGAAATTGATTTAGAAAAAAACTAATTTGAGAGATTCCCAAACAGTGGCAGTGTGGAATAAATAAGAGAAAAATGAAGGTACAAACTGATCTTAGTCTTAAATGGTAATAGAATTGTCAGAATAAACTTCCTGAGGCAGAACTCATTTAGAGTCCCCACTGCCCAGTAATGTCTGAAGGTTGCTGGTGACCACTGGCTGGCGGTCAGGGCTTTCCACCATTAGTCCCTTCCCAGCCTCCCCTCTCACTACGTCTTTTCTTCCTTGGCCTCCTGTGCCCTGCCCTAGGGCCTGACTGCTGTGTCCCGACCACACTTAGAAGGATCTAAGCCTTTGCCCTTGCGATTGCCTCTGCCGGACGCCTTTGTTCCCATCACTACTTCGCAAGGCCCAGCTTAAATTACGATTCCTCCAGAAAACCTTGCAGATCTCCCCTTCTCACTGGAATGGTTTCCGCACCCTCCATGTCCTTATAACTGCTTCTTTGTGTTTGATTATAGCATGTATTTCATTCTATTACGATTAGCTGTGTATCTCCTTAACCGAGATGTAAGTATATTAAAGACAAGGGCCATGACTTTGGTAGGGTGTTTGCCATACCTAGAATGATACTATCATCAAACTGTTGTATCTAACTGAATTCTTAAAACCCTGTAAAGATATATATTGTTGAGCAATCTTCAAATGCTTATGTTCCTTGCTTGAAGAGAAGGTATTGGCTACTGAGATTCCTAAGGCGTCTGTGTCTGTCACAGCACTTGGACTATGTCAGCCTCTTTCAGATGCTTCGAAACTTCCTGCTGTTTGGCACTGGCCAAACACAGTAACCAAGTGAATGGCTGATTTTTTTTTTTTCGTATTCATAGAATCATAAGATTTTAGAGCCAGAAGGAACCTTAGAGAGTTAAACTCCTATTACAGCGGAGGGAATTTTGAACCTCAGGGGTTAATGGTTAAGTGACTTTTCCAAAGCCACATAGTTGGTGAGAGCCTCCAGTATGTGACCTACCCGCCGATACCTACATGGTCCTGTCTGCAGAGCCTTCCTGGCAGTGGCCTTCGGTTCCACCTACGGCATCGCCGGTCAGGGGGTGCTTTCTCCCCGTGTTTGGATTGGCTCGCTTTCTCCATGTAAACACTGTTTCCAGCAACAATGCCATTAACCACTCCTTACTAAAGGCTGCTATCCCTGGGATAGAATTAAAAACAAAAGTGGCCTGAGAGTTGAGCTCGGGGGAACTGGGAGCTAAGCTAACAATTCATTAGCCATCGCCTCGCTGGGGACACGGCAGCTGCTGAATTCAGTCAAGTTCAGACCCTTAAAAAGAGTGGAAAAAAGAAAGCACATACTTTCCAGTGCCCGGGCACCGCAAAGTCGGGCCAGCTGGGCGCAGCAGCGTGGCGAAAAGATCTCTTCGGCTTCAGAAATCCGAGCCCCCACCTTGCAGACAGGGAGGGGGGTGCGGCTGCAGCTGTACCTGATTTGGCCTTAGGTTTCTGGGCTCGCTCCTGCCTGCGGTTGTGTCTGATGCCCCGCCTGTGTGAAGTCCACGAGGACCTAAAGAAGGCACCAGCCCTCCAAGTTAACATAAGGAGCCAGCCATCTCAAGACGGCTAGACGGTGTGTGTGCGTGTGTGTGCGTGCGTGTGCACGCGTGCAAGAGGCTTATGTCTGAGGCTGACAGGCTTTTTAAGAGGAGCTCTTGGTTTCTGTGTAAACGTCGTGAGCTTCGTTTTGCCCAGAGTTAGCCTGTAAGGCAAGAAAGCACAAGTCAGGTTGCCGAGTTGGAAGCCTGATTGATCTCTCTTCCGGTTACATATGGAAATAAATTAGTCAATGGTCCATCTGGGACTACGCTACGGCAGAGATGATAAATTATTGCCATCGTGTATGTCGGTGTTGCTGAAGACTGAGTTGTGCTCACCAGGAGCTGCTGGAAGATAACCGGATGCTCTATCGTGGTCAGAGGAATAACACTTAAAAAAAAAAATGTATAAGTGAAAGATTTACCTTGAAATGTTTCTTGGGAGAGTGGTTTGGTTGATGCCAAGTTTGTTCCTCAGAACTGCTGACTTTGCAAACATTTTAAGAGGAGAGTGTCAAGGGCATGGAAACATTTCACTTTTATAGTTTCAAAGGCTAGTCGGGGGACAAGTGTTCATGAGCACCCCAAAGTCTCGATGACTGGGATAATTCCATTCCTCTGGATAGCTTCTCACGTTATGATTTTCACAGCAACTTCGCCTCTGTTTTCTTAAATTGCAAAGAAGGTGGGGCAGGCCAGTGCCTCTTTTTCTTGATAGATGAAAAACCGATATTTACGGGGTTGAGGGCGTTGGCCCTCGTGACTCAGGCAGAGCTGGGATGAGCGAACAGTGAGTCCCGAATCCAGCGTCATTCCAATCGGAGCCTTGGTATGCCATCCAAAACAGTTTCGGCACCCCTTATTCACCTACCCGCATCAGGAAATACAGTCTTCTATTTATGTCTGCTTTCTAGAAGCAAAGGCCATACCTTCTTGATCATGAAAGGAAGTTTCTCTGTAATTGGAGATGTTGAGTATTAATTTAACCTTTTTCGTGACTAAGTCACGCCGCTATCAACTGGAGACAGTATCTTACAAAGCTAAAATCAGAGATGTCCTCAGGGGCTTTCGAGGTGTGGTAACATTTTGCCCTTTTGCAGAATGGCCCGAGGCTACAGGGACTTCCAGATTCTTGTGCCTACTTTGAAAATTTTTTGTGTGTTCTTCCTCCTGGGCAAACCTTCAACCGTTCATCCTTGAAGCTGCTGAGGTTCTCCCCTCTGGGAAGATGCAGTGCAGAAAGTACAGAAAAGTAAATTGGATGTAGAAATCTTTAAGTCACCTAGTTTATCGGACATCAATTTCTAAACATAAGCCATGGGTGCCGGCTGGGTAGTTTTTACAGAAGAAAGAGGAGCCCCTCGCTTTCACCTGTCTGTATTTGGAAGTAACCTCGTCTCACCCAGATCATATTTCTCACATTATCAACCAGACCCGGTTGCTCCGTGCCCCTGAATGGCCCTCCTGCTCCCTCACCCCCGGCCTTTCGCTTTGGCTGTTGCTTAGTTCTTCCCATCAAAGTCCTGTCCCAATCTCTAGGCCCGTTATTACTGTCATTGCCTTCAGGATGCCATCCCTTACTGGCGTCCCCACCCCTCACCCCAACCAGAAACAAATGTCTCCTCTGAAACCCCTCTAACCGTTAGAAGAAACGACACAGTTTGGCTCTGTGGGTTGCTTGCGCAGTGTGTTATCTTCCGCAGTGGACGATGCACTTCTTGAGGGTGGGGACTTCATCACCTTTCTTTTCTGACTCTTTGGCCTTCCCCAGTCCCAAGCACAATGCTTTGTCCTTAATTGGAGCTTAAATGTGAAGTAGAGTAGGGTAATTTTATTTTATAACGATAGAACAAATATCTTACTATGGGTGGATAAATTAATGACCTAAGGTGTATCAGAATCACATGGAGGGCTTGTTGAAACACAGATTTCTGGCCCCACCTCCAGATACAGTAGATTGGGGGTTAGGGCCAAGCATTTGCAAACTCTCAGGTGACACTGATGCTGCTATTCCGGGGACTGCAGTTTGGGAACCACTGCTCTATGAATGTATTTCCTAACATTCTCACACTAAAGCTCGTAGGACAATGCCATTCTTTTCATTAGAGAGTTTATTGATTTGTCATCCCTGAGGCCTGAGCTAAAAAGGTGTCTTCCATCAGAAATTATTATGCAATCTATCTCATGTACCAACTTTCCTATTTTGTAAGATTATTGGTTCATTGTGCCTCAATAACTTGCAGCCCATTTAGTGATTAGTCCCCAGGACTAGAGCCAGAGGAATTTCATTTTATGACAGCAGGATAGAGAGGCGTATACTTTGCGGCCTGTGCACTTGGTCTACCCCGTGGGTCAAGGCTGGTCTGTGGGATGGAACACCGGCCTCCGACGCGTGTTGGAGCTCTGATGTTTTTCCTTTACGGAGACAAGTGTTTGAGCAGCAGCTGTAGGAAGAGAAAATGATCTCAATGTCAGTTGAGGTAAAATAAATGAATCCCACAATGTCTGTGGCGTGTATTTTCAAATTTCTGGGTCCTCGTATGCCCCGCGAGGCAGTTTCAAAAACTCTCCATCATGAAAGACTCAGTCTTTTATTAACGATCCAAGAAAGAAAGAGGTACTGTCACAATTGGCTTTTCACTGAAGTGCGTCATTTTCTAGAGTCAGGCCAGAGATGACACCCATGGTGGTTGCGAGGGCTCTCTCTGCTTTTTCTGCCTGGATTCTGACTTCCAACTGCTCTTCTTCGCCAGCCTCGAGGAGACCAGCCTGATTATGGGGGCCCCTGTGTCGTGTCTGTGACGGAGCGATGCTGACCTCGGTTTCCTGGACCCATTCCGACTCAGGTAATCCCACCGCCTTCCCCAGCTCGCCACACCTTGCCTAGATTGCATTGAATACAGAAATGCCAAAGCTATATTTAAATGCAAATACCAAATTGATTGTTTCTCCATCAACTAGGACCCTCCCCGCCTTCTCCCAATCTTCTTAATGATCAATTTGTGCAGCTGATCAGACTTGACAATGTGGTCAATCCAATTTAGGCATTAAGATGATTGAAAACATTGAATCACATCTTTATTTAAAATTCTGGTGAGAGTCGGAGACACACAAAGCCACCGGGAACATTGCTGGGAGTTTTCACGTACAAACTCGCTTCTACCGTAGTGCCTCTAAATTATTTTCTTTCCCAGAATCTCATATTTTTCCTAATTGTATTAATCTTTCTAGTGACGTACCTTTTAGTTGAGCTCAATAAGTACTAGGGAGTATCTCTTATGTGTTCTCCTGTCCTCAGGGAGCTCACAGTTTAGCCAAAGATCCAGAGCTCACTCACAAGAGAATGGCAGATGGTGGCGCCAGGCTTGGGACCAGGTCTGAGTTCTAATGGTAGTTCTCCAGTTCAGGGAATGGAGAGACTCTGAGGATTGGGATTGAAATAACTGGGGAAGAATCCATGGACCAGAAAGGGCCTCAGTTGGACTTTGTCACTGTGGATCGATTGGCCAGGCGGAGGGCAGAGGGGTGGCATGGCGCCTTAACAAGAAGGTGGAATGAGCCCACTGTGAGCCCGGACAGGGGGAGCCTGGCTGCCCGGGTTTGGAGGACCCTGATCCCCTGTCCCACCCAGAGCCAAACTCCCCCTCAGGGGTCCCTTATGGATCCTGGAGTAGAGCCATTTGGGGAGGCCCCACCTGCTCTGTCACCGAGGGGCCTTGGTTGGCAGTGTCCTTCTGGGGACAGTGGTCACTGCTGCTCTGCCTGGCTGGGATTCCTGCTCTCTGGGCCTGGCCTGTTTCTACCTGTCTACCTGATTCTTTACTCTTCTCTTACACACCTGCCATCCTCCCCTCTGAGCTCTGCCTGGCTTTTGTGGCTTGTCAAGGCCCGGGGATGAACCAGAGGCTTTGTGAGGTCAGTACCTGGTGATTCACAAGGTGCGATTCTGAGAAGTGGAGTTGAAGGGAGGAAACATAAGCCAAGAACATGAGTTTGTAAGTTGACACTGGGAGCAGATCAAGAGATTGCTGAAAGCCGGAATTCAGGGAGGGTCTCAGGGCTGAAGCTGGGGGTTACACAGGGGTGGGGAGCCCAGGGCCCTGATTCAGTTGGGGATGGCACGGCAAGTCCTGCCGACCCCGGGCTCTTTTCCCACTCAGCCTTTTATCAAATTGGATAAAGTAATGTGGCTTTCGCTGCCCTGGGTCTTAAAGGTGCTGAGAGTTGCCAGGCAGGGCTCCTACTCTTCCTGTCAGGCCAAGCCCTGGCCACACGCCACCTGCCTTAGCATGCTCCATGCTCAGGAGCTGAGGCCCTCGCCAGCTGAGGAGCTCAGGCCTTCTGGAATCATAGCCCTGGATCACCAGCCACCGGGAAGTGGAAGAACTAGAACAATAGTATTTGTGTTCTCTTCCCACTGCAATAATTGCCTAATACGTTGTCGCCACCCCTGCTAAGCCCAGGCCAGGGGGCAGTAAACTACAGAAGATCCATGGGCCAAGTATAGCCTACTGCCCATTTGTGTACCACAAGCAAGCTAAGAATGGTTTTTACATGTTTAGTTGGAAAAAATTAAAAGAAGAATGAAATTTTGTACCTTATGAAATTTATATGGAATTCACATTTCACTATCCCTAAATAAAGTTTTATTGGGACAGAGCCATGTTCATTCATTTCTGGATTATCTGTGGCTGTTTTGGCCCTTGCAGTGGCAGAGCTGAATAGGTACAATGGAGACCATGAAATATTTGCTCTATGGCGTTTTAAAGAAAAAGTTTGCCAACCCCTGGCCTAAGCAATTGTGTGAGTCAAGTGTTTGCAAAATTTGATGTGAGAAGCTTTTCCCCCATTAAGAAAATAAGAATGACAGATGAGTAGGATTAGAATAGGAAAGAGAGGGAGGAATGGATTTTCTAGGTTGAGATAGCCAACTGGTAACATTCTACTTGGATTTTTTCATTCATCCCTTTATCTTTCAATTAAATCTAGATGCAACATCAAGGCAATTTCGTGTTAGGATTGTCTTTAAAATGAGGCATTTGGACTTTGTGGTTTAACCTAAATATTGGAACAAATCAGTACCACATTAAAACAAACTTTGCATTTTGGAACTTTTTTATTTTTACTTGGCTCTGGGTGTGAACTATTTTATTTTAAACCAAATAAATATTTTATTTTAAATCAAGTTAAGCATTGAAGGCTTACCATGAGTAAGCTATGGCATTTAATCTTGGATATGTTTTTTCCCAATCTGGGAGGATTATATGATTCTGTTGAATAAAAACTATAGTAAAAGTTGGTGATGTGGGGTCTAGTCTTACTAACTGGTTGAGCCAGGGCAGGCTGTAGTATACTAGGGTGAAATGTACATCCCAAATCTCAGGGGCTTAGCACAACAAAAGTTTCTCACTTGCCCAGAGTTGGATTGGCCCAGTGTGTCTCTCCTGCATCCAGTATTTGAGGTTCCAGGCATCCTCCATCTTGTGATACCTACATCTCAAAACACAGCTTCCTGATGGCTACAACATGTGAAGAAAAGGGTTGAGAATTCAGACCCATTCTTAAGTGCCTTAGACTAGAAGTGACTCAGGCTACTTCCACATCCACAGTCCATTGGCCAGAACTAGTCACATGACCCTGCCTCTCTGCCTGCAGGCTGGGAAGTGTGGAGGAGCTCACAGGGTTCTTGGAGTCCCCACCACCCTGCTACACTGGGTCACTGTGGGAAGGTTTATACTTTTCTGTGCCTTTGCTCATTATTAAAGGATAATTAATCCAGTCCTACATTTCCCCACATAACTTTATGAAAAGTTCAAATAAGAGGTATGAAAACTTTAAAAGGTATAATGAATTGTAAAATAGGTAAGATATATTGGTTACCAAAAAATTAATTTCTTTATTGAGTCTTGAATAGTGATGGGCTGGAGGCAGGGTTGTCACACAGGTCCCAGTGTGCTTGGGACAGTCCTGGCATACGCCAGTGGACCTGACGTGATTATCACACAGTTCTCTCTTTCACAACGGAGATGTCCTGGGTTGGGCTATCCATGATATCATCACCCTGGTTTGACCCCAGTGGTCACCCTTTAAGGTCAATGTTAGCCGCTGTTTCTTGAGCCTTTTCTAAGACTCAGACATTGCTCCAAGATTTTTGCTGCGTTGCATCATTTAATCCCCAGAAGAAGCTTGCAAGGTAGGCACACATAATCTCTTCATTGTCAGATGAGGTAACAGAGACACAGAAAGGTTTGGCTTATTCACAGTCACACCACTAAGCAAGTGGCTTTGGCTTGGTGTGTTGATTTGAACCCGGTCTGTGCAACTCCGTGCTCTCAAGCACTCCACAGGGCTGCCTTGCTCCACCTTTGCGAATATTGCACCCTGGATCACATGGGGCCCAACTTCCCTGACATAGGCCTGGGAATCTGTTCTCAGACCACACATTGGTAGAAAGTTACAGCCCTGAGCAGTGAGTCCAGCCCTTGGTGACACCAATGAGAAGGCGAGACTCAGAGTCACCATGGGATTCTCTAGAGCCAGCAAGTAGAAGACCCGGGGCTGACTGCACGTCTCCTGGCTTCCTGTTCAGTCCCTTCCCACCTCCCTCTACTCTGACGCTGACAAGTACAGCTTGTTTTAAAACTGGGCACTGTATTTTACATAGAGAGACATGATTTTATTTTGAAATCTAGGGTGGAGTAAAACTCTAGCCAGTGAAGACTTGCCATGTGCTATGCAGTTAATCCAAACAGGCACCTTCCCAACACAAACAGCCAGGAGAAACTGAGTTCAGGGAGTTTATTTGCAAATTTGTTTATTTTTTTTTTTTAAAAAAAAGCTTATCCACAATCAAAGAACAGTTTGCTTGTGGAGTATTATCAAACAAAAAGCCATCTACTCATGAGGCTCTATTGTGACTTCCCTAGTTCCTGGCCTTCCTAATCAGTGTTTAAAACCGAACCCACAAAACCAAAGGGAACGGTCACTGAAAAATGAACCAAACGTGGCAACTCTTGCATGACTTGCTTCAAGAAACCCCCTGGAAAATTATATATGTGGTTTCTCAATGTACAAAGAAAGCTAAAGGAATTCCATTATGAAAGAAAAATTAGATGGAAATTTCTAATCCTGTCTCATAAACAATATAAGAATAACTTTAAAATATTCTGCTTTAAGCATGCATTTAATTTGTGCTCTGGGAACCAAATAATGTTGCCAAGATAAAACATTCTAATAATGATTTATGTAAATTTATTTGTACAAAGTAATGGTGTAGTTGCCTATAGCAAATTGCTTGGAATATGAAATGACATTTATGAGCTCTTTTTTTTCCCTCTGAATGAATACAATGGAGAAAATGAGAGACTCCAGAAAGGAAAAAAGAAATTCATGTTCAAGATGGAGTCTGATGCCCTGCGAGTCGGCTGGACAGGTTACAGGGTGTCAACAGTCAACAAACTCAATTCACTAGGGTTTCCGGTGATGTTCTCATTATTGAAGTCATTTTTAAGGACAAGAGAGTCTTAGAAGTCTAGAACCCTGTATTTTAGGGATCATAAACAGCTCGGACACCAAGGCTTTTTCAAAATAGCCAGTGACAGATCCTGTTCTTACAGTGCCCTGATGGAGAGCTTACAACATGGGCTGCAGACAGGCCAAATGCAATTAAAAATTGGGCAATTAATCTCAGTTCCTAGTTACTTAATCAAGGAAAGTTATGCTTGAGTCATAAGTGGGGCCCACATATTAAAAGACAAAACAAAACAAAAAATTCTCCCAAGGCCTGATTCATGGACCCACAGGGAGTTTTCATGTTGGCTGCCCAGTTAGCACCTTGGATAATGGCTCTAGGTGTTTCCCGGAAACATTTGATTAAATGGAAATCCCCATATATGTGACAGACAGAGTTTCTGGATCCATGCTTTGGCCTTGTAAATACCCAGTAGAATTTTCCATAACCTGTACTATTTGGGAAAAGTATGATGTTAATATCTTAGTTTTAGAAGGCATTTCATTTTTGTTTCACAAAGTATTTTTACTGTCCCACTTGGTTGTCACAAGTATTTCTGTGAGGTAGGTAAGAGTTTGTATTTTAAATATAGGGAAACTGAGGGGCACAGAGGTCACAGAGCAAGACATCGGCTGAATGGGAGGACAGCTTCCACCCCAATTTTTGTCCCACTGTCACCAGCAACTGCAGCGGGTGAGAGGGCTTTGCGATTCTGGAGAGCTTGCTTTATTGAAAACAAGTTCAGAGTTTTGGCCCGTCCTGTGCCATTTTGGAATTGCACTAACTACCCTGAGAGAAATGGGTTTGTCTAATTGAGCAGAATGACTGTGCAGTTGATTCCTCAGCTGCAATGGGGCCAAGGCCCGAGGGCTGAAGTTAGAGCTCTTCCGAGAGAAGGTATAAAGGCTGAGCAGGGCTTTAAAACTGAATGAAAACAACACAGGCTTCGAGGAAAGAGGGAAGGCCTGGGTTTGCAGCGGCACCGGGTCCAGTGCATGTCCCTTCAAAGCTGTAGCTTATGGCAGGGCTGGTTTGAATGAAGTGGCTCAGGACCCCCGGGTGAGGCAGTGGATGCCAGGGATGTCCATCAGCTGTAGTTTCAAACCTCAGCCCTTCCTCTCCCTAGCTGCCTGACTTCGGGCATGATTTCTGAGCTGTGGATTCTTAGAAAATAATGTAAGGTACCTGAGCCTCCATTTCCCCATCTGTAAAATCAGGATGAAGGATATTTACCTTCATAGAGATGGTGTGAGCATTAAACGAAATAATCCTTATAAAGTACTTGGCACAGTGCTTGGCAGATTGTAAACACTCAGTCTATGGCAGCGCTTAAAATTATTAGTATAGTTGTTATTCCCTAAGAATGTCTGATCCTGACTGGTAATTGAAAGCGAGATTCAGATCTACCTTTGATTTAAGTGAGAACTAATCTAAAAGATTTCTAACTCAGTTGTTTTTGTGCACCAAGATAACAAGGTGAGTGGAAGATTTCATCCATTGTTCATTTAACAAACAGCTCTTGGTGTCAAAGACCCTTTGTCAGCTGCCAGGGCGGAGGGGGTGGAGTTGGAGATACAGTCTCTTCTTAAGGGATAAGGGAGTTTGCTTATTTCATGTCTGTTTCAGGATTTTTTTTTCCTCCCATTGTTTTTTTCAACATTATCATGATTGCCATAAAAATCGACTAGATACCTATTTACACACAGCAAATAAGCACTGTGCGGGCCACTTTAATGTACATGGTCTTTTGTCTTCCAAGGATTCAGAAATTAAGCTGGTCTCAATCCTTGTTTGTTGCTGAAAGCCCAGAGCCTGCGAGTTGATCCCTTCAGACCCGTCCTGCTGGCTGGCTGTAGGGTAGGTTCAGGGCAGGATGAATGGATGGGAAGTCTTTGGTCTCAGGGCCTTTTCTTCCTGGATGTGTTCTTGGCTATTGTAGGTCAGACCTCCAGGCTGAAAGTGTGAATGCTCCCTTTTGTTAGAATTTATTTCCATTAGAAGCATATATAGGACTTTCTTATCAAGGGTTGAAAGGAATCCTATGTAGAATGTGTTGATTTTTTTTTTTTTGAGATGGCTATGTAACACCCTAGAAAAGGTGTTTCACAGAAATTCTCTGAAGGAAGATAAGGAAATGTAAAACATTCTCAAGTAAAAGGAGGAAGAAGTAATAATTCTCAGACTGTGGATCCAGTCTGGTCTGTTTCAGTGGTTTGTGGACACCCTCTGTGCGGAAGGCAGAGGGAATCCCGAGTGCTCTGCCCGAGCTCACGGTCTACCGGGGGGCAGGCATTACGTAAATATGCACAAGTAAGTGTTCAAAGATGAACTTGTCCCCCGTCTAAGGCAAAATGAGAAAAGTAAGCTCAAGATAGTGAGTTCAGTATCCTTATTTGGCAAAACAAAAAGTTGGCAATGTACCCCTGTCCTGAAACTATTTTTGAAATTTTATTGCTGTGTGAAACCCGGATCCAGGAGGCTCCTTGCCTCGGGTCCCCTTGCCCCTGTCCTTGGCGCTGTCCTCCCCTGGTGGAAATCTGGCAGGCCCCAGCCCCGCAGAGGCAGAGGGTGAGCCGTTCTCAGTCGACACGGAAAACGCGACATTGGGCTGTTCCCCGTAGTGGATGTATTTCTGTGTCCACGAGGGCTTCACCCTGACTCCGGTGTGTGCACACGAACTCCCAAAATGGACACTTGAGCATTAACTGGGGATTGGGACGTTTGGGCCCAAACTCACAACAGTGCTCAAAGCCCATAGCTCATCGGGGGTGGTGTCCACATAGCACGCGCGAGAGCCTTTCCGTTTGACCGGGCAGAATCGGGCTCCGAGGAGCCACTGGGCGTCAGAGCAGAGGCATAGACCCGGGTGTTGGAGGAGGACGAGCTGTTCTGAAGCTGACACCTATTGAAAGAGGGTGGCATTCAGACTGGCCCGGTCTGTAGGACACATGTGTCAGCTCACAGCGAAGGAGGGGAGAGGCTTTTGGAAAGGACATTATTTCTCCCCCACAGCCCGGCCAGATGACCCGTGAACAGCTGGACTTTTAGCTAGCAGGCAGGCGCCGGCACCGAGGCGTGTGTTTGCGAGATGAACACGTCTGACGGCAGGTAGTTTAAGCCGTTCTTCAGCCTGACTTTATTCCTGCTGGAAGCGGAGGAGACTTCACTGCTTTCGCCTTTTTTTCCTCCCCTGAATTCCGGAGGAAATCCTTACCCACAGTGATACGTAGTTTTGCAGGTGAACGAAAAGAGACAGAAAATTGCTCATAGAGGCTACTGGAAAGCCCGAATTACTTACCAGTTAGAGTTTAATAGATTTTGTCTGTGGTTAGTTTGATCTGTGCATGGACACATTCTCTCCAGAATCAGTCTCGAGTAAACTGGTAGGGAATCGGGCAATACGAAGTTCTGTTTGAGGACTGGGTGATTCTAGGGTGTCCCAGCAGGGACCCTGTAAGGTAAAACTGATTGTTCATTTACAGAGTGGGGTCAGGCTGTGCTGCTTGATACCTACTTACGATAATAATAGTGATGGCCTATTACTACAGCAGATAACTTTATTCCTCACATGACTGTAACTGAAACATTGTACTTAGTTGCAGTAGCCCATTATTTTATGTCTATACATGTGTATTCATGTAATGCGTATGTGTATGTAAATATATGAGTCTAATGTATAGCATGTGTGTATAAATAAATCAATTCTGTCATTTGATCCTGGGGCACTTTATGAGATTCATAAGGTTTCCTTAAGATATGGAAATATCTAAATCACCGTCATGAGAACTAGTTCCACTTTTATGTCATTGAGTCTCACTTCTTTCTTTCTTTTTTTTTTTTTTTTTTTTTTTGAGACGGAGTCTGGCTCTGTTGCCCAGGCTAGAGTGCTGTGGCGTTACCCTAGCTCATAGCAACCTCAAACTCCTGGACTCAAGCAATCCTCCTGCCTCAGCCTCCCAAATAGCTGGGACTACAGGCATGCGCCACCATGCCCAGCTAATTTTTTCTATATATATATTTTTTTAGTTGTCCAGATCATTTCTTTCTATTTTTTAGTAGAGATGGGGTCTCGCTCTTGCTCAGGCTGGTCTCGAACACCTGACCTTGAGTGATCCGCCCGCCTCGGCCTCCCAGAGTGCTAGGATTACAGGCGTGAGCCACCGCGTCTGGCCACTTCTTTCTTAGCTCTTCTATCCAGAACACATAAGTAGCCTCTGGATGTCTGTGTGCTTAACTGAACAAAATGTCAACAAGCTGCTATTTATTTTATTAAACAGCTTGAGCAGAGATGTTTGGTCTGATTGCTGCAAATTGTTAGCTTATCACCGAACTGTCCTGATGATTCTTATTATTCAATTTGCATTGCTTACGACAATAATTATTACTACATAAAAGAGCATGATGCTTTTATTTGTACAGTTCTTTCATTAACAATTTAATTGACTATTACATCCAAGCGGTTCTGCCATGTACACATCAAGGTACTGAGAGATTGGCCCTTGGCACCTTGGGAAATCAGGATGTAGGTGTAAATTGGAAGGCGCGAGGTGATGGGGGAGGCAGGTCCTTTGGCCTTGATGTCCAGGTGGTTGGCTATACCTTTCCTCCCATATTTATTTCCAAGCATTTTATGGATTCACCAATAGTGACTCTGAGCCGGTCATTTTAACAACCTAAGTAACTAGATCATGACATAGTTATTTTGGCTACTAAAATGGCTAGATTCGTACTAATTTCGAGTAATGACTAAAACAGTAAATCTGACCCAAAATGATTGAATCAGTAGGTTTGTGTAAACAGCATCTGTGTCTGTGGGGCCTGTTCTATAGAAATGGTGAAGATTTTATCGGTCACAGCTTAGCTGACTCTCTCAGACTGCACTGCAACTGTGTAAGACATATGTGTTTTGATATATTTTGCTATAGAAAAACTTAGTTTGTGGATTTTTTTTCTTTAGTGTAGGAGAGTACTACAAGTTTTGTCCTAAATTCATGTTTTATATATTAAATGAAATGAACTGAGATATGTCTTTGGAGAAATGAGATAATGGCGTTGAACTTGACTCTGGTGGGTGCCAACCCATAGTGATGTTCAAGGAGACGCGTTTTAAAACGTTGGATTTAACAGGGAAAATAAAATGAACAAACGAATTCCCATTTGGCCAGGCCCATCCTGACTTCTGAAAGGATGAATACATCTGTTAGTCAAGAGTGTCATGGAGTCAATCTTCCGTATCAGAATGGGAGGCTGTTAAGATGATTGCCTTTTCCTCCATTGGTGGATGGTCCATTTAGAGCAGTTTACGAGGTCTAGCTTTTGCACCTGGGAACATGTTCCCTGGGCTCAGGAAAGGAATGAATGGGGGTAAATTAACCTCACAGAGGGGTTACGGGAATTGTTAGAGAGCTCAGTTTTATAATTTACCTTTTGGAAAGAAGTTTGTCCTGTCGTAATTAAAAATTCTGTCTACGCCTGTGATGACCCACTGAATTCCTAGTACTATGTGGGTGCCCAGTCTATTTTAATATAATGGAACACTTGACAGTGAATTACCAATTGGGAAGAAAAAGGTCACATCCTGGTGGCTAAGTTGTGCGTATATATCCCTTAGGATTGGCTAGGTTATAGGGTAACAGACAACCCCTAAAACTCAGGAGCATAAAATAGCGATGTTTTATTTCTTGTTCACTCAACATGTCTGTTGGAGATCGGCTGGGACTCCACTCTGTGTCATCTTTGTCCCCATTCCTGGTTGAGGCTGGTGGGATGTTTCCCATCACCATGGCTGAGGGAAAGAACATGACAAAGCAGGTGTTGGCTCTTAAGGTTGTCCAGTAACGACGCGTGTCGCTTCCACTCACATTTCACTTGGCCAAAGCTGGTCGCATGGCCACACTTAACTTCGGGTAGGTGGGGAAATGTAATACAACTGTGTACTTGAAGGAGAGAGAGCTGAAATATTTATAAATAGCCCTATGATGTCTGTTGCATATGCCTTCAGTGTAATAGATCGAACTCTAGACGCCTCGCTCAACAGAAGCAAGTGAGTAGAATTTGAGAATTCTTTATGTCCTTCTAAGGAAAATGGACTCATCTTCTGAAGTAGGGTTGCTTCATCTCTTCAGCACTGTCCCTTCTAGGGATTGAACCAAGGGGTGGTGTGGGGCTCTAGGCCTCCAAATCTGCATCTCACTCACAGATCCAAGCCACTCAGTGTGCTTGTTGTGCGGGTGCAACATCACCTGGCATCCCCTGGCCTTCTGCTTGCTAGCCAGCCAGAGGGCCCCTTCTAACACATTACCTGCCATGTGAGTTGTATTTAACTCACACTAGTTTTGAGCCTGGGACCCTGTGAAACATATGAAGACTCAGTTATCTGAAACAAATTCAGTAAGTGTGTCGTGAGTCACATACAACTCAAGTGGGGTGCAGCATAAAAATTGATTCTAGCGCCACGTGAGTTGCACAAAACTCATGCACAGAAAACAGTAAAATATAACAAATTTTTCATTAAATCAGAAAGGATCATTTTGTCTTTGAAATTTTTATTCTATTTTTGTGATAAAACACTGTGGCCCCAGGGAAAAAAATTTTTTTCAAGTGTGGCAGTCAATGTGTTAATCTTCCAGATGGAAATCTGGAACAACTATGGTTCCTTAGTTTCTCCTTCTGAGTGTTCACTGTGGACTGTCCCAGTGTTTTAAGTCATCGTGTATGTTTCATCTTCTAAGTGGGCATCTGCACATTTCTTCTTACAAGAACAAACCCCAGTTGGTTTGGGCATCGGTCTCTGCTTACTGCTGACCGGTAGAGAAAGTTTCCCTCATTCATGAAGGTCAGAGTAGCATCTGTTTTCCTTGGCTGGGTTCTCTCTGTTCACTTCTGTTAGTCTCTCCTGGGCTGCTCCAAGGCATTTGCTGAAAGTCTCCCTGCTTGGAACAGAATACATGGGTCCGGGCTCAGGTTCCACCAGGGCCTTAGTGATGTTCTTCAAGGCCCCCAAAAGAATTTATGTCCACACAAGAGAGTCTCGCTTTGCTGGCAAATTCAGCTATCTGGAATACAGCCAGGAGCGGGATAGGAACAACAAATATCTCAGCGGACAAAACAGTTATCTCCTAATCCGTGCACTAAACTTTAAGTAGATCCTTGCTGGGTTTGTGTTCCTAATGCAACCTCCTTCCTAATTAACTCAGTTTTCTGATCCTCTTTTACAGATGAGAAAACTGAGGCACAAAGAGGTTAAATAATTTGCCTAGAGTCTCAAAGCCATGAGTGGTAGAACTGGTTCTTGTGATTCTAGACTCAGTAGGATAATCAGTGTTTACGAAGGTGGCAGTGAGATAAGGAAAAAGGTTGAACTGTATTTAATGCTCTCTCCTTTTTAGAAAGTAGGAGAGAAATATGTAATAATTGTAGGACGATTGCCTTCAAAATAGCCGGTTTTGTTTTTTAATTCTAGTGCGTGATGAGTATCAGTTGGCTGAGAAATTCCACTAAGTGGAACTGTGCTCCCAGATTCTGCCAAAGAATGAGGAGTTGCTGAACATCGAGTTTAGCTAGTGTATAAATAGACGCTTATGAAATGCTTTTTTGCACAATCAAGATGAAACCACGACTCAGTCTGTGTCATGATGATCAGCTTGGTTCTGGTATGCTTGGGTGGGAGGTGGAGGGCTTCAGGAATATCTCAAAACAGGGGCAGGCCCCGCCTGCGCAACTGAGGATGGCTGCTTCGTACAGGGACATACCCACGTGGAAGCCAACGGTGACCGGCTCGCCGGCGTTCACCCAGATCCTCCATCTGGACGCACCTCACAGTTTTCAAAGCACAGTCGTGTGCTCAGAACAGCCCTGCATGTTAGGCCAGTCAAGTCTCAGTGCCATTTCTGTCCTTCAGGTGAAGACGGTGAGACTTGGTGGGGTTTACCCAAGGCCACAGCCCCAGGGAGTAGCAGAGCCAGGTGGAGCTCCTGTTCTCTCTCCCCCCAGTGCTGCTCTGTCAGTTCCTGCTCTGTTCGTACACTGGGGGAAGGCACCCAAAGCTGATCTTTTCCATACTCCGAGAAGCTTTCTTTCCCATTTAAAAAAGTCCAGGTCCACAAAGAAGGTAGAGAAGGAAAGCAAAGGCCTAGTCACAACATGAACCACTTTGCTTTGAGACAGAACAGAGACTTGAGATGACACGAACTAGAGAAAACACACCCTTGAACCTCAGGCAGTTTGGAGACAAGGCTTTCTTTATCTGCTTCTGCAGGCAGCAGCCTTCACTGTCTGGGCCCAGGACAGGGCTGAGACTTCCCCAATTGCTGGTCACCCTAACCCAGCCAGTGGAGCGACCCACATCCTCCCCAGCCTGCATGCACCCTGGAGAGGGGAAGAGGAGGGGTTTGGCTAATGGTCAGACGCTCCTCCCAGAGCTTTGGTTCTGGGAACCTTGGGGTGGTCCCAGACAGCAGCTCTGACCTCAGGCTTGACTGTGCTACTAACTAGCTCAGGGCTAGACTTGAAGCCAGTTAGGGGAACCCTGGGTCTGAACTCTTCTCATCTGCAAATTAAAGACTTCACACCCTCACTCGTAATGAAAGAATACTGTTTGTCGCTTGTCTGACTGACAAATATTTAAAAACTTGAGACTATCCAGTTTTGGAGAGGGGCTGGAGAAAGGCATCCTCGCTCAGCTTTTGGGTCAGGACACATTAGCAGAGCATCTTGGGAGGGCATTTGGCAATATCTGTCAAAATTTATGATGCACAAAGACAGAAAATTCACCCTTAGGAATATATTCTATAGATTTTCTCAACAACGTATTAACAACTGGTGCATGAGGCTATCTTAATATTGTTTGTAATAGCAGTAGCCAAAATGGGTACAACCTCAATATCTATCACCAGAGGGGACTGGTTCCATGCACAAATGGTGTGTTCTAGCACACTGGAAAGCATTTAAATAGAAAGATATGGAAAGGGTGCAAAGATATAACAGTAATAAGTAATAACAATACATGTTTATGGGTACCATCTACCGTCTAAGAAGTTTGCATGTATTAATTCCTCTATCCCCATCATACAGGTGAAAAAATCAAGGCACAGTGAGGTTATATAACATGCTTAAGGTCATAATGTAGTTAGAAGGTGGCATGGGGGTGGCAGGGACACACCAAGTATTCGGACTTCAGAACTTTACTCATTGCCTTACTAAGTGAAAAAAGCAAGTTGTAGGAAAGTGGGATCCTATTTATGTAAAAAGCTCACATCATTTATGTGTGTTTGTATATGTGTATATATGCTCATATTTTCATAATTTTGGCAGGATACACAAGAAAAAAGTAGGAAGGATCGGGGCTCAAGGCAGGAGGGAAAGAAATTTTTTCCTTTAATTTTATGTCTTCCTGTGCTGTTTTGCCTTTTTTAAAATTTTTTTAAGAGTATCACTTTTTAAAATTTTCTTAAACATTTACATCTGTTTAGGTGGTAAGAACTAGGGACCATTTAAAATTTTTTAAATCTTTCATGTTTAAAAATTATCTAGTAAATAATTGTATTTTTAAGTGGACCCTCGCCAAGAGCCCCTTTCCAGATCAGAAATTTCCCATGTACTCAGCCCCGTTTCTCTAACATGTAATGAAACCATGTTCCCTGGCCACAAGGCGCTAGAGTTAGGGCAGGTGGTGGTGGACAGCGACATGCACCTCAGGAGATAAAGCTCGGAGGTCATTCCACTGTCTGCTGGAGGTGGCCTTGTTTTGCTGGGCCAGCCCTCACTTGCTTCCCCAGCAGACAGTTGTGTCTGAGTCTAGGGTGGTGAGAGCTGCGGGGAGAAGGGGCGAGTGATGTGCAGCTGCCTGTGCTTGGGAGTCCTGGGCAGGTTCCAGCAAGTTCCATCGGGCCTGGATCTTTCCGAGTTCCTGGTTATTACCATGGCCAGCAGTGATGAGTACCAACAACGAAAGCTGACACTTCTGTGCCAGGCACTATGACTGTCTCTTCATGGGAAGGCAGTGTGCCCCCACCCTGCTGTATGCCCTGGGGATCAGCGTGGTGACTGGAACAGTAACTGAACTGAGGAGACCCCTAAGAGAAGGGAAACACTCGAAGGAAATGGTCAAGGTTCCCAGTTAGCTGCCCCAAGTCCCCCTGTAATTTTCTACACCGTGTTAAAGGTTTGCTTTAGTGAGGGAGGCCTTGTATCTTGCAACCACTTCTGATAGTCCGTTCGTACTTACAGCACTCACCCTACCGTGTTGTCACTGCTGCTACGGTGTGTCCATCACTCGGCTGGGGGCTCCTGGTGGGGAGGGTCTTGGTTCATCTCTCTCATCCAAGTGCCTAGAACTGGCCCTTCGTTCGGACTCCAAGTACGTTTCCAACATGGATTGGGTTCATGCTCACAGGCAAAGCAGTTAATCTGAGCAGTCAAGAGGCACTGGAAAGCACCTGGCACAAAAAACATATCCCCTGCACTTGCCGTCACTTGGAAGAGAGATGAGAAGGAGGAGAAACAAGTGGAGCTCCATTTTAGCCGTATTTGGTAGCAAAATGGCGGCCCCAGGGATGCTGGACGTACTGGTTACTCACATCTCAGTTTGCTTTCAGCAGATTAATTTGTATGCCTTAGTCAATTAAGTTGTAGTTTAGGAGGGGACAGATACTAATGGAAAAGAGCTAAAAAGGAAGAAAAATAAGTAGAAGCAATAGAGCAGAGGCACTGGGAAGTTGCTGGAGGCTGGAGAACTGGGAAGTTCCTAGAGGGGCAGCCCTGTGTCTGCTCACCGGCTTCTCCGGGTGCTGATCACACTGTGACTCACGGGGGCAGCTGGTAGAAACTTGTGTGTGTGTATGTGTGTGTGTGTGTGTATGTGCGTGTATGTGCATGCACATGTGCATGATTTATACAAGTGAATACAGCTAATGAGATGGCGATGGGAATGACCCCAATATTCTGTACAGATAATCAGCTTGGAAAAAAATACTGTTCACTTAATCCTGAAAACTGGAATAAACATTTCAATCAATTTTACAATACAATCCAGAATGATGTCCTAGCTTACTGTAGTTAGACAGTTCCAGAGCTGAGATTTAATTTAAGTGGAAAATTCCAAGAGTGTCTTCCCCCTCAGTCCATGGCAGCAACAAATCTTCATCTACTGGAGAGCACGTAACGTGGTTTCTCAGTACCTGAAATGATGAATAGCTGAGGTTGGAGGTGTTAGATTGCTCTTCATCTTCTTTGCAGTGCTTAAACCTGCACGTTTCAGGGAGCCCCTTTTTTGCACGGGGTGAATGGTACAAAACACAACTTGTTTGGCATGTGTGGCCATGTTGAAAACTCCCTGCTAGATATTACTGATGAGTGAAGCAGAAGGATAGAGCCCACTTCATAAACTATGTTAAGGAAGTTTTCACAGCAAAGGTTTGAAGGAAGGGAGAGTCATTCAAAAGTTTTCTAGCTATTGCTGGAAAGGTAGCTTGACACTATAGCCATGTGTATATGGCACCAGGACCACTTTTCCATGGGCTGCAGAGGGTGGATGCTCTTGGCCATGATTCCGAGGAAGGCTATCTCCAAGAAGAGTAGGCACTTGAGCTGCCTCTGTGCTCCAGGTTAGCTTAGGGAGTCCCAGGAAATGGGGCACGTCTGGGAAACAGTAAGAAGGTTGGAGCATTGCAGGGCCCCTCCCCCACATGTGACACCTCTTTATTCCTTTGTGCCGTGTCACTGAGCTGATGAATCTGGAAAAGACTGGGGTCTGCTCCCTCTGCACAACCTAGGCAGGGGACAGTGGGTTGGGAGAT
>NW_012139636.1:867149-882058 GCF_000956105.1 Propithecus coquereli
TGCTGTGAGCTAGGATGACGCCACGGCACTCTAGCCTGGGCAAAAGAGTGAGACTCTGTCTCAAAATAGACTTTCCCTGCTCTGGAAGAACCAAATGCAATGGGAATAACTTGAACCCAATGCACTTGGCTAGGAAGACCTGTCATGGGTAAGAAAAGAATGAGTTGCTTCAAAATTGCCCAGTCTGCAGCCTTGTGAATGCTTACTTTTAAACTGATTGCTATGGTTTGACGGCGTCCCCCAAATTCCATGTGTTAGAAACTTAATCCCCAATGTGGCAGTATTGAAAGGTGGGTCCTTTAAGAGCTGATTGGATCATCAGGGCTCTGCCCTCATGTATGCATTAATCTATTCATGGATTAATAGGTTATCCCAGGAGTGGAACTGGTGGCTTTATAAGAAGAGGAAGAGAGACCTGTTAGAGAAAGTGTGTTAGCATACTCAGCCCCCTCACCTTCTCCCTGCACTGTCTTGGGACTCTGTAGAGAGTCCCCGCCAGGAGGAGATCCTCACCAGATGTGGCCCATCAGCCTTGGACTTTCCAGCCCTTATAACTGTAAGAAGTACATCCCTTTTCTTTATAAATTACCCAGTTTTGGGTATTCCCTTATAAGCAACAGAAAATGGAGTAAGATATCTATACTCCTAGAATTTCCTAATAACTTGCTCAGTTAGGTGGGGGGCACGATAGATAAAAGAAATTGCATAGGAGTGTGCCCCTGGTGAGATGGCTTTTGATGGCGTTAGCCAGATTCCTTACATCACAGTCTGATGTATTTAACCTTAGGTGACTTTACCAATATCAGGGGTTCCCCTAAGGAAGAGGAGGAGGAACTTGACTTTTGCCTGCACGATCAGGAGAGCTCACCAAAATGACCCTTGCTACAATAGAGAGGCTGACCCCAAAGGCAGATTTCTACTTTCTCCTTAAGTGAACTTTCTCATCAATTTTTAAATAGCTTTCTGGACTTTCTTCCAGCCAGCGAGAATTCAGAGCTCCCACTGTATAATCAGGAAATATTTATTAATGCAAAAGTCACCATTTACAGATCTTATTTTACTAGCCAGAATGCTAATTATGGAGAATGGAAGCTCACGTGGGGATGGTCCTGTTTCATTCACTGCCATGACCCGGTGCCCAGCACTGCCCCTGGTGGATGGTCCCCACTCCTTCCTAGGAGTGGGGATGCCTGGGTGCCATGAAGGTTTTCTTCCATTCTGGCCCTCAGGTTCTGGAACAGCTTTTCTCTCCTTCCCTAGTTTGCCCTCTGTTTAAATCCTACCTGTCTTTCAATGTCTGTCAAGATAGTTGCCACTGATACTCTTCCTGAGGGTGTCATCTTCCTTCTGCCTTCTACCCCAGATAGCACATTGTATATTCTGAGTAATTTCCTGCAAATCAAAGTTAATGTGCTATATTTTGCAAAGGACTTGCTTTTTATTATTGTGTTTCAAATTAGAACAGACTCAAGGATGCTTCTCTCAGCATTGGTGTTCTGATACATTGCCCTCATTTGTTAATTCATTAATGTATTCGTTATTCATTCAAAAAAAATTCTTTAAGTGCCATGGGCTGGGATATGCCCTAGCGGGATGTAGTGTGAAACAAGCAGCTGAGGTCCTGCCCCTCGTGGTGTCTGCATGCTGGCGGGGAAAGACAGACAGCAAACAAAGATGTTTCTGATGGTGGGCCATGGACCGAAGAAAGTGCCTGGGTGCGGGTGATCTGGGAAGGCATCTCAGAGGGGAGGATGTTTTGCTGAGACCCGAGGAAGCGAAGGCAGTGGGAAAGAAAGCCTGGGAGTCACCCCTCAACTGCGCATGTGTCAGATATGTGAACACAGTGGGGGTCTCCACAGTGGGGAAGCTGAACGTCCTTCTATGGGCTGCTCATTGGGCATCGGGAACATCTTGCTTTTTTTGGTTTGTTTGTTTTATTTATCTTTTGAAACTTTTAATTTTGACTCAGAAGTTGCAAAAATAGTACAAAGAGGACCCACGTGGCCTTCCTGCAGCTTCCTCCAATGATAACATCTTATGTAACTGTAGTACATGGTCAAAACCAGGAGATTGACGTTGGTACGATACTAGTAACTAGACTACAGACCTTAGGTGAGGACTTCACCAGTTTTTATGTGCCCTCATCACGTGTGTGTGAGTACGGTTGGTACATTTTTAGTGTGTACATTTCTTCATCTCTTTTAAACTTAGTTTGTGCATTGTTTCAGGAATGTCTGAGTTATTTATCCCACACATGTTAGTTGAGCATCTACTACATAGCCACACTGTGTTGTAGATACAAGGATGGATAATAACGACAAAGCTGTAGTTATTTATTTAACCAAAGAGATGGCTTTGGTGGATTCCCCAGTGCCTGGCCAAGGCAGGAGTGTGTAGAATAATTGGTTGATTGATTGATCGATCGATAACTCTACCGAATTTATGTTCTCCATGTTCCATCCTTTCAAGTGATAAAGGTAGTGCCTTCTATGTGCAGATCTGACCTGGGAGTGACTCCTGGATTTAGCCTAACAATGTTCCTTCTCCCAGGCAGAGTGAGAGTTACAAGAAGCAAGAAAAATGGAACCAGGGGGATGGGGGTGGGTAAACTCATGACTAACAGAGACGGCACGATTCTAGCCCTGGCTTGGGCAAGGCAAAGGCATTGCATGTAATCAAAATGTTTGGACCCCCATACTATTCTGAAATAAAAAAAGAAAAAAGCGGAGCCCGCTCACCATGCTCCCTGACAAATCAGTGTTTCACTGCCAAATGCCTGTGTTTGCATATCATTGGCATTTGTTATACAGGAGGAAAGCTAGGTGTGGGGTGTTGTTTAGATGTTTCCTTCAGTTTTCTGAAGAGAGAGATTCCTGTTGGTTACTTGATCCCATACAGATTAAATAGCACCCATGCACCAAAAAAGGAATGTTCACATTTAATCGAAGCACTTAGTCTTTGGTTCTGACCTTTCGAGAATGTCGTTTGGGGGCAGCAGCCCTGTTAGACACAGCCTGCAAGCCTTTGCTGGAACGCTCAGGAAAAAAGATGTAACTAGGATGTCCCTGTCTTTTAAAACAAAATGCAAGGAAAAGAAGCTCCTCGCTTCCCCCACATGGAGGAGTAGCTTGGCTTTCTAGAGAAAGGAAAGTGAATAGCAGATTCCGGCTAAGTGTGCTGAGGGATCCCAGGAGAATTCCGGCACACGCTGGGCTGCCAGGGGCACGTCATGGTGTTCCTGTTCCTTAGCAGCTGTTGGGCAGGGTTTATATTGTCTTCCCCTCTAGCTGTCCCGAGCTCCTGTTGTCCCATGCACATGTGCACCTCACAGTCCCCTTTGAGCTGCTCATCTGGCCTTAGGCACCCATGGTGAGAATGCAGCCCTCAGTAGCAATTACCTTGCTAGCAAAGGGTTCTGGGTTTCATCATGCACCTGGCTTCTAAATCCAGTTGTCACTTGCAAAGGCAGGAGAGGCAGAGAAAGCTGTGGCCGAAGGGAGTGAGGATGGACATGCTCCCAGCTGCCACACAGCCTCTTCTGTGGGAACATCCCCTGCCGGATGAGAGAGAAGCGAGTTGCATTAGCAGAAGTACTCATTCTCCGTTGCTGCCTAGACAGGGGCTGTGGTGTATTCTAGTCTTGACTCTGCCAAATCCACTAAATGTTCTAGATCAACTCCTTTAATCTCACTGGACCTCATTTTTCCCATCTGTAAAGCAACCACTATGGACTAGGTGATCCTAAGGTTCCTTCTAATGCTAATATGTTGTCCTTGTACCCCAAAGGCTAATGCTTTTGGGTGCAGATTTAAATTCACTCTGATTCAAAGGGCTCTTTTAGTGACCCAGCTCCTAAGTGGGTTGTCAAGAAATAGTGTGATCTTTTAGGAGTTCTCTTTCTAAGCTTTCCCAAGCCTCTACTGGACTGAAGTAGTAACAGTGTCATAAAGTTGTCATTTTAAGTCATTATAAAGTCATTTTTTTTGAGACAGATTCTTGCTCTGTTGCCCAGTCTAGCATACAGTGGCATCATCACAGCTCACTGCAACCTCTAACTCCTGGGCTCAAGTGATCCTCCTGCCTCAGCCTCCCAAGTAGCTGGGACTATAGGCATGTATCACCACACCTGGCTAATTTTTCTATTCTTTGTAGAGATGGGGTCTTGCTATGTTGCTCAAGCTGATCTTGAACTCCTGCCTGAAGCGATCCTTCTACCTTAGCCTCCCAAAGTACTGGGATAATGGACATGAACCACTGTGGCTGGCCCATTATAAAGTCATTGAAAATGGTCTTATTTCTTTATTAAAGGATGCATGCTGCACATCACTCTGTGAATACCTCATTTGAAGAGCCAACTGCTAGTTTGTGATTCAGAGACCAAAGTGTTGAGATTCTCTCAAAGTAGGGACATATTAGCTTAACCTTCTTACAAGAGGACGGGGTAAACAGTGGAGAATTACTTTTTCTAGTTTGTTTGGAGAGCTTGCAAACGAATTTGTTTCCTTTTGTCCTTCTCCACTCAGCAAATATCGACTTTGACTCTTGTCCGGAGTCAAAGGGAGTGGAGCTGGATGGCGTGGTGAATCTTTATTTAAGGGCTTTATCTTCTCCAGCCCAGGACCAGCCAAACCTGTAGCTGCAGTCGTTGACTGGGACCTTTACGGGGGGTCTTGATTGCTCCGTTCGCTGGGGCTCACATGGAACCAGCAGAGACGGCTCCACACCCAAGACAAAGTAGCAGGGGGAGTTGGGGGGGCAGCTGGATAACTTTGTGGTGATCATTTGTTTTCAGGC
Source organism: Propithecus coquereli (assembly GCF_000956105.1). Lineage (NCBI taxonomy): Eukaryota > Metazoa > Chordata > Mammalia > Primates > Indriidae > Propithecus > Propithecus coquereli. Next base: position 871,944 of record NW_012139636.1, read on the forward strand.
ATGCCAAGACTACACTTGAAACCCCAATTATTCACAAGTTTAATAGCCAAGCTCCCAGTTCACATCGTATCCCCCTGCCGAGTACAGAAGGAATGGGGTCGTTTTCCCGAGAACGGCGTGGTAAAATACTGGGTAAAGGGCATCGCAGAGACAGGTGGCACCCACAAATTAGCCACATGCTGCATTTTGGAGGAGAACAATGTGCTAATCCCAGGAAAAGAAGTCCTTCAATGGCCCAGAGCACACAAGGAGGGGTTGCTCAAGTGGCTGTCTCCAAAAGTGTACCTCGTGTGTCTCTGATGTACGGGTAAGGCAGGTGGAGCTGAGCTCGCGAGCCCCCAAGAGCAGGAGCCCTGGTCAGGGCAAAGGGAAATGATTCAGATGACAAGACACAGAGAAGGTGATGGATTTTTTTTAAAGGGAAAAAACCTTGGAAGTCCTGGGTGAGAAGGGCCGGGAGCCCACTCTTTCCTCTCATCTGGTGTTTGACCCACCGCCTTCCTTCCTCCAATCTCCTGATCACTCTGACATCAAGAGTCACGTTCACGCAAACTAGGCCGATGCCCTGGTTTAGCTACGCAGCCCTCCACAAACCCGTATCCACTTCTTATTCCTCCCAAATCTCTCAAATGATTGTGTGATTAATAAAAATGGAAAAACATGGGAAGGATGGTCTTCATGGCAAGGATTCCTCCTGGCAGGGTTTCTGCAGATGGGCTGGTCCATCTCCGTGATTGCCCACAAAGCAGGAGAAATACAATCTCCTGCTTCCTTTCCTCCCTTCCCCAGGTAGGTGCTATCGTCGGCCCCATTTTCCAGATGAGAACACTGAGGCTTAAGTGGTTAAGTAAATTGCCCAGTGTCATGCTAAGAGTGATGGAGCCAGGATTACGAACCTAGGCATTCGGCTCCAGATCCTGCGCTTGCAGCCACCACACCATGTTGGATTTTCCTAAGTAAACAGGCCCAGGCAGCAGGAAGCTGAATCAGAATCAAACCTCGGCAGTTTGGGCCAGGGCTGAACCAGTGCTGCTTGCGAACCCGCTGGTTCTCCGCGGCTGGTCTTCACGTCCTTCTGCCGCACACACCTTTGCAGGCACTTGGTCAAGGTCTCTGAAAACAGTGAACCGGCTGATAATGTTCTGAGTAAATCTGCTTTGAAGGAGAGAGAGGAGTACCACTGTGTTTAAAGGAGACGCTATTACAATGTTGGTTATTAACTTGTAGCTCCCAAAGGGCAAGTTGTAGACTTGAATTGTGGAACTTTATGTGACGCCTGTGATTAGAAGACATGAATGGGCTTCGGTGTGAGTTTGTTATTAATAATGGCCATACAAATTTACCTCCCGTTTTCTGTGAACAGGGTAGCCCATGGCAGGTGTTTCTCATACTTTATTCCAGTCTTCCGCAAAGCCCTAGAAGGCGGTGGTTTTCTTGTTTTGTTATTTTTTTCCTACTTCACAGGTGGAGAACCAGGGCTCAGGCAGGTTAAGTGACCTGCCCAGGGCCACACAACTTACAGTTAACCAGCTCTGACCAGCTCTTCAGCCTAGGTTCTTTCCTCTACACCTTCCATTCATTTATTCATTCAAAAAATACTTACTGAGCACCTACTATGTACCAAGCATTGTTCTTGTTGCTGATGATGCTGTGGGGAATACGGCAGATGAGGTCTCTGTTTTCTGGAGTTTACGCCTGGCAACAGCAGCCTATTGCAGCCGGGGACACCCACGTACGCTGGAAGAGTGGGAACACATGCCCTGAGACCCAAGATGAAAGCCTTGAACCTGCGGGGCCCAGAGCCTCTTTTGTGGTTAGTATTTAGTCAGGCATATAACTGTAGAGATTTGGATCCTTTAAGGAAGTTTAGTTATTTATCAGTGTTTGTTAAAGGGAAAGTATGATTATAGCAGGCGATCCAGAATGGGCCATGTGGGGGTTAGGCAATTGCACTTTCAAACTCAGGATGACTCGGGAGCAGGCTGCCGAGGGTGGGCCATGTCCCTGAGATCCTGGCGATCTTGCCTCCTTGCCTACCTTCGCCTCCCACCCAGCCAGCCCCCAGCCCAGGCCCCGCCTTGCTCTCAGATAAGGAAGCCCTTACTGCCCAGGCTGTGTGCTACCTGCCGTGCTACCTGCCCAGTTCATCCTGCTGGCTGTTAATCTAGTGGGCACCCTCCGTGTGGCACTTTGGGCGGGACTTGTGTGGAACTGACCCATTCTCTGAAGCAAGTTTAACATCTCTGACCCCACCCATTAGATGGTGGTGTATCTGCCCCCTCTCCTTCCCCAAACCATCTCTGGATGACAGGCATTCAATTCCCCGCATTTTCACTTCCATTGAAACCCCTTTTGTTCTTTTTCTCCCCCCTGAGACAGAGTCTCACTCTGTTGCCCAGGCTAGAGTGCTGTGGCGTCATCCCGACTCACTACAACCTCAAACTCCTCGCTCAAGCGATCCTCCTGCCTCAGCCTCCCAAGTAGCTGGGACTACAGGTGCACGCCACCGCACCTGGCTAATTTTTTCTATTTTTAGTAGAGACACGGTCTCGCTCTTGCTCAGGCTGGTCTCCAACTCCTGGCCTCAAGCGATCCTCCTGCCACGGCCTCCCAGAGTGCTAGGATTACAGGCGTGAGCCACTGAGCCCAGCCAAAACCCTTTTGCTCTTTCCCCCCCCGGCTGATGCTGACTCAGTCCCTTCCAGTTTTTCTCTATTACAAATGATGCTGAAATAATCCTTGTCGATGCATATTTTTGCACAACTGTGTATATCTTAGCTCAGGCTGCTATAACAAAATAGCGTAAACGAATGGCTTAAACAACAAATATATATTTCTCATACTTCGGGAAGCTAGGAAGTCCAAGATCAAAGTGCCAGACAATTTGCTTCCTGGTGAGGGCTCTCTCCCTGGTTTGCTGATGTCACAGCCACCTTCTTGTCTTCTTAGAGGACACTAATCCCATCATGGCGGCTGATCTAAACCTAATTACCTCCCAGAAGCTCCACTTCCAAATTACATCATACCGGGCTTCAACATATGAATTTTGGGGGACACAAACATTCAGTCCGTAACAGTGTATTTCTGTGCAATGAATGCCGGCCAGGGGAATTGCTGGGTCAAAGCTGATGTGCGTTTTAAATCTTAATAGGCATTGTCAAGTGTGCTCTAAAAATGATGGGACCCACTAACGCTCCCATTAATACTGAAAACAGTGCCTATTTCTTTACATCTTCACCCATACTGGGTTTTTACCCATCTTTTAGGTTTTCTAGCTAAATATGTTTTTAAAGAGGCAACATTATTGTTTGGTACAATTTGAGATCATTTTTAAATGTTAGTTGTCTGCATCAGGGCACAAAGAGTTTAAAGGTATGGCGGTTGCACTGTAGATAAGCACGTTTTCATGTTTTATTTCTGGTTTATATTTTTAGGTTTTTGGGAACCCGAAACTAAAATCTACACCCCTTCCCAACATTTTTTCCAGTGTTTCCTGTTGGAGCCAATTTATTTCCTGGACCCTTGCCCATAGGCATTTGGGCGCATGCATCCGTTTTCTCAGGGCTACATAAGGGGAAATAGCAGATTTCCAAAGCCCCCATCTTAGTGGGGGCTAGGGCTGAGGAAACTTCTTGAAGGTAGCTGATTTTAAGCTAAGCTCCCATCAGAACGAGCTTCCCCCAGCAGGCTTTACAGCACGCATTTCCTAACCCAGATGGCCTCGCCAGCCTGGACACCTGGCCGGGAGAATGAGCCTGTACCTCCTGTGTCCACATTAGTGCCGCTCCCGTGATGGTCGATGACGGTCTCAGCTGTGCTCATTCCGGCCCTCCCCTGGAATGCCGGGGACATGGGGATGGACTTGGCGAGGGAGCCTTTCCACAGTGGCTCCACTCAGGTACAGCAAAGCCAAGGCTGGATAAAGTGTCCTTCCTTGGAAGGATATGCACGTTATTTCCAAAGAAAATTAGGAAGAACCGAGATCATCTCGGGGAAGATGGCGTTGAGGACTGCGGAATCTGAGTGCCCTCTGCTTCATCTTTCTGTCCCTTAGGACGCACCCTAGCAATATACCTTTACATCCTGGGGCACAGGGATCCCTGCCTTTCCTCCAGCCTGTTCTAGGAAATGACCCTGGTATCAGTCATTTACACACTAGTGTGAATATAGGATACTGTTTTTTAGACCCTAGGAAATAGGCAGGTGACGACTGAGCTTCAGGTAGGGGCTTTTAAGTTGTGGTTCCATCTCACTCTCTGAAATCACTGCATGACGTGACCCTCTCCTGGCGGGGACCCAGGGCGCTGAGACATTTAGACAGGGCAAGGGACAGAATAATAGTGTCCCCCTCTGGAATCCAAATGATTCTGGAAACTCTGCAGCCCCCGACCACCAATGCGGGAGTGATGACTTTCAAAGTATGCTTGGTGCCTTTCAAAAGCTTTTAAACTTAAACTATGTAATATACACACACAAGCCTCCAAAAATTTTCAAATGGGTAGTGAGTGAATAGAGTCAAAGGTACAAAAGGGAATCCGCAGTGTTAAGACAGGCAGGCAGGGGCGATGAAGATTTAACTTGTGGGGCTGTCACCCTCGAGCTACAGTAATTCTTCGGAATGAACACAGAGACATGGCCGTGTCCCCGTCATCCCGACCAGTTCTCAGGCTGACATCTGCAAGGTGACAAGTTACTGACAGGTAACACGAAGAACTGGAAACATATCAATCCACAGGCCAGCCCAAGGAAAGCCTTCGTAAATTTTAACATGCTCGGGAAACTCCATTTCCAGAATTGTTGACTGAGGGGCAGTAGGCAGGTAGCCAGCAGGCATTTTTGGGCCCAGGGCCCTGGTTCGAGGAATTACATGTCCTGACAATCATGTTAGCAAACTGTCTTGGTCTTACCTGATGGTAACTGATCACATCGGGTGCCCCTGGGGCTGGGTCGAGGGTAGAGAACTGACTGACTAAGCCCACACCTCCATGGGTGTCATCAACGTCCTTGAATCAGTAGCAAAATGAGCAGCAGCTAAAGTATGTGTCTGATTCGAGGTGTTTGGTCAATACTGGCTTTTCTTCCTTCCCTGGTCCTTTCTGGTTAGCGTGAGAGTCGTACTTTCAGAATCCTGGGCTCTTCACTCTGAAAGAGACCTTAGGATTCATCCAGTCTGCCCCATTGATTGCAGATGGGGAAACTGAGGCCATCGTTCTTTAAACCAATGGTGGAAGAATGTTACCTATGCAATGTCCCATGGATACCTGAGAAGTAAGGGCTAGCCCTGGGGGACTTCCCTGGCATGCCCCATGTTTCACATTAGTTTGACAGGCAAGCCTTAAAGTTTTTTCTGTCCAAGGCACAGGAAACAAAGTTTTAAGAAGATAAAATCAAGAATATTAATTTTCTGACGTGGAAGGAACTTTAGAGAAGAGCTACTCCTGCCTCTCATTGGCAGATGAAGACACTGAAGTTCAGAGTGGTTCCCGGGCTCATCCAGTGGAACTGAGCTCCGTGGCAGACTTGCAGTGGGTTGTCAGCCTCCAGGATATTGTCGAAGGTTCAGGAAAGGGTGCCAAGCAAGACCTGGAGGAAAGCGGAAGTGCCCTAGAAAACAGACTCCATCAGGAACTCTCACAGGTGGGAGCAGAGGCAGGCAACTATCTCAGCACAGTGGTCCCCTTGCTGCCCATCCCTAGCTCAGTAATGCAAAAGTGGAGGGTGTCAAGAGCTGCAGGGTGACTCCTAGGGGTGACTCCCTCCTAGGTCCAGTGCGGCTGCCCCTACAGGATAGAAAATGGAGTGGACAGGGGCCATCAGCTCTGCCCCCATGTAACAGTCGGGTCTTGCCATCGAGGTAGCACCATCAGTGGCTTAGGAGCAAGGAGACATGGCTAGTGTGACTTGAGTGACAGGGATGCCCTTGTCTTCCTTTTCTGCTATGTCCTCTTGCTGGACCACCCACTCCCACCCCTGGTCCCTGCTGTCTGTTCCACTTAAGTAATCTGACCTTAGGCCAACTGGGTTTCTTCAGAGGGCAGGCTTTCTGGCTCTCCCCGTGAGCTCACCTCCCCGAGAGGCTGGCTGAGAGCAAACTCCCCTTCAGCTGCTCAGGGAGGGAGGCGAAGCCGTCAGACCTCTGTGGTGAGTTGGCTGAATTGTATGCACAGGGGCTCGTGGACCTGGCAAGGCTACCCAACCAGCACTCCAAAAGGGAATGCAAAATGTCCTATAAGTTGGCCTCCTGCCCCCCACAAACGTGGTAATTCCAAATGTCACCTTGGCATTTTCTTCTCAAATAAATTCTGTCTTGTTCATATCACAAGAAAACTGGAAACATGGACTTCAGAACTTCTGTGTTTATTTCTCAGTCCTCTGATTGACTTGCTGTGTGACATGTTGAACTATTAAATTTCTTTCATGGATAAATGTGAACATAGGCTTTGAGATTTTTATCTTTTGAGGACTGGAGACTTGGGATTTATTTTGAGTCAAAGTGAAGAATTTGGACCTCTATATTGTGTGAGAGTGTGTGTGTATAGATAGGGAAAGGATATAAGGTAAGGGCAGCTAATATTAATTGATTTTGAAGAGCCATATGGGTTTTTAAAACATCACAGATGGTTCAAAAGGTCAGGAGATACCCTGCTAACATTGCCATCAGAAACTCGGGTATGGGGAAGATGTGGATAGAAGACCTGTGTTCCATCAGTAAGTCCAGAAGGCAGACATTGTTAACAAAGGGTATTGAATTTAGAGAGGCACTTTGCCTCCGGAACACATGAAAGATTTCCTTGTAAAGTTCCAGTAAAACACACGAGAGAGATGCAGAAATCACCCTGTTTTGAAGACACAGAAATGAAGACCCGGGCAGTAACCTTGCCACAATAATTTTGGGACAGAGGTGGGATTTGAATCCAGGGTTTCTTGCGTAGAGAATATAAATAACTTTCCATTCTTTGCTCTGTCTGACGGGGCCTTGGAGGGAAGCCAGTGATTTCCCCGGGTGGGCAGTCAACTCTCAGCCCTGTGGGAGGAGGGAGGGAGGAGGACCAGGGAGGGAGGAAGATCAAGCTCATTACCATCAACACGTCGGGAATGTCTTGGTGTACCGTGTGGCGCGGTGCACGGAGAGAGAGCGTGTGGATGTTGGAGCCTCTTCCTCACTGAGATGGTTCTGCCAGCTTCCCAGGGGACACTGGCCATGCAGGTGGCGTGGGCTGGTGGCTTTCTGGACCAGGATCTACATAGCTCCTTACAAATAACCTCCTTGACCTATAGGAAAAAAATCAATTAGAACTCTTTGATAGATATATTCATTGGAAATTTATGTAGCTGATTTAATATGAGGAAGAACAAAACTTTTTCTAGGAAAAAAATATGGAAAGAATGTTTTTGAGGCCGGGCGCGGTGGCTCACGCCTGTAATCCTAGCACTCTGGGAGGCCGAGGCGGGCGGATTGTTTGAGCTCAGGAGTTCGACACCAGCCTGAGCAAGAGCGAGACCCCGTCTCTATTAAAAAAAATAGAAAGAAATTATGTGGACAACTAAAAATATATAGAAAAAATTAGCCAGGCATGGTGGCACATGCCTGTAGTCCCAGCTACTCGGGAGGCTGAGGCAGGAGGATTGCTTGAGCCCAGGAGTTTGAGGTTGCTGTGAGTGAGGCTGATGCCACGGCACTCTAGCCCAGGCAACAGAGTGAGACTCTGTCTCAAAAAAAAAAAAAGAATGTTTTTGAGATTAACTGTGTATCTTTAATGTGTACATGTAAGAAAAAAGACACCAGGAAACCGCTGTGGGTATTTACTTTTGACTGCAGATATTTATAGATGAGACTTGGTGCCAGAGAGACACAGATTTGGTGCGGGTCGCTGTTTATATGGAAAGGTTGGGTTTTCTGTGCTGGGCCCTGGGGAACCCACTACTGAGCTCCTGCGACATGGGAGTAAATATATACTATATATAGTGTAGTACGTACTGGGATGGTGGGAGTTGGTCCTTCTCCTTGTGGCAATATTAGGTATTTTTCAGCACAGAGGATGTCAGAGGGAGGCTGGTGAAGTTCAGAAAGACACTTTATACATGGAGTTGTTAGATGTCAGAGTGAGCTTTAAGTCCAGCCCTCCATTTTTCACTAAAACACCTACTGAAGAATTCTGCAATTTCCTCCTTAACTCAAATACTCATCTCTATGGAGAAAACTAGGCTTTTCACTCTCATGTATCATCATGGAGGATATAAATGAGAATTACCTTTCCGGAGAGCAATTTGGCATCGGGTATCCAAGGCCTTATCACGTGAATACTCTTGGACCTGGCAATTCTGCTTTTAGGAATTTCATTTTAAAGAAATAGAGGTCTGTACACGATGTATGAATCTGGCTATCCATCTGCACTCGTTCATGGTGGCAGAAAACTGGAAGTAACCTAAACACGCAAAAGGGAAGGGGTAGGCAAGTCATTGGTGGTAGCACGCGGTACTGTGCGATCGTTGACTCTGCACTCTGTTAAGAGCCTACTGTGTGCTAGGCACATGGTGGGTGTGAAGTAGATAGGGACCACCAAGACTGATATGGCCTAGGCACACCTGGAGCACACAATTTTGTTGTAGGAATACATTTCATACCATGTGACATGGAAAAAAGCAGAGTACTGAGTGTATTTATGGTGTGATCCCACTTTCGTTATGCAAATAGAAAAACCCTAGAAGAGAGTTTGAATTGTTAACAGAGGTCTAGAAGCTTTGGGCAATGAGAATATATGTTAATACATGCTCCCCTACTCTACCTTTTTTTTTTTTTTTAACCTTTTTATAGTTTTCAAGTTTTCCACAGTGGCCGTGATGATTTTTGTAATAATAAAAAAAAAAGACTTTCAGGAAAGAGAGAAGAAAAAGTCATCAGACCTGGGTTCTCGACCCAACTCTTCCTTAAGCTTGTGGGAGACCTCGAATGAGTCAGAGGACCACCCTGAATCTCCTCCGAACAATGGGGGAGAGGTCTCTGGGTTTCTAGCTCATGTTTTTGAGATCTCAGGCTCTGGTCTTTTCTGAGGGCCCTGGGGGATTTTGCTGCAGCAGAAAAAGGCCTGGAGCTTTTTCCAGGAGGCAGGACGGCTGCCACGCTGAAGCCCCAATCTCTGGGCACTTTTGGTCCCCAGGTCCCTGGTACTCCAGGAATCTGGATATGTGCACAAAAGGGGAAATGAGTTTCTATATTAGGCATATGATAATTAAATTAAGGAAGTACCTCTTACCCAACAAATAAAAACAAGTCATGATTGATTTACCTGGATTAACTGGGCCAAATCTCACTGCACCCCAAGCAAACAAAGTGACGGCAGCTCCATGGATCGAGCCTTACGGGGGGCCCGTCACTGTATTTTGCAGTCACTTTCCTGGTTAAGGCTCACGCCATCCTGAACGAGGTCCTCATCATCCCCATATCACGGGAGGGGAACTTGAGCTCAGAAGTCAGGTAACCCGAGGAGGTCGCGCAGCCAGGAGAGGCTGCAATTCAAACCCTCATCCATCTTCCCTGCACTGCCTCCCGGTCCAAGAAGCGAGCTCCACTGTAACCTAAAAACAGATGTCTGAATCCAGGGAACGTGTGAGGGATGCAAGAATCCATCAAGTGGCAGAACATCGGGAACTTGAGGAATTCAGGGATTTTTAGGACGGGCGGAATCTTATTTCTGACGAAACCCGACATAGAGAGAGCTACTTCAAAGCTGCCTTTCTGGGAGGTTGTAAATGATAAAATTGGGTTTTGACAGAGAGAAACAACCACCTTCATGCTCACTATAATAACCTTTCTCCTGCTTGTGATTTGAAACCAGAGGCCAACTACTATACTTTATAAACCTGCATCTCTCAGAAGAGTGATAACTTACACAGAGACCTGACTTTGTTGTTTGACTTCTTTTTTCCTTGAAATATTTTACTTGCTGGGCTCCAGTTTTGCTTATTTAGCAGGTATTAACTGGTAGTATAGGAAATACCAGGGATAAATAGGAAAATTTAAGTTAAAATGAAGATAAAGAATTGTTTCTGGCCAGGCCTGGTGGCTCACGCCTGTAATCCCGGCATTTTGGGAGGCCAGGAGTTCCCAGACCAGC
>NW_012139636.1:885528-886348 GCF_000956105.1 Propithecus coquereli
AGTGAGCAATTATTTCAAATGATGAAAGAAAATACAAAAAGGTGAATGTTTAAAAAAAATCTGACGACCCTAACATCACAAAATCCAGAAAAATAACAATACCGTTACTAATCAGCTGTTTGATATATATTACTCTTTTTCTTACATTTCTTAGGCTGCGTACTCTGATCATTTCTTCATATGATAATGATCTGGAATGCCATTATCTCTAGAGAGAATAGCAAGATAATTTGCTCATTCCTCTAGCATGATTGGTTGGGATTTGTTTTTCATTATTGACGGCACAGAAAAAAACGTAGCTTCACAACTGGTTATTGGTAATGTCATGTAAATTTTTAGAACAATTGTCAAATTTGGGAAAACCTTTCTCAAGTTTCTCTCACATATAAGCAGTAAGTTTTGATGGCATTTTAAGTGTTCTTGTCCAGTAACTGATCTTACACACTGAAGATGTCATTCAGTGCATTGCTGAGGCCTCACCCAGGGCCGCAGAAGGGACCTGTGAGGGTGTAAGGTCCTGAGCCTTAAGTGTCAGCGTTTCATGGTAAATCCTCCTGTGAGTGCTCAATAAACGTTAACTACACTATATTTTATTTATTGACACTCATCTTTATAATTTTGTAATTTTGGAATTGTTGAAGAATGTGTTCTCACTCACATGAAATATAACTTTAGTTGAGCTTGTACAACTGTCATTCATTTGATATCATCTGTTAACTGTCTGCTTTGATCCACCCACCTCACACTGATCGTTGGGAGCTTCCTATGACTTGAAGCAGGCAAAATACCTTGCTCATGGTCATGTAGTAACTGTTCAATA
>NW_012139636.1:886398-889524 GCF_000956105.1 Propithecus coquereli
CCCATTGAAAGACTGTCCCAACATGACAGTTACTATTTCCTGTGTTTCAATTCCAGTTCCTCTATATTTCAGTCTCTTCTGAGGCAGCTTCTATAGCATGGCCAGATTAATCTGTCTAAAATACCCCTGTCATAATGTCATCTCCTACCTTCCCTAGAACATTCTAGGGCTCCCCATTGGCTAGGATGAAATACAAACTTGTCGATTTGGAATTCAGATTCCTTCCGAGTCTGGCTCCAGCTTTACCTTTCCAGCTGTCTTCCGTGGTCCTCCCAGGAGGGACCCTTTTGCTCAGATGAATTGGTCTATTCCATGGTTCTCTGAATACGCTCTTGAATTTCCTCACCCTGAGCACTTGCTTTACAGCACCTTCTAGTAAAGAACAAAGTGGAATGTTCTCCCTTCTCCTTTCCTTTTTCTAAAGTTCTGACCCATTTTCTCAGGTGCTATTCCTTTTTTAAAAACCAAAACATTCCTTGAATATCCCAGCCTGTGGCGATGATCTCAGTTTCCCCCACCACACACTGTCTTCAGCTGGAGTCCTGTGTCATGTAGGACTATAACTAGCTTGGTGCCTTGCCTCTCACAGGGCTCAAGAATGAAATGAAATGAAAACAATATGCACAGGGCAGCTGGCTAAGAAGGAGCACTTCCTGTTCTAGCCCTAGAATACTGCTGTACCAAGAGAAGACCTCTTACCCTTCAGAAAACAAATAGCTGGTTCTTCCTGTTGAACGTTTAAATGCATATTCTGGAGTATTAGCTAATTATTTGTCATGCAGTTGCCACCCATGACTAATCCTATTTTATGAATGAAGTGGAAGCAGAGAGATGGAAGTGCTTGCATGGCCTCACAAAGCTGAGCCATTGGTAGCAACAGCACTTGAACCCAAGTTTCCTTCTGCCATTGTCTCCCTCTCTAGAGCAGGGGTCCGGAAACCCTTTCTGTAATCAGAGAGTAACTATTTTAGGCTTCGCAGGCTGTGTGGTCTCTGTTGCAACCACCGTACTCAGCTTGGCCACAGTAGTGCAAAAGTGGCCATAGACAATGCCCAAACGAATGGGCGTGGCTGTGCTCCAATAAAATGTTATTTACAAAAACAGGCAGTGGGCTGGGTTTGGCCTGAACATTGGAGCTTGCTGACCCCCTACTTTAGAGGGTTCCCTCCCCTCTGTCCCTGATGTTGGGTTGGAAAGCCAAGTTAGCCTTAAGACTATTAGCCATTTTCAGTCTGAAAGCTGAACAGGCCCTCTTGCTGGGTGTAGGCAAATGTATAAATTATGTCCATGGTTGGGAAAGACTGGCTGGTTATGATAAAATTGGGAAGTTGTGGATCTTCAAGCAATAGACAGGACAGTCGTCCTGTGAACATGGGCCTTGGTCACAAGGGAGACATGGAGACATATTGAGGAGACTCTTTATAGAACTCAGCGATCTATTGCTTCCCAAGGCAGACTGATTACTCCCTCCCTTGGCAAAGATTTCTAAGGCCCACTGGCTGCTGGGCAGACTATGCCTGTTCAGCTTGCTCAGAGACAGGGGTGTTTCACGGTGGGTCTGTTTCACTGCACAGCAGCGTCGGGTGCAGGGAAGGAAACCTCCCCATGTGACATTCATCTCCATGAACTGTCCTCAGCCCAGAGAGCACACCTGTTTCCTAAGGGAAACTAAGCTCAGGGGCAGGTGTAGCCAATCAGAAAGCCCATGCATTAATTTATAGTGAGAACTGTTACTGCCTGACTGTGGCTGGTGAGCATGGCAATCGGGAAGGGAAGGTTGGAAGGTTGAATGTCGAGTGGTCTCAGCACCCAGTGTAACTAGATGCCTTTGTTGCTAAGACCCCAACCTCAAGGCCAGGGTTAATGCTGCCCTCACCTGTGTGGAATCTGCTGGGACCCCCCAGGATCCAGACAGGCCTACCCATTTCCACCCACTACTTCCTTTCAGGAGGACCCTTTATTTCTTTAAATATGTTAACACCGTCCACCTTGCTGGTGGGTAGGAAGCCTGTGTTTCTCTCTCTCTCTCTTTCTCTCTCTGCATATCTATACCCCAGTTGGGTACCTGTTGGTCTAACCTGCAGAAGGATGCTGGCCTTTTCTGTTCAAGCTAGCGGGGAGTCTAGGGTGGAGCCAAGATCCGAGAGAGATTAAGAGCACCGGTAATCAACAGTGGTGCTATTTTAATAGTAAAGACAAAGGCCATGTGTTCCATTAGTTCCCTGTGTTCCTCTTGGCTCAGCTAATCACTGCTCCAGGAAGGTAAATCACAACCCGCCTGCCTTTCAATCTCATCACTTTTAATATGAGTGGTACAAAAAAATAGCAGGTCCAGTCCCCTGCAGGGAGGACAGATTGCCAAGGGGTTCAGGAAGTTGGGAAGGAAGGCCTCTGAGAAGGGACTGGTTCTCATGAATTGAGTCCGTGGGGAGTTCTTCAGATTCCAGGCATTATGCAGATACAGTCGTTGTTATTCTGAATGGAGGCACAGAGGAGGGCAGGGGCCTCTGGGGGAGGGGCCTGGAGGCTGGGATCAGCCCCTGGGGAAGGCGGGGGTGGGAGGAGGGGAAGCTGGAGCCCCAGCCACATCCCCACACTGAACTCGGGGACCGGTGCCTGGTCCTGTCTCCCTGTATTCCTCCTAAAGAGGTCGTCGTCCAGCCCTCAGCACAGCTTGAACATGTGGACCCATTGTCACCATGATGTCTGTCTTGCTGCAGCCTAATCAGCATCACCCAAACTATAAATAACACCAAAGGAAAGAGCCTGTCACTGACCAAGAGGCTGTGGCTTAAAGGTGTTGCCCATTGACGGGTTGAACGCTCAGCTTTGCAGTGAACTGAAACAGGGCCTCTGCTCCATGGGTCTGCCGTGTCCCCTTATCCCCAAGGCCTTTATGTGCTACCAGGAAGCTTCTGCAGCAGCCAGAGGCCAGGGAGGCACCTGACATGAGGGAAGGAGTGGTCCTTTCCTTTCTTGCCTTAGTGAAGTGGGCAGGCCAAGATGCAGAACTGGTGTGAGAGGATGACTCCCTGGCTCTGCCTCTTCTTAGCTGGGTAACCTTGGCAGGTCATTTTAACCTGCTTGAAGCCCAGGTCCCTCATCTGTAAAATGGGGATAACAGTA